>NC_142927.1:33774142-34084142 GCF_054131065.1 Drosophila arizonae
TATCGAGCATATGAGAACGCGGCCCCGGACTATCGGTTGTACGTGAGGCGTCATGACTTTGTCACGCTGACACAACTCACGCAGATGGCAGCCGAGTTTGAGAATGTCCAAGGTCAGAGGAGGGAACAAGGCAGAGAGGCTGTGGCAGATAGGACGAAGACAGCATGGTCGAAGCCGGCGGAAAATCGACCAAACATCCCTTTCCGCACACAGACGCCGGGATCCCAAGTCAGAGGTCAAGCAGCAGGAGCAGCGATGGCGCCCACGGCGGTATCCCAAGAGGCTGTCCACCGGATGATGGTGCAGGAGGGCGAGTCTGGAACGGCGACACGACGAACTTGCTATCGCTGCGGGCAAGTAGGTCATTTCGCACGCGAATGCCAAAGCGGGCAAGCACCATCCTGCCAGCGATGTGGAAAGAAAGGTAAAAGCACGCGGGAATGCTGCGAGCGCGACGACGCGGGAAACGGAATGGGGCGCCCCCCGCTGGAGCGGGGCGGCGCCGCTTAGATAGCAAAGATGAGGTGAAGAATCCACTTTCGGTGGAGGAGGGGAGGATCGTCGCGGCGGTGGTGATTGGGGGTCGAGCGATGACGGCCACAATCGACACCGGGGCCACACGCAGTTGCATAAGCGAAGACTGTGTGCGCAGGCAGGCGATCCGAGGCGAGATCCAGGAGATGCAGTCCCGGATTAGATTGGCTGATGAATCCACGCTGGAGATAACGAAGAGGATAAGTGTGGAGGTGAGTCTCGCAGGAAAGGTTGCAAAGATGACATTGCTCGTCATGCCGGCGATGCTGGACCACCTTATCCTGGGGATGGACTTCTTGTGCGCTATGGACACCACATTGTGTTGTGGCAACGCAGCGCTTACCATGAGGATGAAGGAGGAGCCGAACGAAGAGACGTCCCTGAGAAGCGGACCGCATGAATCGAAAGAAAGCGACCAGTCTGGAGGGCCACAGTCGCTTGCTCGATCGAGGATTCGCGAAAAGGAACGGAAGAGAGGCCCCGAGGCACCGTGTTGGTCCCCGACGCAGAAAGGGGGCGCGGCGTCAACGGGCGGAGGATTGCCGATCGATGGGCAGGGCACGTCGCAGGGCGGCGGACCACCGGCCCGGCCGATCAAGAGATGGCGCGAGATCCCGAAAAGAGAACCCGGGAGGTGTCCCCAGCTAGCGAGGGCAAAGGATTTGGAGGAAGGACTAGAGGAGCGTCCCCCTAGAAGTTAGGTTGGTGGGATTGGAGGCGGAGGATGTCGACGAAATTCGGAGTAGTCAGTCACCGCAGCGTCCAATATACCAAGAAGAGGATGAGGAGAATACAGAGCCTTCCCCCGACGACACGGGGTGGCCAGAGGACCTGGAGGACGAGCTGAAGGAGTTCCTGGAAGCGGAGCTGGCGCTTTTCGAGGGGCTCGACGGAGTTTCAAATATCGCCGAGCATAGCATAAGGATGCGGGATGATAAGCCTCTTAAGGCAAAGATATTATCCCAAGAATCCGGCTATGAGGAAGGTAATTGACGAACAGGTAGACGAATTGATTAGAGCTGGAGCCATCGAGCCGTCGCGGAGCCCGCATAGCGCTCCTATCGTTCTGGTAAAGAAGAAGACCGGAGATTGGCGCATGTGTGTGGACTATAGGCAGCTGAATGCACACTCAATCCCAGACGCCTATCCCGTTCCACGTATCAATCACATTCTCGAGAGGCTGAGACACGCACGATACATATCCACCCTGGATTTGAAGAGTGGATATTGGCAAATCCCCATGGCAGCAGATAGTAGAGAATGCACGGCGTTCACGGTCCCGGGGAGAGGGTTATTCCAATGGCGGGTGATGCCATTTGGTTTACATTCAGCAGGCGCTACGTTCCAAAGGGCGTTGGACACAGTAATAGGACCGGACATGGAGCCGCATGCTTTTGCATACTTAGACGACATTGTGGTGATCGGCGCCACGAAAGCGCAGCATGTGGAGAACTTGAGGGAAGTTTTCCGCCGATTGAGGAAAGCCAACCTTCGAGTAAACCGGAAGAAATGCAGCTTCTTCAGGAAAAGGTTGGTCTATCTCGGGCATGTCATCAGCGAAGAAGGGATACGCACAGATCCCGCAAAGGTCGAGGCGATCCGCCGCTTCCCGACACCATCGACTCTCAAAGAACTGCGGCAGTGTTTGGGAATGGCATCGTGGTACAGGCGATTCGTGCCAAACTTTGCGTCGATGGTGGAACCAATGACGAGACTCCTTAAGAAAGGCCACAAATGGGAATGGAGCGACGAGCAAGAGGAGTCATTGAAGCAACTCAAAGAGAGCCTCACGACCGCGCCAGTGTTGGCGTGTCCCGATTTTTCAGCGAGGTTCGTACTACAGACGGATGCCAGCGACTACGGCTTGGGCGCAGTGCTCACACAAGAGGTCGAAGGCGAGGAAAAGGTGATTGCGTACGCTAGTCGGAAGATGTTGAAAGCGGAGCTCAATTATTCAGCTACAGAAAAGGAGTGCCTAGCAATTGTCTGGGCTATCAGGAAAATGCGTTGCTACCTCGAAGGCTATCGATTTGAGGTAGTTACAGATCACTTGGCATTGAAGTGGCTTAATTCAATAGAGAGCCCCACAGGGAGAATCGCGAGGTGGGCACTGGAGCTGCAGCAGTTCCAATTCGACATCCGCTATCGACGAGGGAAACTAAATGTGGTGGCCGACGCACTCTCTCGCCAACCTGTGGAAAGCTGCCAGCGAATGATGGAGACCAATCCCCCTTGCAAGTGGTTAGCGAGGATGCGTGGGAGGATCAAGGAGGATCCAGAGAAGTTCAAAGATTACGTTGAGGAGAACGGGCAGCTGTACCGTAATCTTGGCCACCGGGTGGACGACGAAGACTACATTCCCTGGAAATTGTGTGTCCCAACCCACCAGCGGAAAAGAGTGCTGCAAGAATGCCATGACGCTCCCACAGCGGGGCATCAAGGCGTGAGGAAGACGGTCATGAGGCTGGCGCAAAGATACTACTGGCCGGGGATGTTCCGGGAAGCGGCTCTATATGTGAAGCGATGCGAGGAGTGCCAAAAGTTTAAGAGCGAGCAACGCAAACCAGCGGGTCAGATGCTGACCAGGCAAGTAGCGGAGCCCATGTCGATTCTGTGCGCGGATTTCGTAGGTCCCATGCCTCGATCGAAGCGCGGGAACACAATGTTGCTTGTGTTCCATGATGCGTTCGCCAAATGGGTGGAGCTGGTGCCGTTGAAGAGGGCAACCGCGGCGTTGCTGCAAGCGGCTTTCAGGGAGCGCATTTTGGCTCGATTCGGAGTCCCCAAGATGTTCGTCTGTGACAACGGCGCGCAGTTTGCGAGTAAGGGATTTCGGTCATACATGGAGTCCTTGGGGGTGCGGCTACAGTTCACTGCCCCGTACTCCCCGCAAGAAAATCCGACCGAGAGGACCAATCGCACCGTAAAAACGATGATAGCCCAGTACATCGAGGGACATCAGAGTTCGTGGGATGTGCTGCTACCAGAGATATCGTTAGCGATCAACTCTAGTGTCGCGGATTCTACTGGATTCACGCCTGCGTTCCTGATGATGGGTAGAGAGCCTCGCCTCCCGTCTACCCTTTACGACGAGGTCACTCCCGGGTCGGCAACGAGGGAAGTCGACTTAGAGACAAAGAAAGAGACGATGAAAGAAATCTTCGAAGTGGCCCGTAATAATTTGCAAAAGGCGTCGAAGGACCAAGGCAGGTATTACAACCTGCGCCGACGAGAGTGGAGACCCGCGCTAGGGTCGATGGTTCTGCTGCGGCAGCACCAGCTGTCCAGCGCAGCGGAGGGCTTCGCGGCGAAATTGGCCCCCAAGTTCGAGGGCCCCTACAGGGTCGTCCACTTTATCTCCCCCAACGTGGTGCGACTCGCTCGAGCGGGCGAACGAAGGAAGAGGGTGGCCAACCTTTCCCAGCTTAAGCCTTTCTACACTGAGGAGGAGGAGACCGGCGAGACGATGCTGAGAGAGGAAACGGGAGAGGAAGGAAGATTCGATCGGCTTAAATCGAGCATTGGCACGCCGCTCGAATGAAAGAGACTCGATTGCATGAAACCCCGCTATCCCCTCTACCACCTCTTTGGAAAAACCTCACTAATCTCACACTAACGCATTAACTGTTTTGGTCAAGAAGAGATCCGAGAGAGAGTGAATATTAATGTTCTAATTCCCACAGATAAGCGAAATGGAAGACGACGTGATCACTGTCAGTAGTGACGAGGAATGGGAGGAGGCATTTCCTCAAGGGTCGTCGTGGGAGAGGCAGCCACGCACCGGTCCTGTCCCTTCCATCCATCACTCCACGATTGACTTGTCGGTGGCCTTGGAGGACGCAATTATGGTGCTGAAGGGAAGTTTCACCACAATATATGTACCAGCGCCTGGAGTGCAGCGGACTCCACCGCACGTGGAAGAACCGGCGTCTACTCCCACTTCGCCGACTCCGTCCCAGGTGGAGGGCCACAGTATCTCAACAGACGAGGAGTTAGAGCGCTGGGCCAGCCCGATGCCGTGGGCTGCAGATGAACGCGAGGAGGAGAGCAACGCGGAAGAGGTCGCCGACCGGCTCCCGCCACGCGAGGTAGGAGGCGGCAGGGAGCGCTGTCCCTCCGCCCAAATCCTGCCTCGAGGGTGGCGTCGCGAGCGGAAGCCGGAGAGCCAGAGAAGCTTTGGACGAGGAGGGGCGAGCGGCGAGAGGGTGCGGAGCCGATGCCGACTCCACGGCGCCGATTAGAGGACGATCGAGGCGATAACCGATGCCGCGACTCCGCGCGGGTCGCGTTTCGCTATGTTCCGGGGGCCGTCGAGAACAGGCGTGGATTGGCCCAGCCGGTCTATCGTCCGGAGCGCACGAGTCGACAGTCGGGTGCAGGCCGCCGGGATCGAGATGCCAGATCCCCGAACGCCGAAGGAGCGTCGAGCAGTGGCAGGGCAGACCGACGGAGACGACCAGCGAGCGACGCCGAGCCGCGGCCAAGATGGCGGAAACTAGATGATCCCCGTCTGGCGGGGTCGAGCCATCGGAGGGAGCTAGATGATGTCCTCGATGGATGGCAAGCAGACGAGGCGTCCCAGTCAAGAGCAGAGGATAGTGCGGGACGAGAGGGCTTCGTGTCCATCCCGCGGGACTGGACAGTGCGCCCGGAGGGCACGGTTCTAGCCGAAGAAGTAGTAGAGCTGGTGAGGAGGGAAGCGGAGGTTTGCAGTCGCCGACATCGCCGCACGCGCTTCAAAGTGACGTCGGACGCCGGAGTCTACAATGTCACGGTGGCGGCCACAGGAGCCGTGGTCGTCTCCTTGATTAAGTAAGGGGGGGGGTGTGAGGCGGCGCCCCAGTTACCGCCTCACGATTATTTGAAATGAAGAATGTTTATTTTTTATGAAAGAGAGAGGAGATGTTGATTTACGAATTGGAATTAAGAGAATGAAGAAATGTTTATTTTTGGGCTTGAAATGAAGAAATGTTTATTTTTATTGGAATCGAAGAAACGTTTGTTGTTATTGAATTGTTATCGGAATTTATGAAATAGTTAGTTTATTTTGTAGTCATTAAGATTTAGAGTTAAGTTAGTAAATTAAGTAGGTTTAATTAGGGTTAGTTTTGTAGTCGGTAAGATTTAGCTGTAGCAGTTAGGAATTAAGTTAGTGATAATTAAGTAAAAATTAGTATTTGATATAATTTTGACATTTGAATTGATATTTGCAAATGCCGCCCAAAGCGCTGACGATTTATCGGCGATCGGCGGCGCAACCCTGCGTGGAGAGTTGTGAGCGGAGAGTTGCGTCGCCGACGCCGAGCGCTTTGGGCGAGCGCAAGAAAAGAGAGAGTTTTTTGAGTCGAGTCGGGATTGAGTAGCGAGAAGGAAGGATTGACCGCGAAGAAAAAGGTGATAGAGTTCTTTTAAATTTAAGCGCGTAGTGGAATCTTGTGAAACGCGGCTAGGTTAAGTGACATTTTGAATAAAAGAAGAAAGAAATACGGAAAGAGATCGACGACTTTCATTGGAATAAACGGCAACTGAAGCAAAGGCGCTGGAGAAGAAAAGGTACACGTGAGTGGCGGTCCCCATATTAGATTCCCCCCCCCCCCCCCCTCTCCCATTTCCCGGTCAATAACGTTAGATATTCCCCCCCCCCCCCCCCCCCCCAGGTGTCACACTATTATTTAAAATAAATTTCTTGTGAGAACACCCTGGGTAGACTGAGTCTACCCCAGCATTTAAATTTACTACCTTACAGAGTCTCCAAATTTTCAATGTATGCTTATATGCAATTTATACAATTTCGGTTTTTGTTAAAATTTACCCCCCACCCTTAAATTCACCCCCTCACCAACACTTTTGTAAAAAGCGTATTTCAAATACTAGAGACTTGTCCTTCGGCAATTACATGCATATCCATGTTATAATCATAATCTGAATGTTTCATGAAGATCGTACGTCCACAAAAAAAGTTATTAAGCAATTAAATTCTCATAGTAAGCGCTCACTGCCGCCCATGCGTGTTTATGCTTGTATGTGTATATGTATGTAATTGTTTGTGTATGTGTGTGTGTGTATGATGCCTGTGTATGCGTGTGTGTGTGTGTGTGTGTGTGTGTGTGTGCGTGTTTCTTGTGTAAGCTGAAAGACGCGAAAAATTATTGAAATAGCTATTACTCCAAGGGTTCAGGGGATCTCGTAGTCGAATAGTCTCGACTAGAGCTTTCTTACTTGTTCTTTCTTTTTTTTTCCCAAATTTTCTTATCCTTTTTTCTTCTTTTTATACCCTGAACCCATTTTCAATGGGAAATCAGGGTATGTAACAGGGAGAAGGAGGCGTGGCAGACCCCACAAAGTATATATATTCTTGATCAGGGTGACAAGCTGAGTTGATTTGGCCCTGTCCGTCTGTCCGTCTGTCCGTATGTATGAACGCGTCGATTTCAGAAGATATAAGAGCTAGAGACTTCAAATTTTTTTTTAAAATGTCCGTAATTACAGCGCGCATATCAAGTTTATCATTAAATATCGATAACTCATCCCGATCTTTTTTTATCGATAAAAACCTTATCGAAAACCAGTTATAAAATTATATCTTCTACACCTTTATTGCTATAATCTCCAAATTTTTAATATATGCTTATATGCAATTTATACAATTTCGGTTTTTGTTAAAATTAACCCCCCACCTCTAAATTCACCCCCTAACCATCACTTTTGTAAAAAGCGTATTTCAAATACTAGAGACTTGTGCTTTGGCAATTGCATGCATATCCATGTTATAATCATAATCTGAAAGTTTCATGAAGATCGTACGTCCACAAAAAAAAAATTATTAAGCAATTAAGTTCTCATAGTAAGCGCACACTGCCACCCATGCGTTGTAGTGGCGCTGGAATAGAGGAAAAAAAGAAACAGCCTAAAAGTAGGCAGTGCGCTGAGCATAGTGGCTTAGCATAGTTGAACGAGATCACGGATGTGGCAATCCCGAATCTCCAGTAATAACAGGAGAAATTGTCATTCTCAGCCAGGCCATAAAAAACTGTTCCCAAGCGATGACTTGTCGCTTCATGGGATCGGCCATATTTTCCTCTTTCTTTTCCAATCTCAACCACCGACTGAAAAAGTTGTGCAAAAATCACACTATGAAATAGTGTAAAGTTAATTTGAAAATTAAAGAAAAATTTTAAAATGAAAGTACTATTTCTTTTGTGCAAGTGCCAAACTAATGAATTCGGTAAGGAGAAAGTAGTGGCATTTCCATAAGTCAGAATGAGGCCTAAAATCATTTCGCACAAACCTCTTTGCAGGTTTGGCACCCAGCAAAAAATTTAAATATTTTTTGCCAAAGTGCAATTGCGGCGCACAACTAAATCTTTGCATCGGCGCACAACTAAATCTTTACATCGGCGCACAACCAAATCTTTGCATCGGCGCACAACTAAATCTTTGCATCTGCGCACAACCACATATAAGCAGTGCTGCAGAATACCGCATCATACATATATCTCCGCACCTGCACCTGTTGCACAATAATCATTGCCTTTTTTATTTAAGAAGTCCCACTTTTGGCGAACATTGATGTACTAATTTGTATTATAGGCACCGAGTTAATTTTTTTTTTCTTTTTCTTTTTATTTCACCATGAATATAATATAATAGTTAAATAGTAGAATAATTTAAAATTAACATTAGTCAATAAGCTTAACCTCCTCCCGATGAACATTTCCCATTCGTATTTTATGCATTATATTTTTTTTTTGTAGTTGCATATACATTTTTTTGTTAGCACAGCTTGCCGCCCAACCGAAATGGAAGCGCTTTCATCGCGGGACAGCACAGTAAGTGGAGCTGCATTATAAATTTAACCAATTCCATATTTATTTTTTCGTATCAGTCAGCGTTTTTTTTAACACCCGCTGCATTAAAAAGAAAGAACATAATGCATAAATTTTAATCTCTATCCACTTCTACCTTCCTCATTTCGATCAGCTGGTTTAAGGCGGAGAGAAAAAGCTCCCCGAAAGCTTTCTTTTTCGTCTGTTTATAATCTCGTATTCTCTATGCCCAAAACCACTATTTACATATGTATAGTTATTTTGTTTATATTAAATCTAATGAAGTATAATTAAGTTTAATTATTTTGGGGCCATGCGGCGCGTTTCTATAGGTTTTTAGCCTAGCTAGCTGGGAATGGGGTCGCTGACAATATAGGCAGGTAGCCAGCGATCAAGGTAGGGTGGGCACGGTCGGTCGCCTTAATATCAAAGGCCGACTTTCGCTGAGCAGGCACATATTTGCTTGCGCAGCGAGACCCAGCTTGGACAGGTATGTTGGTGTGTGTCTAAATCTGTTCTATCTCTATCTCTCTCTCTCTTCTTTTCTCTCTTCTAAGCAAGTGGCCGAAGATAATCGTTTGCACGCGATTTTTATTAATAAATATATCTTGGCAGCGCTAGGAGTCGCAGTTCCCCTCTTCTTACCCCTTCCCTTCTCCCGATGACCCATTGGCCGGATCCAGCGCGTGCACTGCTCTAATCCTCCTATTCCGCCATCTGCGCTTGATAATGTAACGCGTTACAGAATTAATTTTAAAATCATATATTTATTTTGGCGCCCAACGTGGGGCCCGATTAGTCCGGCAGCCCCGACAACAATCGATGCAAGTCATTATCAGCTGATTTGTTTTATCTCTTCGATGTGTCTCGGTCCACTTTAGCAAAGTGCATGCAAAAGCAATAATGCATTCCAGTTTATTAAAAGGAACGTGCGTACCTAATATTACATATTCTTGTAGCTGGATGTGGATTTCAATGGACACGATCTATTATCCTCCGCGCAACGAATTTGTGGTATCGCCGCCTTAATGACTATAATTTTAGTCATGACTATGGTTTATGTCATTTTTGCTTCTGTTTCGTGTTGTTCTCTTTACTAAAATTTTCTACTTTCATAGCACCTATGTGCCTGGCTAACTTTGTCTATTGGATGTGTTCGCATAGTATCCCAAAATCGTATGTAATTGAATTATTCTTTTGGATTTGGTTTACTTATTAGCTTTATTTTTTTGCAGTTACCGTTTTGCGAGTTTATTTTTTGTTTGATTTTATTATTATTTTTTGTTCTATTTTTTTGTTTGTTTTCTATTGGGAGTTATTAATTAATGCTGTATATTCCTACTTATTAGTAGTCAGTTAAGTTTTTTTGAATTACTTGTCATCTGCTTGCTATCTAGTTATTATTTATATCGATTAGAAAATGCCTTTAACGCGTAGTAGCGAAAATTTATCCCGGCCTGACGAGCCTATCATAAACTGTTTTATTTGTACAGAATCTATTATTAACGAAAGCCAGCTATTTAAAACAAGTTGTGGCCATACCTTTCATCAATCGTGTTTTAACACTAAGATAGCTAATAAGACAGTTTGTCCAGTTTGTAAACAGTCGTTGCGTTTACAGAGTGTTGCCGTCAGCACAGAATCTTCAATGGATAAGCCATCAGGGTCGAATGCAGCAACCAAAACTAGATCTCAGGCAAGAAAGACAGTAACCTCCAATATGTCTGAAGGTGATATCTCGTCACCAGTCTTGGTTCCTTTAGTGGCGCCCACACTTACTCCAGACTTGGCTACAATGATAGCTGACGCCATTTCTGCCGCTTCACTTCGGCAAACCGAGTTGATAGCTCAGATTTCTTTGAGGCAAAGTGAGACGTTGTCGCAGGTGATAGAGAGTGGCTTCCAGAAACTGCTTTCATCATCCGCAGAGCCGCATACAAGTCGCAGTCCCATACTGCCAGTGCAAGATAATACCAGCAATCTCGGCCAACAAGAGTTTCAACCAGCCTCAACTATATCTGGCACCCATTCAAACAATAGATTCACGTCATTAGGAACGGATTTGCGACCAGATCGCATCAGCCAAATTATTTCAAATTGGAAGGTACGTTTCAATGGCAAAGCGGCCTTGTCAGTAGAAGATTTCATTTATCGAACTGAAGCTCTTACGCATCAGACTCTAGAAGGCAATTTTGAGCTGTTGTCTAGATACGTTAGCAACCTCTTTGATGGTAGTGCGAGTGATTGGTTTTGGCGCTATCACAAAAGTGTGCCTGCGATTCGCTGGCAAGAACTTTGTTTTGCACTTAGAGAGCAACTTAATGACGATATAACTGACCTTCATATCCGAGCTGCTATCGATAGGCGTAAGCAAAAGATAGGCGAGCCCTTCGATGAGTTCCATGAGGCCATCGTATCACTTGCGGACAAACTTTCGAGTCCCTTGCGTGAGTTATCTCTACTCCAAATTCTCCGTAATAATTTGCTCCCTAAAATTCAGCATGAACTTCTTTATGAGAGAATTGAAAGAGTTGCTCAGCTACGCCATTTGGTGCGCACGCGCGAAATTTTCTTGCAAACGATTGGCAAGCCATTAGTTAATAGGCCGCATCCTATACCTATGCCACGTCGCTCAGTAAATGGAATGGCAATGGAGCGCGAGTCTTCGGATGAGGACGTAGACAGTCCAGAAGTATCAGCAGTAAATTTACTGTGCTGGAACTGTAATGCGACAGGGCACAGGTACCAAGATTGTACAGCGGAACGTCGAGTATTTTGTTATGGTTGTGGTAAACCCGACACGTATAAGCCTTCGTGCATGAAATGCAACAAGCATTCAAAAAACTTGTCAGCCCGTGCACCGTCGACCAGTGCACGCAAACAAATGAAGTCGACATCAACCAACACATAGATTTTCAATCCGTTGACTATACCAACGACCCAATTACGACCTCACAACTTTATGATGCCCATTCCGAAACAATACACACACAAATAAGCTCCAAATCTCGCTCTCAACTACGTCGCATCTCAGCAAAAAAACGTCATAAGATAGAGCAGAAGCAGCTAATGTTAGCTGTGATAGCAAACGCTCAAGATATTAGGCCATATGCAAATGTTAGTTTATTAGGAAAGAGTATTACTGGCCTAATGGACACAGGAGCTTCCATAAGCTGTATTGCTGGTGAATTTTGTAATCATGTTCTTAATTCAAATATTGTATTTAAGCCTCTGAATTCATCTGTACGTACTGCAGATGGCAAGGCGCAGAATATAATAGGCAAAATCACTACACTCACGAGTGTACACAGAAGATGTGTCTGCAATTTCAGCCGATTGTCTCGTGGATCTCGACTCGGTTCATTTTAAGACATCTGACTATCTAGAACTCAAAGCCAAAATATTAGCCAATCAATCTAGATCACCAGATGTAAAGGTAGTTGACGATTATATATATCGGAGAGCCGATCACGCGTCGGGTGAGAAAGTAGCCGATGATCTGTGTTGGAAACTTTGGGTTCCCCAATCGCTGGTTCCAGAAGTCCTTAAGAAGGCCCACGAGCCTCCACTAGCCTCTCACCCAGGCATAAACAAGATGCTAGATAAGCTGCGCCGCTATCTTTATTGGCCGAAAATGGTAGTAGATGTAAAAAAATTCGTTAATAATTGCGAGAGTTGTAAGTGCAACAAGCACCCAAATTACACACTACGTGTTCCAAAAACTTTATATTGACTTTCTAGGTCCATATCCGCGAAGTCGCACCGGGAATATAGGAGTCTTTGTTGTTTTAGACCATATGTCGAAATTCCCCTTTTTGAAACCCGTAAAAAATTTGACTGCCGACGCCATCACAGACTATTTAGAGCAGGACTTGTTTCATTGCTTCGGAGTTCCTGAAACTATAGTCTCTGACAACGGTGTACAGTTCAACTCTCAGTTGTTCAACGTATTATTACAAAAGTATGGAGTTAACCATACATATACGGCCGTTTATTCCCCACAAGCAAATGCTTCGGAGCGAGTCAACCGATCGGTGATAGCAGCAATAAAGTCATATATTGCACCTGACCAAAAAGATTGGGCCGCTGATCTAAGCTCTATCTGTTGCGCTCTGCGTTCAGACGTGCATTCGGCTATCGGCACAAGCCCTTATCGAATCGCCTTTGGCCAAAATATGGTGACCAATGCATCCACGTACAAACTGCTACGTAATTTAAACTTCTTAGAAGATCGCGCTATTCGACTTAATCGTGAAGATTCATTTGATCTTATACGCGACAGGGCAAAGGATTGCATGCAACAACAACGTAATCGAAACGAGAATATCTATAATATGCGCTGTCGTGATGTTTCGTTTGTGGTAGGTCAAGAAGTTTACAAGCGTAATTTTCAACAAAGTAATTTCGTACAGGGTTTTAATGCGAAACTAGCTCCGAACTTCGTAAAGGCAAGAATTAAAAAAAAACTTGGCAATAGTTATTACGAAATTGAAGATTTGCAGGGTCGCTTGATTGGTAAATACCATGCAAAAGACCTAAAACAATAATCGCAGAGTCCAGCGCGAATCACCCTATAGTGTGATTTTGGTCGGGGGGTCTTGTAGTGGCGCTGGAATAGAGGAAAAAAAGAAACAGCCTAAAAGTAGGCAGTGCGCTGAGCATAGTGGCTTAGCATAGTTGAACGAGATCACGGATGTGGCAATCCCGAATCTCCAGTAATAACAGGAGAAATTGTCATTCTCAGCCAGGCCATAAAAAACTGTTCCCAAGCGATGACTTGTCGCTTCATGGGATCGGCCATATTTCCTCTTTCTTTCCAATCTCAACCACCGACTGAAAAGGTTGTGCAAAAATCACACTATGAAATAGTGTAAAGTTAATTTGAAAATTAAAGAAAAATTTTAAAATGAAAGTACTATTTCTTTTGTGCAAGTGCCAAACTAATGAATTCGGTAAGGAGAAAGTAGTGGCATTTCCATAAGTCAGAATGAGGCCTAAAATCAGTTTGCACAAACCTCTTTGCAGGTTTGGCACCCAGCAAAAAATTTTAATTTTTTTTGCCAAAGTGCTATTGCGGCGCACAACTAAATCTTTACATCGGCGCACAACCAAATCTTTGCATCGGCGCACAACTAAATCTTTGCATCGGCGCACAACTAAATCTTTGCATCTGCGCACAACCACATATAAGCAGTGCTGCAGAATACCGCATCATACATATATCTCCGCACCTGCACCTGTTGCACAATAATCATTGCATTTTTTATTTAAGAAGTCCCACTTTTGGCGAATATTGATGTACTAATTTGTATTATAGGCACGGAGTTCATTTTTTTTTTCTTTTTTTTTTATTTCACCATGAATATAATATAATAGTTAAATAGTAGAATAATTTAAAAATAACATTAGTCAATAAGCTTAACCTCCTCCCGATGAACATTTCCCATTCGTATTTTATGCATTATATTTTTTTTGTAGTTGCATATACATTTTTTTGTTAGCACAGCTTGCCGCCCAACCGAAATGGAAGCGCTTTCATCGCGGGACAGCACAGTAAGTGGAGCTGCATTATAAATTTAACCAATTCCATATTTATTTTTTCGTATCAGTCAGCGTTTTTTTTAACACCCGCTGCATTAAAAAGAAAGAACATAATGCATAAATTTTAATCTCTATCCACTTCTACCTTCCTCATTTCGATCAGCTGGTTTAAGGCGGAGAGAAAAAGCTCCCCGAAAGCTTTCTTTTTCGTCTGTTTATAATCTCGTATTCTCTATGCCCAAAACCACTATTTACATATGTATAGTTATTTTGTTTATATTAAATCTAATGAAGTATAATTAAGTTTAATTATTTTGGGGCCATGCGGCGCGTTTCTATAGGTTTTTAGCTCTCCTAGCTGGGAATGGGGTCGCTGACAATATAGGCAGGTAGCCAGCGATCAAGGTAGGGTGGGCACGGTCGGTCGCCTTAATATCAAAGGCCGACTTTCGCTGAGCAGGCACATATTTGCTTGCGCAGCGAGACCCAGCTTGGACAGGTATGTTGGTGTGTGTCTAAATCTGTTCTATCTCTATCTCTCTCGCTCTTCTTTTCTCTCTTCTAAGCAAGTGGCCGAAGATAATCGTTTGCACGCGATTTTTATTAATAAATATATCTTGGCAGCGCTAGGAGTCGCAGTTCCCCTCTTCTTACCCCTTCCCTTCTCCCGATGACCCATTGGCCGGATCCAGCGCGTGCACTGCTCTAATCCTCCTATTCCACCATCTGCGCTTGATAATGTAACTCGTTACAGAATTAATTTTAAAATCATATATTTATTTTGGCGCCCAACGTGGGGCCCGATTAGTCCGGCAGCCCCGACAACAATCGATGCAAGTCATTATCAGCTGATTTGTTTTATCTCTTCGATGTGTCTCGGTCCACTTTAGCAAAGTGCATGCAAAAGCAATAATGCATTCCAGTTTATTAAAAGGAACGTGCGTACCTAATATTACATATTCTTGTAGCTGGATGTGGATTTCAATGGACACGATCTATTATCCTCCGCGCAACGAATTTGTGGTATCGCCGCCTTAATGACTATAATTTTAGTCATGACTATGGTTTATGTCATTTTTGCTTCTGTTTCGTGTTGTTCTCTTTACTGTAGTATGTTGTATGTCATATAAGCATATGCTCACAGTATTGTAGTGTATACAATATATGAAGTTGACATATGCCTAAAATATAAGTAAGAGTATCATGCTCACAACATAGCAACACTTTGTTGCTTTACTTATATTATAACAGCTATACATAAGCGCCGTAATATGATCGGTCACTTATGTATAGACTGGCCTGCAGCGTGGGATCTGCAACGTAAGCATTGTTACGCTCTTGTCCACGCCGCAGCTTATACGCTAAATGTATATGCCTTCTGCATATGCATACAAACATATATACACACACATACAGCATGTTATATACTCCCATTCTGCCGCTGCTATAAGCGACAGAATTCTTTATGTAAACTTTATGTACTTTAGGCTAAGACTTTATTTGAATAAAATACGGAGAGCATTCGCTGTCCACAACTCAAAGATAATAGAGGTTCATTTTATTACATGGCGACCGTGACAGTTGTTACTGTCTGGCGTCACTTTCATATTTCGTGTCAAAAACTTAAGACTTAAATAAGTGTTACGTGGCTGCCAAATTGTTATGCTGATCTGAAAAAAAAAATCCTCAGCCTTGTGGGTATAAAAGCCGACTCCAAGCGTCTGACCCATGCCATCAACAAAAACAACAAAATGCAACAAAAACAACAACAGCAGCAACAGCAGCAACAGCAGCGTAATAGTGACACCAAAAACAACAAAACTGCAACAAAAACAACAACAGCAGCAACAGCAGCGTAATAGTGACACCAAAAACAACAAACCTGCAACAAAACAACAACAGCAGCAACAGCAGCGCGCCAAGCTCGGCCCCCGAACCAAATGACAACAACAACAATGAGCCGCAGCAACAACGGACATAATCAACTATAAATATAAAAAAAAAGCCTGTGCGAAGACCAGCACCGGCCACGCCCAGCGCGCCAAGCTGGGCCAATTTAATGCAGAAAAAGCCTGTGCAAGGACCTGCACCGGCCACGCCCAGCCCTACAACAGGATCATGTGAACCGACAGCGCTACTCAGAGCGCGCAACGTTATAGACTATAATAATATATATTAAGATATAAAATTTAATTTTAGTTATACATTGTAAAATTGTACTACTGAGCGACGATTGCGTTGCTCGGTATAGCGCATGGCCCGTAAAGCCATGCAAAATTTAGACAGGAAGACCACTGCGTTGGTCGAGTAGGAAAAATAATAAAAATAAAAAAAAATAAAAAGAAAATAATAATAATTGATACAAAAAAAAAAGGGGAAATGATAGAAATTTGAAACAGAAATTAAAAAAAAAAAAAAAAAAAAAAAAAAAACAATATAGACTTCTATATATATATATGTATATGTGAATAAATTATATTCTTAAATGAACGATATAAAAAAATGAAAAGAAAAACTAGGCGCAGTGGAGTCTTACATAGAATAAAGAAACGTAAGGCCGAACTGCATAGGCTACTGTATGGACCCCAACAACTAAGTTGGGATACATCAGTAAAATTACAGGCGGAGATCGAATTTCTCGACTCCGAAGAAAAAAAATTAAAAAAAAAACAAATCTGCCAGTTCAGATAAGGTTAACGGTAGTAAAAATATTGAAAAACTGGCAGATAGAGTAGAGGTTGTGGAACCACAACCAAAGAAACAATTGCCCGTACTAAAAAAGAGGTGTCCAGCAGACTGCGAGGGCCCTCTTTTTAGTCCTTATTGCGTCTATTCATGCACGGAGGTGCGTAAATGACACACAAAATTTTTTTGTTTGACTAAGAGAAATTTGAAAATAAATTTATTTCATAATATACTTATAAAATTAAATGATTAGAATATAAGAATAAAAAAAAAAAAGGAAACCTTTTAAATAAAAAAAAAAAAAAAAAACATAATAATAAACAAAATTGAAAATTTACTTTAAAAGATTGACTTAAGAGAAATTTGAAAATAAATTTATTTTAATTTATTTCATAATATACTTATAAAATTAAATGATTAGAATATAAGAAAAAAAAAAAGAGAAAACCTTTTAAATAAAAAAAAAAAAAAAAAACATAATAATAAACAAAATAGAAAATTTACTTTAAAAGATCAAAATGGGAGGCAAAACCTCAAAGGCTGCTGATAATACAGCAAATGTGGTCAATGTTGTAGAAGTCATGGATACCACACCACATCTAGAAACGCATACACTGCTACTAGCTCTGTTGGTGGCCTTAACGGCTTTAAATCTGTTAATGAAAGCGTATCTATTGTACAAGCGTACACTAAAAAAACGGTATCTAAGTCGTGCAAACGATTTAGATAAAGTTTAAAATCCGAATATTATCTGACATATTGCAGAATTCGCCAACTAAAATAGTTCGTACTTCGAAATGTTCTAAAATGATCGGAAAAATACAAGAAATTTATAACAAAGAACCGAATTTTAGAGTAAACTCGTTGACAATATTACAACGGCATTTCGAATTCATTCCAGTATCTGATTTCGAAAATAAATATATAGATACATTTGGAAGTATCGCAAGCCCGCTATTTGGCCTAACTCAAATAGAAAAAGGCAAAGCACTTAGCACATTACCTTATGTAATGGTTAAAACCATAGTTGAGGAACATCCAATACTTGGTCCGGCTACGATACTACTTGTACGATTGCATCGATAAGATGCAGTCATAAACAGAAAAAATACGAACTATAATTGATGGAATGGTCAGAAATTGTGACCAACATCAAACAACAACGTGTAGAGTTTGACAAATCGTTTAAGTGCCTCAATAAGAGCGCCTCGATAACAATTCAAACAAAAATAAAACATGTGCAAAATTTGGTTGAAATCTACAACAACGTTCGTCAGATAGTTTATAATAACGCACCAAGACTTACGCAATTGCACCACACTCAAGTAAATGATGTACTTAAAAGGCTGAGAGAAAACCTTCTATACATCTCAGAAAGGCACAAAATAGATATATTCGTGCCGAATATTCTTAATACGCCCGCTACTTTCCATGTGTCTGAAATTGATATAAAAATACAACAAGACACAATGGCCCAAACTGTCGTAGATTTCTTAAAGTTAGCTTCATCACTCATGCCAGAGTTCGATGGAAAAGCTGAAAATCTACGTAGTTTCGTGGATGCTTTGGAACTTATAGATTCCCTAAAGGGCAGCCACGAAGCAGTTGCCATAAACCTAATAAAGACTAAACTGAAGGGTAACGCACGTAATTTGATAAGCAATGAGCAGACAATTCCCGCCATTATTGCTAGCTTATCAAAGTCAGTTAAAGGAGAATCTGTAGAGGTATTATCTGCAAAAATCCTTAACCTGCAGCAAAGAAGCAAGACAGCCAATCAATACACTCAAGAGGTGGCAACTTTGGCAAAAGCTCTCGAAAGTGCGTATATAAGCGATGGTTTAACATATGAACTAGCAAACAAATATAGTACAACTTTAGCTGTAAAGGCCATGACCCAAAACTGCTCTATAGATAAGGTAAAACTTATCATACAGGCGGGAACGTTTAATGACATGAACGAAGCCGTATGCAAATTTGTCAACAGTTGTACTGAGGCAACAGGTCAGTCAAATGCTGTCCTGTATTACCACAGACAAAACAATAGGGGTAACCGTGGGAATTACCACAGTCGAGGTAATAACCACAATAATGGTTACCAAACTAACAACACATACAGTAGAGGACAGAGCCGATATAGAGGCAACTCAAGAGGCCGTGGCAACTCGACAAGAGGCCACAACAATAACGTAAGAATTGTCAAGGAAGCTCCGGGAAACTCCCAAACGCCTCCAGATACTCAAAATTAACTAAAAGAATTTTTACCGTCAATTTAAGTCTCAATAACTTCGTGTCATTTAAAAATGTTGCAACAAATAAAAACATAACATTTTTGATTGACACAGGTGCAGATATCTCAATTGTTAAAGAAAATTCGGATGTTTTTCATGACATCCAAACCAATAAAATCATAGACATTCGAGGCATAGGTGAAGGAATAATAAATTCCAAGGGACTAGCCTCAATTGAACTACAAACAGGCAAATTTATTATTCCATACAAATTTCACATACTTCGATCAGACTTCGCAATCCCATGCGATGGAATAATAGGACTAGACTTCATTAAAAGATTTAATTGCAAATTAGATTATAATAGCTCAGATGATTGGTTTATAATTAGACCGCAAAACTTAACGTATCCCATTTATGTTCCAATAACATTTAAGTCTGGTACTAACTCAACCCTTCTACCAGCCAGATCCCAGGTGATACGCAAAATTAAATTATCTTCGTCCGAAGAAAATATTTTAATTCCCAATCAGGAAATTAAACCGGGTGTCTATGTTGCAAATACAATTACAACAGCCCAGAATGCGTTTGTCCGAATCTTAAATACAACCAGAACATATCAAATAGTAAACATAGATAAATTGAAATTTGAATCACTTTCGAACTACAATGTAGTTCAAAATTCCAAAGATAATAGAACAGAGTCCGTACTTAACAAATTAAAAAAAAATTTTCCACCCTTATTTAAAGAAAGACTTGAGAAACTATGCACCCAATATAGTGATGTTTTCGGACTTGAAACCGAACCAATCACAATAAACAACTTTTATAAACAAAAATTGAGACTTAAAGACGATGAGCCAGTATACGTGAAAAATTATCGATGTCCGCATAGCCAAATAGAGGAAATCCAACGCCAAGTTGGAAAGTTAATTGAGCAGAATATTGTTGAACCGTCTGTTTCATCCTATAATAGCCCACTTTTATTAGTTCCCAAAAAAGCCCTTCCGGGCACAGAAGAAAAAAAATGGCGATTAGTAGTTGACTATCGCCAAATAAATAAAAAATTGTTGTCCGATAAGTTTCCACTCCCCAGAATTGACGATATTCTTGATCAACTGGGTCGAGCAAAATATTTTTCATGCCTCGATTTAATGTCAGGCTTCCATCAAATTGAACTTGAGGAAAACTCAAGAGATATAACGTCCTTTTCGACAAACAATGGTTCGTATCGCTTTACGCGATTACCATTTGGTCTAAAGATAGCGCCTAATTGTTTTCAGAGAATGATGACAATAGCATTCTCAGGTCTAGAGGCCACTCAAGCTTTCCTTTACATGGATGATTTAATCGTCATTGGTTGTTCTGAACAACATATGATTAAAAATTTGACAGATGTTTTCAATGTTTGCAGAAAACATAATCTGAAACTACATCCAGAAAAATGCTCATTTTTCATGCACGAGGTGACATTCTTAGGTCATAGATGCACAGATAGAGGAATCTTACCAGATGACAGCAAATTTGATGTCATTAATAATTATCCTGTCCCTACGGACGCAGACAGCGCTAGAAGATTCATTGCATTTTGCAATTACTATAGACGTTTTATACAAAACTTCGCCGAACATTCACGGCACATAACAAGATTATGTAAAAAGAATATCCCATTTGAATGGACAACAGAGTGTGAAAAAGCATTCCAATATCTAAAAAATAAACTTGTTCAACCAAATCTACTACAGTACCCTGATTTTAGCAAAGAATTTTGCATAATCACAGATGCAAGCAAACAAGCATGTGGTGCAGTTTTAACTCAAAACTATAATGGACACCAGCTCCCAGTTGCATATGCATCAAGAACATTCACTAAAGGTGAAAGCAATAAGAGTACTACAGAACAAGAACTAGCAGCAATACATTGGGCAATAACACATTTCCGACCATATATTTATGGCAAACACTTCACAGTTAGAACGGATCACAGGCCTTTAACATACCTATTTTCTATGGTAAACCCAAGCTCAAAATTAACACGCATGCGACTCGAGTTAGAAGAATACGATTTCACGGTAGAGTATCTGAGAGGAAAAGACAATTTTGTAGCAGACGCTTTATCTAGGATAAAAATATCCGATTTAATTGATATGAACAAAAAAGTCCTGAAAGTCACTACCAGGCAACAAAGTAGACAAAACAATATCTGCGCAGATAATAAAGAGAGACTATTGCCAAGGCAAAGTCTAAAACAAGCTTCTAAGCCCAACGTATACGAAGTCATCACAAATGACGAGGTACGAAAAGTAGTGACCTTGCGACTAACAGATTCTACATGTTTATTGAAACATGGAAAAAAAGTTATAGCAAGAATTACAGTTAGCGATTTATACTCCAATGGAATCCTCGACTTAGGTCAGTTTTTCCAAAGGCTTGAACGACAAGCCGGGGTATATAAAATCAGCAAACTAAAAATGGCACCGAGCGAAAAGATCTTTGAATCAATTTCAATAGAGTCTTTTAAAAATATGGGCAATAATATATTAAAGAATTTAAGAGTAGCGCTACTCCAGCCGGTGACCATAATAAATAATGAAAAAGAAAAAGAAGCAATTTTGTCTACATTACATGATGATCCAATACAAGGAGGTCATACAGGCATTACAAAAACTTTGGCCAAAGTAAAGAGACATTATTATTGGAAAAATATGACACGTCATATCAAAGAGTACATTAAGAAATGTCCAAAATGCCTGATGTCAAAAACGACAATACATACAAGATCACCAATGATCATAACTGAAACACCACAATATGCTTTCGACAGAGTGATAGTAGACACAATTGGTCCACTACCACGATCGGAAAATGGCAATGAATACGCAGTTACGCTAATATGCGATTTAACAAAATATTTAGTAGCCATTCCAATTCCGAACAAAAGCGCAAAAACTGTTGCCAAAGCTATATTTGAAGATTTTATTCTGAAGTACGGTCCAATGAAGACGTTCATTACGGACATGGGAACAGAATACAAAAATTCTATTATAACTGATCTGTGCAAATATTTAAAAATAGACAACATAACGTCTACAGCACACCATCATCAGACATTAGGTACCGTTGAAAGAAGTCATAGGACATTCAATGAGTACATTCGTTCATATATATCAGTAGATAAAACTGATTGGGACATATGGTTACAGTATTTCGTGTATTGTTTTAACACAACACCATCAGTAACTCACAATTATTGTCCATATGAATTAGTATTTGGTAGACAGAACAATCTACCAATTCAATTTAATAGCGTAAATAGCATAGAACCTATATATAATATAGAAGATTATTCTAAAGAAGTTAAGTTTAGACTAGAACACGCGTATAAGAGAGCGCGAATACTTTTAGAAAACAATAAAATTAAACAAAAAGAAGAAAATGATAAGAAAGTATTAGATTTTAAAATAGAAATAGGAGACAAGGTCTATTTAAAAAACGAAACAGGTCATAAGCTAGAGCCTGCTTATATAGGACCATTTGAGGTCACTAGTATAGAAAATAATAATAATATAGTTATAAAAAACACAAATAGTAAGAATAAAACACAGAAAGTTCATAGGGATAGACTAAAAAAGATTTAAAAAAGCAGTGTTTTTCTTTCATTTTTCAAAAAAAATCCAACCAAATTAGTGGTTGTTTGATTATTTCAAACCTATATATTGATATACTAAAAACAAAAAAAAACAAAATCCGAAAATAATCAATTGATCAAATTAAACACAATATATATATATATAGAAATACTAACGTAAAAAATACAAAAATTACAAAAAAAAAAAGAGAAAATTCTTTTTTTTTCCCCCTAAATATCATATAATACACAAAAAAAAAAAAAAATAAAAACATTTATGAAACAAAAATTAATTAATTAAAAAAAAAAAAAAAAAATTTTTTGTAAACACCTAAAATATTTTGTCATAAGAATACATCATAACAAAAAAAAAACTAATAATAATTTTTATTTTAAATAACTACATTATATTACGTTATTTTTTTTAAAAAGGGGAGGTGTAGTATGTTGTATGTCATATAAGCATATGCTCACAGTATTGTAGTGTATACAATATATGAAGTTGATATATGCCTAAAATATAAGTAAGAGTATCATGCTCACAACATAGCAACACTTTGTTGCTTTACTTATATTATAACAGCTATACATAAGCGCCGTAATATGATCGGTCACTTATGTATAGACTGGCCTGCAGCGTGGGATCTGCAACGTAAGCATTGTTACGCTCTTGTCCACGCCGCAGCTTATACGCTAAATATATATGCCTTCTGCATATGCATACAAACATATATACACACACATACAGCATGTTATATACTCCCATTCTGCCGCTGCTATAAGCGACAGAATTCTTTATGTAAACTTTATGTACTTTAGGCTAAGACTTTATTTGAATAAAATACGGAGAGCATTCGCTGTCCACAACTCAAAGATAATAGAGGTTCATTTTATTACATTACTAAAATTTTCTACTTTCATAGCACCTATGTGCCTGGCTAACTTTGTCTATTGGATGTGTTCGCATGGTATCCCAAAATCGTATGTAATTGAATTATTCTTTTGGATTTGGTTTACTTATTAGCTTTATTTTTTTGCAGTTACCGTTTTGCGAGTTTATTTTTTGTTTGATTTTATTATTATTTTTTGTTCTATTTTTTTGTTTGTTTTCTATTGGGAGTTATTAATTAATGCTGTATATTCCTACATATTAGTAGTCAGTTAAGTTTTTTTGAATTACTTGTCATCTGCTTGCTATCTAGTTATTATTTATATCGATTAGAAAATGCCTTTAACGCGTAGTAGCGAAAATTTATCCCGGCCTGACGAGCCTATCATAAACTGTTTTATTTGTACAGAATCTATTATTAACGAAAGCCAGCTATTTAAAACAAGTTGTGGCCATACCTTTCATCAATCGTGTTTTAACACTAAGATAGCTAATAAGACAGTTTGTCCAGTTTGTAAACAGTCGTTGCGTTTACAGAGTGTTGCCGTCAGCACAGAATCTTCAATGGATAAGCCATCAGGGTCGAATGCAGCAACCAAAACTAGATCTCAGGCAAGAAAGACAGTAACCTCCAATATGTCTGAAGGTGATATCTCGTCACCAGTCTTGGTTCCTTTAGTGGCGCCCACACTTACTCCAGACTTGGCTACAATGATAGCTGACGCCATTTCTGCCGCTTCACTTCGGCAAACCGAGTTGATAGCTCAGATTTCTTTGAGGCAAAGTGAGACGTTGTCGCAGGTGATAGAGAGTGGCTTCCAGAAACTGCTTTCATCATCCGCAGAGCCGCATACAAGTCGCAGTCCCATACTGCCAGTGCAAGATAATACCAGCAATCTCGGCCAACAAGAGTTTCAACCAGCCTCAACTATATCTGGCACCCATTCAAACAATAGATTCACGTCATTAGGAACGGATTTGCGACCAGATCGCATCAGCCAAATTATTTCAAATTGGAAGGTACGTTTCAATGGCAAAGCGGCCTTGTCAGTAGAAGATTTCATTTATCGAACTGAAGCTCTTACGCATCAGACTCTAGAAGGCAATTTTGAGCTGTTGTCTAGATACGTTAGCAACCTCTTTGATGGTAGTGCGAGTGATTGGTTTTGGCGCTATCACAAAAGTGTGCCTGCGATTCGCTGGCAAGAACTTTGTTTTGCACTTAGAGAGCAACTTAATGACGATAGAACTGACCTTCATATCCGAGCTGCTATCGATAGGCGTAAGCAAAAGATAGGCGAGCCCTTCGATGAGTTCCATGAGGCCATCGTATCACTTGCGGACAAACTTTCGAGTCCCTTGCGTGAGTTATCTCTACTCCAAATTCTCCGTAATAATTTGCTCCCTAAAATTCAGCATGAACTTCTTTATGAGAGAATTGAAAGAGTTGCTCAGCTACGCCATTTGGTGCGCACGCGCGAAATTTTCTTGCAAACGATTGGCAAGCCATTAGTTAATAGGCCGCATCCTATACCTATGCCACGTCGCTCAGTAAATGGAATGGCAATGGAGCGCGAGTCTTCGGATGAGGACGTAGACAGTCCAGAAGTATCAGCAGTAAATTTACTGTGCTGGAACTGTAATGCGACAGGGCACAGGTACCAAGATTGTACAGCGGAACGTCGAGTATTTTGTTATGGTTGTGGCAAACCCGACACGTATAAGCCTTCGTGCATGAAATGCAACAAGCATTCAAAAAACTTGTCAGCCCGTGCACCGTCGACCAGTGCACGCAAACAAATGAAGTCGACATCAACCAACACATAGATTTTCAATCCGTTGACTATACCAACGACCCAATTACGACCTCACAACTTTATGATGCCCATTCCGAAACAATACACACACAAATAAGCTCCAAATCTCGCTCTCAACTACGTCGCATCTCAGCAAAAAAACGTCATAAGATAGAGCAGAAGCAGCTAATGTTAGCTGTGATAGCAAACGCTCAAGATATTAGGCCATATGCAAATGTTAGTTTATTAGGAAAGAGTATTACTGGCCTAATGGACACAGGAGCTTCCATAAGCTGTATTGCTGGTGAATTTTGTAATCATGTTCTTAATTCAAATATTGT
Source organism: Drosophila arizonae (assembly GCF_054131065.1). NCBI lineage: Eukaryota > Metazoa > Arthropoda > Insecta > Diptera > Drosophilidae > Drosophila > Drosophila arizonae. The sequence goes on from NC_142927.1 coordinate 33,799,614, forward strand.
ATTTAAGCCTCTGAATTCATCTGTACGTACTGCAGATGGCAAGGCGCAGAATATAATAGGCAAAATCACTACACTCACGAGTGTACACAGAAGATGTGTCTGCAATTTCAGCCGATTGTCTCGTGGATCTCGACTCGGTTCATTTTAAGACATCTGACTATCTAGAACTCAAAGCCAAAATATTAGCCAATCAATCTAGATCACCAGATGTAAAGGTAGTTGACGATTATATATATCGGAGAGCCGATCACGCGTCGGGTGAGAAAGTAGCCGATGATCTGGTTTGGAAACTTTGGGTTCCCCAATCGCTGGTTCCAGAAGTCCTTAAGAAGGCCCACGAGCCTCTACTAGCCTCTCACCCAGGCATAAACAAGATGCTAGATAAGCTGCGCCGCTATCTTTATTGGCCGAAAATGGTAGTAGATGTAAAAAAATTCGTTAATAATTGCGAGAGTTGTAAGTGCAACAAGCACCCAAATTACACACTACGTGTTCCAAAAACTTTATATTGACTTTCTAGGTCCATATCCGCGAAGTCGCACCGGGAATATAGGAGTCTTTGTTGTTTTAGACCATATGTCGAAATTCCCCTTTTTGAAACCCGTAAAAAATTTGACTGCCGACGCCATCACAGACTATTTAGAGCAGGACTTGTTTCATTGCTTCGGAGTTCCTGAAACTATAGTCTCTGACAACGGTGTACAGTTCAACTCTCAGTTGTTCAACGTATTATTACAAAAGTATGGAGTTAACCATACATATACGGCCGTTTATTCCCCACAAGCAAATGCTTCGGAGCGAGTCAACCGATCGGTGATAGCAGCAATAAAGTCATATATTGCACCTGACCAAAAAGATTGGGCCGCTGATCTAAGCTCTATCTGTTGCGCTCTGCGTTCAGACGTGCATTCGGCTATCGGCACAAGCCCTTATCGAATCGCCTTTGGCCAAAATATGGTGACCAATGCATCCACGTACAAACTGCTACGTAATTTAAACTTCTTAGAAGATCGCGCTATTCGACTTAATCGTGAAGATTCATTTGATCTTATACGCGACAGGGCAAAGGATTGCATGCAACAACAACGTAATCGAAACGAGAATATCTATAATATGCGCTGTCGTGATGTTTCGTTTGTGGTAGGTCAAGAAGTTTACAAGCGTAATTTTCAACAAAGTAATTTCGTACAGGGTTTTAATGCGAAACTAGCTCCGAACTTCGTAAAGGCAAGAATTAAAAAAAAAACTTGGCAATAGTTATTACGAAATTGAAGATTTGCAGGGTCGCTTGATTGGTAAATACCATGCAAAAGACCTAAAACAATAATCGCAGAGTCCAGCGCGAATCACCCTATAGTGTGATTTTGGTCGGGGGGTCTTGTAGTGGCGCTGGAATAGAGGAAAAAAAGAAACAGCCTAAAAGTAGGCAGTGCGCTGAGCATAGTGGCTTAGCATAGTTGAACGAGATCACGGATGTGGCAATCCCGAATCTCCAGTAATAACAGGAGAAATTGTCATTCTCAGCCAGGCCATAAAAAACTGTTCCCAAGCGATGACTTGTCGCTTCATGGGATCGGCCATATTTCCTCTTTCTTTCCAATCTCAACCACCGACTGAAAAGGTTGTGCAAAAATCACACTATGAAATAGTGTAAAGTTAATTTGAAAATTAAAGAAAAATTTTAAAATGAAAGTACTTTCTTTTGTGCAAGTGCCAAACTAATGAATTCGGTAAGGAGAAAGTAGTGGCATTTCCATAAGTCAGAATGAGGCCTAAAATCAGTTTGCACAAACCTCTTTGCAGGTTTGGCACCCAGCAAAAAATTTTAATTTTTTTTGCCAAAGTGCTATTGCGGCGCACAACTAAATCTTTACATCGGCGCACAACCAAATCTTTGCATCGGCGCACAACTAAATCTTTGCATCGGCGCACAACTAAATCTTTGCATCTGCGCACAACCAAATATAAGCAGTGCTGCAGAATCATACATATATCTCCGCACCTGCACCTGTTGCACAATAATCATTGCCTTTTTTATTTAAGAAGTCCCACTTTTGGCGAATATTGATGTACTAATTTGTATTATAGGCACCGAGTTAATTTTTTTTTTCTTTTTTTTTTATTTCACCATGAATATAATATTATAGTTAAATAGTAGAATAATTTAAAATTAACATTAGTCAATAAGCTTAACCTCCTCCCGATGAACATTTCCCATTCGTATTTTATGCATTATATTTTTTTTTTGTAGTTGCATATACATTTTTTTGTTAGCACAGCTTGCCGCCCAACCGAAATGGAAGCGCTTTCATCGCGGGACAGCACAGTAAGTGGAGCTGCATTATAAATTTAACCAATTCCATATTTATTTTTTCGTATCAGTCAGCGTTTTTTTTTTAACACCCGCTGCATTAAAAAGAAAGAACATAATGCATAAATTTTAATCTCTATCCACTTCTACCTTCCTCATTTCGATCAGCTGGTTTAAGGCGGAGAGAAAAAGCTCCCCGAAAGCTTTCTTTTTCGTCTGTTTATAATCTCGTATTCTCTATGCCCAAAACCACTATTTACATATGTATAGTTATTTTGTTTATATTAAATCTAATGAAGTATAATTAAGTTTAATTATTTTGGGGCCATGCGGCGCGTTTCTATAGGTTTTTAGCTCTCCTAGCTGGGAATGGGGTCGCTGACAATATAGGCAGGTAGCCAGCGATCAAGGTAGGGTGGGCACGGTCGGTCGCCTTAATATCAAAGGCCGACTTTCGCTGAGCAGGCACATATTTGCTTGCGCAGCGAGACCCAGCTTGGACAGGTATGTTGGTGTGTGTCTAAATCTGTTCTATCTCTATCTCTCTCGCTCTTCTTTTCTCTCTTCTAAGCAAGTGGCCGAAGATAATCGTTTGCACGCGATTTTTATTAATAAATATATCTTGGCAGCGCTAGGAGTCGCAGTTCCCCTCTTCTTACCCCTTCCCTTCTCCCGATGACCCATTGGCCGGATCCAGCGCGTGCACTGCTCTAATCCTCCTATTCCACCATCTGCGCTTGATAATGTAACTCGTTACAGAATTAATTTTAAAATCATATATTTATTTTGGCGCCCAACGTGGGGCCCGATTAGTCCGGCAGCCCCGACAACAATCGATGCAAGTCATTATCAGCTGATTTGTTTTATCTCTTCGATGTGTCTCGGTCCACTTTAGCAAAGTGCATACAAAAGCAATAATGCATTCCAGTTTATTAAAAGGAACGTGCGTACCTAATATTACATATTCTTGTAGCTGGATGTGGATTTCAATGGACACGATCTATTATCCTCCGCGCAACGAATTTGTGGTATCGCCGCCTTAATGACTATAATTTTAGTCATGACTATGGTTTATGTCATTTTTGCTTCTGTTTCGTGTTGTTCTCTTTACTAAAATTTTCTACTTTCATAGCACCTATGTGCCTGGCTAACTTTGTCTATTGGATGTGTTCGCATGGTATCCCAAAATCGTATGTAATTGAATTATTCTTTTGGATTTGGTTTACTTATTAGCTTTATTTTTTTGCAGTTACCGTTTTGCGAGTTTATTTTTGTTTGATTTTATTATTATTTTTTGTTCTATTTTTTTTGTTTGTTTTCTATTGGGAGTTATTAATTAATGCTGTATATTCCGACTTATTAGTAGTCAGTTAAGTTTTTTTGAATTACTTGTCATCTGCTTGCTATCTAGTTATTATTTATATCGATTAGAAAATGCCTTTAACGCGTAGTAGCGAAAATTTATCCCGGCCTGACGAGCCTATCATAAACTGTTTTATTTGTACAGAATCTATTATTAACGAAAGCCAGCTATTTAAAACAAGTTGTGGCCATACCTTTCATCAATCGTGTTTTAACACTAAGATAGCTAATAAGACAGTTTGTCCAGTTTGTAAACAGTCGTTGCGTTTACAGAGTGTTGCCGTCAGCACAGAATCTTCAATGGATAAGCCATCAGGGTCGAATGCAGCAACCAAAACTAGATCTCAGGCAAGAAAGACAGTAACCTCCAATATGTCTGAAGGTGATATCTCGTCACCAGTCTTGGTTCCTTTAGTGGCGCCCACACTTACTCCAGACTTGGCTACAATGATAGCTGACGCCATTTCTGCCGCTTCACTTCGGCAAACCGAGTTGATAGCTCAGATTTCTTTGAGGCAAAGTGAGACGTTGTCGCAGGTGATAGAGAGTGGCTTCCAGAAACTGCTTTCATCATCCGCATAGCCGCATACAAGTCGCAGTCCCATACTGCCAGTGCAAGATAATACCAGCAATCTCGGCCAACAAGAGTTTCAACCAGCCTCAACTATATCTGGCACCCATTCAAACAATAGATTCACGTCATTAGGAACGGATTTGCGACCAGATCGCATCAGCCAAATTATTTCAAATTGGAAGGTACGTTTCAATGGCAAAACGGCCTTGTCAGTAGAAGATTTCATTTATCGAACTGAAGCTCTTACGCATCAGACTCTAGAAGGCAATTTTGAGCTGTTGTCTAGATACGTTAGCAACCTCTTTGATGGTAGTGCGAGTGATTGGTTTTGGCGCTATCACAAAAGTGTGCCTGCGATTCGCTGGCAAGAACTTTGTTTTGCACTTAGAGAGCAATTTAATGATGATAGAACTGACCTTCATATCCGAGCTGCTATCGATAGGCGTAAGCAAAAGAAAGGCGAGCCCTTCGATGAGTTCCATGAGGCCATCGTATCACTTGCGGACAAACTTTCGAGTCCCTTGCGTGAGTTATCTCTACTCCAAATTCTCCGTAATAATTTGCTCCCTAAAATTCAGCATGAACTTCTTTATGAGAGAATTGAAAGAGTTGCTCAGCTACGCCATTTGGTGCGCACGCGCGAAATTTTCTTGCAAACGATTGGCAAGCCATTAGTTAATAGGCCGCATCCTATACCTATGCCACGTCGCTCAGTAAATGGAATGGCAATAGAGCGCGAGTCTTCGGATGAGGACGTAGACAGTCCAGAAGTATCAGCAGTAAATTTACTGTGCTGGAACTGTACCCGTGCACCGTCGACCAGTGCACGCAAACAAATGAAGTCGACATCAACCAACACATAGATTTTCAATCCGTTGACTATACCAACGACCCAATTACGACCTCACAACTTTATGATGCCCATTCCGAAACAATACACACACAAATAAGCTCCAAATCTCGCTCTCAACTACGTCGCATCTCAGCAAAAAAACGTCATAAGATAGAGCAGAAGCAGCTAATGTTAGCTGTGATAGCAAACGCTCAAGATATTAGGCCATATGCAAATGTTAGTTTATTAGGAAAGAGTATTACTGGCCTAATGGACACAGGAGCTTCCAAAAGCTGTATTGCTGGTGAATTTTGTAATCATGTTCTTAATTCAAATATTGTATTTAAGCCTCTGAATTCATCTGTACGTACTGCAGATGGCAAGGCGCAGAATATAATAGGCAAAATCACTACAGAAAACAAATTTAAAAATGAAACTAGAATGTTGACATTTTATATAGTATCCTCCTTATCTCAAGATTTATATTTAGGGATAGATTTTTGGACCCAATTTAATCCTCTTCCGTTGGAGGTGGTGCCCACAGTTAATAATTTGTCTTCTTTAGAGGATCGCAACCTAAAGCCACTTACAGTCACGCAGCATCAATTGCTGCTGCAACACGTTAACATGTTCCCTTCTTTTGCTAAACTGGGCTTGGGACGAACAACTCTTCTTTCGCATGAGATTAATGTCGCCGGAGCCGCTCCAATTAAGCAACGTCATTATCCAGTTTCACCAGCAGTAGAAAAGTTAATGTATGAAGAGCTGGACAGAATGCTTAAATTAGGCGTGATAGAGGAGTCACAAAGCGCTTGGTCCTCTCCAGTTGTGTTAGTTCGCAAACCAGGACAGATTCGTTTGTGTTTAGATAGCAGGAGTGTTAATGCGGCTACCGTTAAGGATGCATATCCTATGCCGTTCATTGATGGTATTCTTAGTAGGCTACCAAAAGCTGAATTCATAGCCAGCTTAGATTTAAAAGATGCTTTCTGGCAAATTCCACTAGAGCCGAAGTCACGCGATAAAACCGCATTTAGCGTACCTGGTAGGCCGTTGTATCAATACACTGTTATGCCTTTTGGGCTTTGTAATGCTCCACAGACAATGTCGAAGTTGATGGATAGAATAATACCCACTAATCTGCGTCGTGAAGTTTTTATCTATTTAGATGACTTGTTGGTAGTTTCAGATACTTTCGAACGGCATCTAAATGTCCTAAAAGAGTTGGCAAGTCACATAAAAACAGCAGGTTTGACCATCAATATTGAGAAAAGTAATTTCTGTCTCAAAGAGGTGAAATATTTAGGTCATGTGATTGGCAATGGCACAGTTAGCACAGACCCAGATAAAATTGTATCTATTACAGAATTCCCAGTCCCGAGGTCAGTCAAATAAGTTAGGCGGTTTTTAGATATGACGGGATGGTACAATAAATTTATTCAGAACTATGCCACCATTGCATCCCCTATAACAGACACGTTGAAACACAGACAAAAATTTGTATGGGGTGAATCAGCTCAAAAAGCGTTCGAAGAACTCAAGGAGCAGCTTAGTACGGCTCCAGTTTTGCATAGTCCAAATTTTGACAGACCATTCTCTATACACTGCGATGCCAGCCATACAGGTGTTGGTGCTGTGTTAGTCCAGGTAACAGACAATAATGAAGAGGTACCGGTGGCTTTTATGTCTCGTAAACTTAACCGTTGTCAAAGGAATTATTCCGTAACGGAAAAAGAATATCTGGCAGCTATTTTAGCGATACAAAAATTTAGAGCTTATGTTGAAGGACAAGAATTTTCTGTAGTCACAGATCATGCTTCTCTAAAATGGCTCATGTCTCAAACTGACTTGAGTTCTCGGTTAGCAAGGTGGGCTTTAAAACTTCTGGGTTTTGATTTTAAAATAGTCCATAGAAAAGGCAGTCAAAACATTGTGCCAGATGCTTTATCACGAGTGTACACAGAAGATGTGTCTGCAATTTCAGCCGATTGTCTCGTGGATCTCGACTCGGTTCATTTTAAGACATCTGACTATCTAGAACTGAAAGCCAAAATATTAGCCAATCAATCTAGATCACCAGATGTAAAGGTAGTTGACGATTATATATATCGGAGAGCCGATCACGCGTCGGGTGAGAAAGTAGCCGATGATCTGTGTTGGAAACTTTGGGTTCCCCAATCGCTGGTTCCAGAAGTCCTTAAGAAGGCCCACGAGCCTCCACTAGCCTCTCACCCAGGCATAAACAAGATGCTAGATAAGCTGCGCCGCTATCTTTATTGGCCGAAAATGGTAGTAGATGTAAAAAAATTCGTTAATAATTGCGAGACTTGTAAGTGCAACAAGCACCCAAATTACACACTACGTCCACCCTTAGGAAAATCGGGCTCAACGCAATGCGTGTTCCAAAAACTTTATATTGACTTTCTAGGTCCATATCCGCGAAGTCGCACCGGGAATATAGGAGTCTTTGTTGTTTTAGACCATATGTCGAAATTCCCCTTTTTGAAACCCGTAAAAAATTTGACTGCCGACGCCAGACTATTTAGAGCAGGACTTGTTTCATTGCTTCGGAGTTCCTGAAACTATAGTCTCTGACAACGGTGTACAGTTCAACTCTCAGTTGTTCAACGTATTATTACAAAAGTATGGAGTTAACCATACATATACGGCCGTTTATTCCCCACAAGCAAATGCTTCGGAGCGAGTCAACCGATCGGTGATAGCAGCAATAAAGTCATATATTGCACCTGACCAAAAAGATTGGGCCGCTGATCTAAGCTCTATCTGTTGCGCTCTGCGTTCAGACGTGCATTCGGCTATCGGCACAAGCCCTTATCGAATCGCCTTTGGCCAAAATATGGTGACCAATGCATCCACGTACAAACTGCTACGTAATTTAAACTTCTTAGAAGATCGCGCTATTCGATTTAATCGTGAAGATTCATTTGATCTTATACGCGACAGGGCAAAGGATTGCATGCAACAACAACGTAATCGAAACGAGAATATCTATAATATGCGCTGTCGTGATGTTTCGTTTGTGGTAGGTCAAGAAGTTTACAAGCGTAATTTTCAACAAAGTAATTTCGTACAGGGTTTTAATGCGAAACTAGCTCCGAACTTCGTAAAGGCAAGAATTAAAAAAAAACTTGGCAATAGTTATTACGAAATTGAAGATTTGCAGGGTCGCTTGATTGGTAAATACCATGCAAAAGACCTAAAACAATAATCGCAGAGTCCAGCGCGAATCACCCTATAGTGTGATTTTGGTCGGGGGGTCTTGTAGTGGCGCTGGAATAGAGGAAAAAAAGAAACAGCCTAAAAGTAGGCAGTGCGCTGAGCATAGTGGCTTAGCATAGTTGAACGAGATCACGGATGTGGCAATCCCGAATCTCCAGTAATAACAGGAGAAATTGTCATTCTCAGCCAGGCCATAAAAAACTGTTCCCAAGCGATGACTTGTCGCTTCATGGGATCGGCCATATTTTCCTCTTTCTTTTCCAATCTCAACCACCGACTGAAAAGGTTGTGCAAAAATCACACTATGAAATAGTGTAAAGTTAATTTGAAAATTAAAGAAAAATTTTAAAGTGAAAGTACTATTTCTTTTGTGCAAGTGCCAAACTAATGAATTCGGTAAGGAGAAAGTAGTGGCATTTCCATAAGTCAGAATGAGGCCTAAAATCATTTCGCACAAACCTCTTTGCAGGTTTGGCACCCAGCAAAAAATTTTAATTTTTTTTGCCAAAGTGCTATTGCGGCGCACAACTAAATCTTTACATCGGCGCACAACCAAATCTTTGCATCGGCGCACAACTAAATCTTTGCATCGGCGCACAACTAAATCTTTGCATCTGCGCACAACCAAATATAAGCAGTGCTGCAGAATACCGCATCATACATATATCTCCGCACCTGCACCTGTTGCACAATAATCATTGCCTTTTTTATTTAAGAAGTCCCACTTTTGGCGAATATTGATGTACTAATTTGTATTATAGGCACCGAGTTAATTTTTTTTTTCTTTTTTTTTTATTTCACCATGAATATAATATAATAGTTAAATAGTAGAATAATTTAAAATTAACATTAGTCAATAAGCTTAACCTCCTCCCGATGAACATTTCCCATTCGTATTTTATGCATTATATTTTTTTTTTTTGTAGTTGCATATACATTTTTTTGTTAGCACAGCTTGCCGCCCAACCGAAATGGAAGCGCTTTCATCGCGGGACAGCACAGTAAGTGGAGCTGCATTATAAATTTAACCAATTCCATATTTATTTTTTCGTATCAGTCAGCGTTTTTTTTTTAACACCCGCTGCATTAAAAAGAAAGAACATAATGCATAAATTTTAATCTCTATCCACTTCTACCTTCCTCATTTCGATCAGCTGGTTTAAGGCGGAGAGAAAAAGCTCCCCGAAAGCTTTCTTTTTCGTCTGTTTATAATCTCGTATTCTCTATGCCCAAAACCACTATTTACATATGTATAGTTATTTTGTTTATATTAAATCTAATGAAGTATAATTAAGTTTAATTATTTTGGGGCCATGCGGCGCGTTTCTATAGGTTTTTAGCTCTCCTAGCTGGGAATGGGGTCGCTGACAATATAGGCAGGTAGCCAGCGATCAAGGTAGGGTGGGCACGGTCGGTCGCCTTAATATCAAAGGCCGACTTTCGCTGAGCAGGCACATATTTGCTTGCGCAGCGAGACCCAGCTTGGACAGGTATGTTGGTGTGTGTCTAAATCTGTTCTATCTCTATCTCTCTCGCTCTTCTTTTCTCTCTTCTAAGCAAGTGGCCGAAGATAATCGTTTGCACGCGATTTTTATTAATAAATATATCTTGGCAGCGCTAGGAGTCGCAGTTCCCCTCTTCTTACCCCTTCCCTTCTCCCGATGACCCATTGGCCGGATCCAGCGCGTGCACTGCTCTAATCCTCCTATTCCACCATCTGCGCTTGATAATGTAACTCGTTACAGAATTAATTTTAAAATCATATATTTATTTTGGCGCCCAACGTGGGGCCCGATTAGTCCGGCAGCCCCGACAACAATCGATGCAAGTCATTATCAGCTGATTTGTTTTATCTCTTCGATGTGTCTCGGTCCACTTTAGCAAAGTGCATACAAAAGCAATAATGCATTCCAGTTTATTAAAAGGAACGTGCGTACCTAATATTACATATTCTTGTAGCTGGATGTGGATTTCAATGGACACGATCTATTATCCTCCGCGCAACGAATTTGTGGTATCGCCGCCTTAATGACTATAATTTTAGTCATGACTATGGTTTATGTCATTTTTGCTTCTGTTTCGTGTTGTTCTCTTTACTAAAATTTTCTACTTTCATAGCACCTATGTGCCTGGCTAACTTTGTCTATTGGATGTGTTCGCATGGTATCCCAAAATCGTATGTAATTGAATTATTCTTTTGGATTTGGTTTACTTATTAGCTTTATTTTTTTGCAGTTACCGTTTTGCGAGTTTATTTTTTGTTTGATTTTATTATTATTTTTTGTTCTATTTTTTTTGTTTGTTTTCTATTGGGAGTTATTAATTAATGCTGTATATTCCTACTTATTAGTAGTCAGTTAAGTTTTTTTGAATTACTTGTCATCTGCTTGCTATCTAGTTATTATTTATATCGATTAGAAAATGCCTTTAACGCGTAGTAGCGAAAATTTATCCCGGCCTGACGAGCCTATCATAAACTGTTTTATTTGTACAGAATCTATTATTAACGAAAGCCAGCTATTTAAAACAAGTTGTGGCCATACCTTTCATCAATCGTGTTTTAACACTAAGATAGCTAATAAGACAGTTTGTCCAGTTTGTAAACAGTCGTTGTGTTTACAGAGTGTTGCCGTCAGCACAGAATCTTCAATGGATAAGCCATCAGGGTCGAATGCAGCAACCAAAACTCAGGCAAGAAAGACAGTAACCTCCAATATGTCTGAAGGTGATATCTCGTCACCAGTCTTGGTTCCTTTAGTGGCGCCCACACTTACTCCAGACTTGGCTACAATGATAGCTGACGCCATTTCTGCCGCTTCACTTCGGCAAACCGAGTTGATAGCTCAGATTTCTTTGAGGCAAAGTGAGACGTTGTCGCAGGTGATAGAGAGTGGCTTCCAGAAACTGCTTTCATCATCCGCAGAGCCGCATACAAGTCGCAGTCCCATACTGCCAGTGCAAGATAATACCAGCAATCTCGGCCAACAAGAGTTTCAACCAGCCTCAACTATATCTGGCACCCATTCAAACAATAGATTCACGTCATTAGGAACGGATTTGCGACCAGATCGCATCAGCCAAATTATTTCAAATTGGAAGGTACGTTTCAATGGCAAAACGGCCTTGTCAGTAGAAGATTTCATTTATCGAACTGAAGCTCTTACGCATCAGACTCTAGAAGGCAATTTTGAGCTGTTGTCTAGATACGTTAGCAACCTCTTTGATGGTAGTGCGAGTGATTGGTTTTGGCGCTATCACAAAAGTGTGCCTGCGATTCGCTGGCAAGAACTTTGTTTTGCACTTAGAGAGCAATTTAATGACGATAGAACTGACCTTCATATCCGAGCTGCTATCGATAGGCGTAAGCAAAAGATAGGCGAGCCCTTCGATGAGTTCCATGAGGCCATCGTATCACTTGCGGACAAACTTTCGAGTCCCTTGCGTGAGTTATCTCTACTCCAAATTCTCCGTAATAATTTGCTCCCTAAAATTCAGCATGAACTTCTTTATGAGAGAATTGAAAGAGTTGCTCAGCTACGCCATTTGGTGCGCACGCGCGAAATTTTCTTGCAAACGATTGGCAAGCCATTAGTTAATAGGCCGCATCCTATACCTATGCCACGTCGCTCAGTAAATGGAATGGCAATAGAACGCGAGTCTTCGGATGAGGACGTAGACAGTCCAGAAGTATCAGCAGTAAATTTACTGTGCTGGAACTGTAATGCGACAAGGCACAGGTACCAAGATTGTACAGCGGAACGTCGAGTATTTTGTTATGGTTGTGGCAAACCCGACACGTATAAGCCTTCGTGCATGAAATGCAACAAGCATTCAAAAAACTTGTCAGCCCGTGCACCGTCGACCAGTGCACGCAAACAAATGAAGTCGACATCAACCAACACATAGATTTTCAATCCGTTGACTATACCAACGACCCAATTACGACCTCACAACTTTATGATGCCCATTCCGAAACAATACACTCACAAATAAGCTCCAAATCTCGCTCTCAACTACGTCGCATCTCAGCAAAAAAACGTCATAAGATAGAGCAGAAGCAGCTAATGTTAGCTGTGATAGCAAACGCTCAAGATATTAGGCCATATGCAAATGTTAGTTTATTAGGAAAGAGTATTACTGGCCTAATGGACACAGGAGCTTCCATAAGCTGTATTGCTGGTGAATTTTGTAATCATGTTCTTAATTCAAATATTGTATTTAAGCCTCTGAATTCATCTGTACGTACTGCAGATGGCAAGGCGCAGAATATAATAGGCAAAATCACTACAGAAAACAAATTTAAAAATGAAACTAGAATGTTGACATTTTATATAGTATCCTCCTTATCTCAAGATTTATATTTAGGGATAGATTTTTGGACCCAATTTAATCTTCTTCCACTGGAGGTGGTGCCCACAGTCAATAATTTGTCTTCTTTAGAGGATCGCAACCTAAAGCCACTTACAGTCACGCAGCATCAATTGCTGCTGCAACACGTTAACATGTTCCCTTCTTTTGCTAAACTGGGCTTGGGACGAACAACTCTTCTTTCGCATGAGATTAATGTCGCCGGAGCCGCTCCAATTAAGCAACGTCATTATCCAGTTTCACCAGCAGTAGAAAAGTTAATGTATGAAGAGCTGGACAGAATGCTTAAATTAGGCGTGATAGAGGAGTCACAAAGCGCTTGGTCCTCTCCAGTTGTGTTAGTTCGCAAACCAGGAAAGATTCGTTTGTGTTTAGATAGCAGGAGTGTTAATGCGGTTACCGTTAAGGATGCATATCCTATGCCGTTCATTGATGGTATTCTTAGTAGGCTACCAAAAGCTGAATTCATAGCCAGCTTAGATTTAAAAGATGCTTTCTGGCAAATTCCACTAGAGCCGAAGTCACGCGATAAAACCGCATTTAGCGTACCTGGTAGGCCGTTGTATCAATACACTGTTATGCCTTTTGGGCTTTGTAATGCTCCACAGACAATGTCGAAGTTGATGGATAGAATAATACCCACTAATCTGCGTCGTGAAGTTTCTATCTATTTAGATGAATTGTTGGTAGTTTCAGATACTTTCGAACGGCATCTAAATGTCCTAAAAGAGTTGGCAAGTCACATAAAAACAGCAGGTTTGACCATCAATATTGAGAAAAGTAATTTCTGTCTCAAAGAGGTGAAATATTTAGGTCATGTGATTGGCAATGGCACAGTTAGCACAGACCCAGATAAAATTGTATCTATTACAGAATTCCCAGTCCCGAGGTCAGTCAAATAAGTTAGGCGGTTTTTAGATATGACGGGATGGTACAATAAATTTATTCAGAACTATGCCACCATTGCATCCCCTATAACAGACACGTTGAAACACAGACAAAAATTTGTATGGGGTGAATCAGCTCAAAAAGCGTTCGAAGAACTCAAGGAGCAGCTTAGTACGGCTCCAGTTTTGCATAGTCCAAATTTTGACAGACCATTCTCTATACACTGCGATGCCAGCCATACAGGTGTTGGTGCTGTGTTAGTCCAGGTAACAGACAATAATGAAGAGGTACCGGTGGCTTTTATGTCTCGTAAACTTAACCGTTGTCAAAGGAATTATTCCGTAACGGAAAAAGAATGTCTGGCAGCTATTTTAGCGATACAAAAATTTAGAGCTTATGTTGAAGGACAAGAATTTTCTGTAGTCACAGATCATGCTTCTCTAAAATGGCTCATGTCTCAAACTGACTTGAGTTCTCGGTTAACAAGGTGGGCTTTAAAACTTCAGGGTTTTGATTTTAAAATAGTCCATAGAAAAGGCAGTCAAAACATTGTGCCAGATGCTTTATCACGAGTGTACACAGAAGATGTGTCTGCAATTTCAGCCGATTGTCTCGTGGATCTCGACTCGGTTCATTTTAAGACATCTGACTATCTAGAACTGAAAGCCAAAATATTAGCCAATCAATCTAGATCACCAGATGTAAAGGTAGTTGACGATTATATATATCGGAGAGCCGATCACGCGTCGGGTGAGAAAGTAGCCGATGATCTGTGTTGGAAACTTTGGGTTCCCCAATCGCTGGTTCCAGAAGTCCTTAAGAAGGCCCACGAGCCTCCACTAGCCTCTCACCCAGGCATAAACAAGATGCTAAATAAGCTGCGCCGCTATCTTTATTGGCCGAAAATGGTAGTAGATGTAAAAAAATTCGTTAATAATTGCGAGAGTTGTAAGTGCAACAAGCACCCAAATTACACACTACGTCCACCCTTAGGAAAATCGGGCTCAACGCAATGCGTGTTCCAAAAACTTTATATTGACTTTCTAGGTCCATATCCGCGAAGTCGCACCGGGAATATAGGAGTCTTTGTTGTTTTAGACCATATGTCGAAATTCCCCTTTTTGAAACCCGTAAAAAATTTGACTGCCGACGCCATCACAGACTATTTAGAGCAGGACTTGTTTCATTGCTTCGGAGTTCCTGAAACTATAGTCTCTGACAACGGTGTACAGTTCAACTCTCAGTTGTTCAACGTATTATTACAAAAGTATGGAGTTAACCATACATATACGGCCGTTTATTCCCCACAAGCAAATGCTTCGGAGCGAGTCAACCGATCGGTGATAGCAGCAATAAAGTCATATATTGCACCTGACCAAAAAGATTGGGCCGCTGATCTAAGCTCTATCTGTTGCGCTCTGCGTTCAGACGTGCATTCGGCTATCGGCACAAGCCCTTATCGAATCGCCTTTGGCCAAAATATGGTGACCAATGCATCCACGTACAAACTGCTACGTAATTTAAACTTCTTAGAAGATCGCGCTATTCGATTTAATCGTGAAGATTCATTTGATCTTATACGCGACAGGGCAAAGGATTGCATGCAACAACAACGTAATCGAAACGAGATGTTTCGTTTGTGGTAGGTCAAGAAGTTTACAGGCGTAATTTTCAACAAAGTAATTTCGTACAGGGTTTTAATGCGAAACTAGCTCCGAACTTCGTAATGGCAAGAATTAAAAAAAAACTTGGCAATAGTTATTACGAAATTGAAGATTTGCAGGGTCGCTTGATTGGTAAATACCATGCAAAAGACCTAAAACAATAATCGCAGAGTCCAGCGCGAATCACCCTATAGTGTGATTTTGGTCGGGGGGTCTTGTAGTGGCGCTGGAATAGAGGAAAAAAAGAAACAGCCTAAAAGTAGGCAGTGCGCTGAGCATAGTGGCTTAGCATAGTTGAACGAGATCACGGATGTGGCAATCCCGAATCTCCAGTAATAACAGGAGAAATTGTCATTCTCAGCCAGGCCATAAAAAACTGTTCCCAAGCGATGACTTGTCGCTTCATGGGATCGGCCATATTTTCCTCTTTCTTTTCCAATCTCAACCACCGACTGAAAAGGTTGTGCAAAAATCACACTATGAAATAGTGTAAAGTTAATTTGAAAATTAAAGAAAAATTTTAAAGTGAAAGTACTATTTCTTTTGTGCAAGTGCCAAACTAATGAATTCGGTAAGGAGAAAGTAGTGGCATTTCCATAAGTCAGAATGAGGCCTAAAATCATTTCGCACAAACCTCTTTGCAGGTTTGGCACCCAGCAAAAAATTTTAATTTTTTTTTTTGCCAAAGTGCAATTGCGGCGCACAACTAAATCTTTGCATCGGCGCACAACTAAATCTTTGCATCGACGCACAACTAAATCTATACATCGGCGCACAACCAAATCTTTGCATCGGCGCACAACTAAATCTTTGCATCGGCGCACAACTAAATCTTTGCATCTGCGCACAACCACATATAAGCAGTGCTGCAGAATACCGCATCATACATATATCTCCGCACCTGCACCTGTTGCACAATAATCATTGCCTTTTTTATTTAAGAAGTCCCACTTTTGGCGAATATTGATGTACTAATTTGTATTATAGGCACGGAGTTCATTTTTTTTTTCTTTTTTTTTTTTTATTTCACCATGAATATAATATAATAGTTAAATAGTAGAATAATTTAAAAATAACATTAGTCAATAAGCTTAACCTCCTCCCGATGAACATTTCCCATTCGTATTTTATGCATTATATTTTTTTTGTAGTTGCATATACATTTTTTTGTTAGCACAGCTTGCCGCCCAACCGAAATGGAAGCGCTTTCATCGCGGGACAGCACAGTAAGTGGAGCTGCATTATAAATTTAACCAATTCCATATTTATTTTTTCGTATCAGTTAGCGTTTTTTTTTTTTTAATACCCGCTGCATTGAAAAGAAAGAACATAATGCATAAATTTTAATCTCTATCCACTTCTACCTTCCTCATTTCGATCAGCTGGTTTAAGGCGGAGAGAAAAAGCTCCCCGAAAGCTTTCTTTTTCGTCTGTTTATAATCTCGTATTCTCTATGCCCAAAACCACTATTTACATTTATAGTTATTTTGTTTATATTAAATCTAATGAAGTTTAATTAAGTTTAATTATTTTGGGGCCATGCGGCGCGTTTCTATAGGTTTTTAGCTCTCCTAGCTGGGAATGGGGTCGCTGACAATATAGGCAGGTAGCCAGCGATCAAGGTAGGGTGGGCACGGTCGGTCGCCTTAATATCAAAGGCCGACTTTCGCTGAGCAGGCACATATTTGCTTGCGCAGCGAGACCCAGCTTGGACAGGTATGTTGGTGTGTGTCTAAATCTGTTCTATCTCTATCTCTCTCTCTCTTCTTTTCTCTCTTCTAAGCAAGTGGCCGAAGATAATCGTTTGCACGCGATTTTTATTAATAAATATATCTTGGCAGCGCTAGGAGTCGCAGTTCCCCTCTTCTTACCCCTTCCCTTCTCCCGATGACCCATTGGCCGGATCCAGCGCGTGCACTGCTCTAATCCTCCTATTCCACCATCTGCGCTTGATAATGTAACTCGTTACAGAATTAATTTTAAAATCATATATTTATTTTGGCGCCCAACGTGGGGCCCGATTAGTCCGGCAGCCCCGACAACAATCGATGCAAGTCATTATCAGCTGATTTGTTTTATCTCTTCGATGTGTCTCGGTCCACTTTAGCAAAGTGCATGCAAAAGCAATAATGCATTCCAGTTTATTAAAAGGAACGTGCGTACCTAATATTACATATTCTTGTAGCTGGATGTGGATTTCAATGGACACGATCTATTATCCTCCGCGCAACGAATTTGTGGTATCGCCGCCTTAATGACTATAATTTTAGTCATGACTATGGTTTATGTCATTTTTGCTTCTGTTTCGTGTTGTTCTCTTTACTAAAATTTTCTACTTTCATAGCACCTATGTGCCTGGCTAACTTTGTCTATTGGATGTGTTCGCATGGTATCCCAAAATCGTATGTAATTGAATTATTCTTTTGGATTTGGTTTACTTATTAGCTTTATTTTTTTGCAGTTACCGTTTTGCGAGTTTATTTTTTGTTTGATTTTATTATTATTTTTTGTTCTATTTTTTTTTGTTTGTTTTCTATTGGGAGTTATTAATTAATGCTGTATATTCCTACTTATTAGTAGTCAGTTAAGTTTTTTTGAATTACTTGTCATCTGCTTGCTATCTAGTTATTATTTATATCGATTAGAAAATGCCTTTAACGCGTAGTAGCGAAAATTTATCCCGGCCTGACGAGCCTATCATAAACTGTTTTATTTGTACAGAATCTATTATTAACGAAAGCCAGCTATTTAAAACAAGTTGTGGCCATACCTTTCATCAATCGTGTTTTAACACTAAGATAGCTAATAAGACAGTTTGTCCAGTTTGTAAACAGTCGTTGTGTTTACAGAGTGTTGCCGTCAGCACAGAATCTTCAATGGATAAGCCATCAGGGTCGAATGCAGCAACCAAAACTAGATCTCAGGCAAGAAAGACAGTAACCTCCAATATGTCTGAAGGTGATATCTCGTCACCAGTCTTGGTTCCTTTAGTGGCGCCCACACTTACTCCAGACTTGGCTACAATGATAGCTGACGCCATTTCTGCCGCTTCACTTCGGCAAACCGAGTTGATAGCTCAGATTTCTTTGAGGCAAAGTGAGACGTTGTCGCAGGTGATAGAGAGTGGCTTCCAGAAACTGCTTTCATCATCCGCAGAGCCGCATACAAGTCGCAGTCCCATACTGCCAGTGCAAGATAATACCAGCAATCTCGGCCAACAAGAGTTTCAACCAGCCTCAACTATATCTGGCACCCATTCAAACAATAGATTCACGTCATTAGGAACGGATTTGCGACCAGATCGCATCAGCCAAATTATTTCAAATTGGAAGGTACGTTTCAATGGCAAAACGGCCTTGTCAGTAGAAGATTTCATTTATCGAACTGAAGCTCTTACGCATCAGACTCTAGAAGGCAATTTTGAGCTGTTGTCTAGATACGTTAGCAACCTCTTTGATGGTAGTGCGAGTGATTGGTTTTGGCGCTATCACAAAAGTGTGCCTGCGATTCGCTGGCAAGAACTTTGTTTTGCACTTAGAGAGCAATTTAATGACGATAGAACTGACCTTCATATCCGAGCTGCTATCGATAGGCGTAAGCAAAAGATAGGCGAGCCCTTCGATGAGTTCCATGAGGCCATCGTATCACTTGCGGACAAACTTTCGAGTCCCTTGCGTGAGTTATCTCTACTCCAAATTCTCCGTAATAATTTGCTCCCTAAAATTCAGCATGAACTTCTTTATGAGAGAATTGAAAGAGTTGCTCAGCTACGCCATTTGGTGCGCACGCGCGAAATTTTCTTGCAAACGATTGGCAAGCCATTAGTTAATAGGCCGCATCCTATACCTATGCCACGTCGCTCAGTAAATGGAATGGCAATAGAACGCGAGTCTTCGGATGAGGACGTAGACAGTCCAGAAGTATCAGCAGTAAATTTACTGTGCTGGAACTGTAATGCGACAAGGCACAGGTACCAAGATTGTACAGCGGAACGTCGAGTATTTTGTTATGGTTGTGGCAAACCCGACACGTATAAGCCTTCGTGCATGAAATGCAACAAGCATTCAAAAAACTTGTCAGCCCGTGCACCGTCGACCAGTGCACGCAAACAAATGAAGTCGACATCAACCAACACATAGATTTTCAATCCGTTGACTATACCAACGACCCAATTACGACCTCACAACTTTATGATGCCCATTCCGAAACAATACACTCACAAATAAGCTCCAAATCTCGCTCTCAACTACGTCGCATCTCAGCAAAAAAACGTCATAAGATAGAGCAGAAGCAGCTAATGTTAGCTGTGATAGCAAACGCTCAAGATATTAGGCCATATGCAAATGTTAGTTTATTAGGAAAGAGTATTACTGGCCTAATGGACACAGGAGCTTCCATAAGCTGTATTGCTGGTGAATTTTGTAATCATGTTCTTAATTCAAATATTGTATTTAAGCCTCTGAATTCATCTGTACGTACTGCAGATGGCAAGGCGCAGAATATAATAGGCAAAATCACTACAGAAAACAAATTTAAAAATGAAACTAGAATGTTGACATTTTATATAGTATCCTCCTTATCTCAAGATTTATATTTAGGGATAGATTTTTGGACCCAATTTAATCTTCTTCCACTGGAGGTGGTGCCCACAGTCAATAATTTGTCTTCTTTAGAGGATCGCAACCTAAAGCCACTTACAGTCACGCAGCATCAATTGCTGCTGCAACACGTTAACATGTTCCCTTCTTTTGCTAAACTGGGCTTGGGACGAACAACTCTTCTTTCGCATGAGATTAATGTCGCCGGAGCCGCTCCAATTAAGCAACGTCATTATCCAGTTTCACCAGCAGTAGAAAAGTTAATGTATGAAGAGCTGGACAGAATGCTTAAATTAGGCGTGATAGAGGAGTCACAAAGCGCTTGGTCCTCTCCAGTTGTGTTAGTTCGCAAACCAGGAAAGATTCGTTTGTGTTTAGATAGCAGGAGTGTTAATGCGGTTACCGTTAAGGATGCATATCCTATGCCGTTCATTGATGGTATTCTTAGTAGGCTACCAAAAGCTGAATTCATAGCCAGCTTAGATTTAAAAGATGCTTTCTGGCAAATTCCACTAGAGCCGAAGTCACGCGATAAAACCGCATTTAGCGTACCTGGTAGGCCGTTGTATCAATACACTGTTATGCCTTTTGGGCTTTGTAATGCTCCACAGACAATGTCGAAGTTGATGGATAGAATAATACCCACTAATCTGCGTCGTGAAGTTTTTATCTATTTAGATGAATTGTTGGTAGTTTCAGATACTTTCGAACGGCATCTAAATGTCCTAAAAGAGTTGGCAAGTCACATAAAAACAGCAGGTTTGACCATCAATATTGAGAAAAGTAATTTCTGTCTCAAAGAGGTGAAATATTTAGGTCATGTGATTGGCAATGGCACAGTTAGCACAGACCCAGATAAAATTGTATCTATTACAGAATTCCCAGTCCCGAGGTCAGTCAAATAAGTTAGGCGGTTTTTAGATATGACGGGATGGTACAATAAATTTATTCAGAACTATGCCACCATTGCATCCCCTATAACAGACACGTTGAAACACAGACAAAAATTTGTATGGGGTGAATCAGCTCAAAAAGCGTTCGAAGAACTCAAGGAGCAGCTTAGTACGGCTCCAGTTTTGCATAGTCCAAATTTTGACAGACCATTCTCTATACACTGCGATGACAGCCATACAGGTGTTGGTGCTGTGTTAGTCCAGGTAACAGACAATAATGAAGAGGTACCGGTGGCTTTTATGTCTCGTAAACTTAACCGTTGTCAAAGGAATTATTCCGTAACGGAAAAAGAATGTCTGGCAGCTATTTTAGCGATACAAAAATTTAGAGCTTATGTTGAAGGACAAGAATTTTCTGTAGTCACAGATCATGCTTCTCTAAAATGGCTCATGTCTCAAACTGACTTGATTTCTCGGTTAACAAGGTGGGCTTTAAAACTTCAGGGTTTTGATTTTAAAATAGTCCATAGAAAAGGCAGTCAAAACATTGTGCCAGATGCTTTATCACGAGTGTACACAGAAGATGTGTCTGCAATTTCAGCCGATTGTCTCGTGGATCTCGACTCGGTTCATTTTAAGACATCTGACTATCTAGAACTGAAAGCCAAAATATTAGCCAATCAATCTAGATCACCAGATGTAAAGGTAGTTGACGATTATATATATCGGAGAGCCGATCACGCGTCGGGTGAGAAAGTAGCCGATGATCTGTGTTGGAAACTTTGGGTTCCCCAATCGCTGGTTCCAGAAGTCCTTAAGAAGGCCCACGAGCCTCTACTAGCCTCTCACCCAGGCATAAACAAGATGCTAGATAAGCTGCGCCGCTATCTTTATTGGCCGAAAATGGTAGTAGATGTAAAAAAATTCGTTAATAATTGCGAGAGTTGTAAGTGCAACAAGCACCCAAATTACACACTACGTCCACCCTTAGGAAAATCGGGCTCAACGCAATGCGTGTTCCAAAAACTTTATATTGACTTTCTAGGTCCATATCCGCGAAGTCGCACCGGGAATATAGGAGTCTTTGTTGTTTTAGACCATATGTCGAAATTCCCCTTTTTGAAACCCGTAAAAAATTTGACTGCCGACGCCATCACAGACTATTTAGAGCAGGACTTGTTTCATTGCTTCGGAGTTCCTGAAACTATAGTCTCTGACAACGGTGTACAGTTCAACTCTCAGTTGTTCAACGTATTATTACAAAAGTATGGAGTTAACCATACATATACGGCCGTTTATTCCCCACAAGCAAATGCTTCGGAGCGAGTCAACCGATCGGTGATAGCAGCAATAAAGTCATATATTGCACCTGACCAAAAAGATTGGGCCGCTGATCTAAGCTCTATCTGTTGCGCTCTGCGTTCAGACGTGCATTCGGCTATCGGCACAAGCCCTTATCGAATCGCCTTTGGCCAAAATATGGTGACCAATGCATCCACGTACAAACTGCTACGTAATTTAAACTTCTTAGAAGATCGCGCTATTCGATTTAATCGTGAAGATTCATTTGATCTTATACGCGACAGGGCAAAGGATTGCATGCAACAACAACGTAATCGAAACGAGATGTTTCGTTTGTGGTAGGTCAAGAAGTTTACAGGCGTAATTTTCAACAAAGTAATTTCGTACAGGGTTTTAATGCGAAACTAGCTCCGAACTTCGTAATGGCAAGAATTAAAAAAAAACTTGGCAATAGTTATTACGAAATTGAAGATTTGCAGGGTCGCTTGATTGGTAAATACCATGCAAAAGACCTAAAACAATAATCGCAGAGTCCAGCGCGAATCACCCTATAGTGTGATTTTGGTCGGGGGGTCTTGTAGTGGCGCTGGAATAGAGAAAAAAAGAAACAGCCTAAAAGTAGGCAGTGCGCTGAGCATAGTGGCTTAGCATAGTTGAACGAGATCACGGATGTGGCAATCCCGAATCTCCAGTAATAACAGGAGAAATTGTCATTCTCAGCCAGGCCATAAAAAACTGTTCCCAAGCGATGACTTGTCGCTTCATGGGATCGGCCATATTTTCCTCTTTCTTTTCCAATCTCAACCACCGACTGAAAAGGTTGTGCAAAAATCACACTATGAAATAGTGTAAAGTTAATTTGAAAATTAAAGAAAAATTTTAAAGTGAAAGTACTATTTCTTTTGTGCAAGTGCCAAACTAATGAATTCGGTAAGGAGAAAGTAGTGGCATTTCCATAAGTCAGAATGAGGCCTAAAATCATTTCGCACAAACCTCTTTGCAGGTTTGGCACCCAGCAAAAAATTTTAATTTTTTTTTTTGCCAAAGTGCAATTGCGGCGCACAACTAAATCTTTGCATCGGCGCACAACTAAATCTTTGCATCGACGCACAACTAAATCTATACATCGGCGCACAACCAAATCTTTGCATCGGCGGACAACTAAATCTTTGCATCGGCGCACAACTAAATCTTTGCATCTGCGCACAACCACATATAAGCAGTGCTGCAGAATACCGCATCATACATATATCTCCGCACCTGCACCTGTTGCACAATAATCATTGCCTTTTTTATTTAAGAAGTCCCACTTTTGGCGAATATTGATGTACTAATTTGTATTATAGGCACGGAGTTCATTTTTTTTTTCTTTTTTTTTTTTATTTCACCATGAATATAATATAATAGTTAAATAGTAGAATAATTTAAAAATAACATTAGTCAATAAGCTTAACCTCCTCCCGATGAACATTTCCCATTCGTATTTTATGCATTATATTTTTTTTTTGTAGTTGCATATACATTTTTTTGTTAGCACAGCTTGCCGCCCAACCGAAATGGAAGCGCTTTCATCGCGGGACAGCACAGTAAGTGGAGCTGCATTATAAATTTAACCAATTCCATATTTATTTTTTCGTATCAGTCAGCGTTTTTTTTTTTTTTAATACCCGCTGCATTGAAAAGAAAGAACATAATGCATAAATTTTAATCTCTATCCACTTCTACCTTCCTCATTTCGATCAGCTGGTTTAAGGCGGAGAGAAAAAGCTCTCCGAAAGCTTTCTTTTTCGTCTGTTTATAATCTCGTATTCTCTATGCCCAAAACCACTATTTACATTTATAGTTATTTTGTTTATATTAAATCTAATGAAGTTTAATTAAGTTTAATTATTTTGGGGCCATGCGCCGCGTTTCTATAGGTTTTTAGCTCTCCTAGCTGGGAATGGCTACGGTGGGCACGGTCGGTCGCCTTAATATCAAAGGCCGACTTTCGCTGAGCAGGCACATATTTGCTTGCGCAGCGAGACCCAGCTTGGACAGGTATGTTGGTGTGTGTCTAAATCTGTTCTATCTCTATCTCTCTCTCTCTTCTTTTCTCTCTTCTAAGCAAGTGGCCGAAGATAATCGTTTGCACGCGATTTTTATTAATAAATATATCTTGGCAGCGCTAGGAGTCGCAGTTCCCCTCTTCTTACCCCTTCCCTTCTCCCGATGACCCATTGGCCGGATCCAGCGCGTGCACTGCTCTAATCCTCCTATTCCACCATCTGCGCTTGATAATGTAACTCGTTACAGCGTGTTTATGCTTGTGTGTGTATATGTATGTAAATGTTTGTGTATGTGTGTGTATGTGTGTGTGTATGTGTGTGTGTGTATGCGTTTGTGTGTGTATGCGTGTGTGTGTCTGTATGCGTGTGTGTGTCTGTATGCGTGTGTGTGCGTACGTGCGTGTGCATGTGCGTGTTTCTTGTGTAAGCTGAAAGACGCGAAAAATTATTGAAATATCTATTGCTCCAAGGGTTCAGGGGATCTCGTAGTCGAGCAGTCTCGACTAGAGCTTTCTTACTTGTTATACCCTGAACCCATTTTCAATGGGAAATCAGGGCGACAAGCTGAGTTGATTTGGCCCTGTCCGTCTGTCTGTCCGTCTGTCCGTCTGTCCGTCTGTCCGTCCGTCCGTCTGTCCGTATGTATGAACGCGTCGATTTCAGAAGATATAAAAGCTAGAGACTTCAAATTTTTTTTAAAATGTCCGTAATTACAGCGCGCATATCAAGTTTATCATTAAAAATCGATAACTCATCCCGATCTTTTTTTATCGATAAAAACCTTATCGAAAACCAGTTATAAAATTATATCTTCTACACCTTTATTGCTAGAGTCTCCAAATTTTTAATGTATGCTTATATGCAATTTATACAATTTCGGTTTTTGTTAAAATGTACCCCCCACCTCAAAATTCACCCCCTCACCCTCGCTTTTGTAAAAAGCGTATTTCAAATACTAGAGACTTGTGCTTTGGCAATTACATGCATATCCATGTTATAATCATAATCTAAAAGTTTCATGAAGATCGTACGTCCATAAAAAAAGTTATTAAACAATTAAGTTCTCATAGTAAGCGCACACTGCAGCCCATGTTTGTTTATGCGTGGGTGCTTATGTGTGTATGTGTTTGTGTATGTGTGTGTGTATGTGAGTGTGTGTATGCGTTTGTGTCTGTATGCGTGCGTGTGTATGTATGCCTGTGTGTGCGTACGTGCGTGTGTGTTTGTGTGTGTGTGTGCGTGTTTCTTGTGTAAGCTGAAAGACGCGAAAAATTATTGAAATATCTATTGCTCCAAGGGTTCAGGGGATGTCGTAGTCGAGCAGTCTCGACTAGAGCTTTCTTACTGGTTTTTTCCTTTTTTTTTTTTATTTATTTATTTATTTATTTCTTAAAGCTATTGACAAAAACGAGAGTCAATTTTAATTTAAAAAAGCCTATACAAAGTACACGATATAATTTCAATAGTAACACCAACCCGATGGGGGTATTTTATTTGCCAGTCCGGCCGGCTATGCCCACGTCTCACAGCCAAATATGGTCAGTGATACTATTGAAGCTATGAAAAGAAAGTGTTAGTAAGAAAACTTAAAAAAATAAAATATTAAAATGTAGGTTATTAACAATTTCTAGCATAATTAAAATAATTCTTAAAATAATAATAAAAAATAAAAAAATAATAATAATAAAAAAAAATAAATAAAGAAATAAAAGGAGTTAAAAAAAAACAATAACAGAAAAAGAAAAAAAAAGAATAAAATAAGAAGAGATAAAGTATAGAAAAAGAAAAAGGACGGTAATAAAAGAAGTTGCAAGAAAAGTTAATAAAAAGAATAAGAAACAATAAAAAGAAAATAGTAAGGGAAGAGCCAAAAATAGAGTATAAGAATAGAATTGAGAAATCACTAACACAACATTAGCAGCAAAAACGTATGCCAATGCTTATGCCTGGGCATTGTGAGTGATTTCCCTAAGATAAGCTGATAGTACACTTTTTATTTTAGAAGGAGAGAGCTCTAAGGAAAAAACGTGATAATATTTATTAAAATTAACACAAAGAACATGAAACGCACTGTGCAAAGAATAATCCCTAGTGCACACAGGTAAATGAAGCGGACGATAGTGTCTAGTTGCTCGGGACGGAACCAAAAAATTTAGACGACCCAACAAAGAGGACGAATCAATATCACCACTAATCAATTTATGCAGAAAAACAATTCCTAAAATTGTTCTGCGATTGGTTAGCGATGGAAGATCTATTAGCTGGAGCCTACTATGATAAGACGGTAATCGTAAACTACTGTCCCATCTAAGGTCTCTTAAGGCAAAGAGAAGAAACTGTTTTTCGACCGATTCGATACGATCCTGATACAGTTTATGTTGCGGAGACCATACGACAGAGCAATACTCTAGGATAGGACGCACAAGCGAAGTAAATAAGCGCTTGCTAATAAAAGGATCTTTAAATTCCTTAGACCAACGTTTAATAAAGCGAAGCACACTTTTGGCTTCATTAATGATGGTAGAAATATGAAGATTAAAGTTAAGTTTACAGTCAAAGAACACACCAAGATCTTTGACTGTAAAGATGCGTCGTAAGGAAGTATTGCTAATTATACCCTGAACCCATTTTCAATGGGAAATCAGGGTATAATGGTTTTGTTGAAATGTATGTAACAGGGAGAAGGAGGCGTGGCAGACCCCACAAAGTATATATATTCTTGATCAGGGTGACGAGCTGAGTTGATTTGGCCCTGTCCGTCTGTCTGTCCGTCTGTCCGTCTGTCCGTATGTATGAACGCGTCGATTTCAGAAGATATAAGAGCTAGAGACTTCAAATTTTTTTTAGAATGTCCGTAATTACAGCGCGCATATCAAGTTTATCATTAACTTTCGATAACTCATCCCGATCTTTTTTTATCGATAAAAACCTTATCGAAACCCAGTTATAAAATTATATCTTCTACACCTTTATTGCTAGAGTCTCCAAATTTTTAATGTATGCTTATATGCAATTTATACAATTTCGGTTTTTGTTAAAATTTACCCCCCACCCTTAAATTCACCCCCTCACCCTCACTTTTGTAAAAAGCGTATTTCAAATACTAGAGACTTGTGCTTTGGCAATTACATGCATATCCATGTTATAATCATAATCTGAAAGTTTCATGAAGATCGTACGTCCACAAAAAAGTTATTAAACAATTAAGTTCTCATAGTAAGCGCACACTGCAGCCCATGCGTTTATGCGTGGGTGCTTGTGTGTGTATGTGTGTGTATGTGTTTGTGTATGTGTGTGTGTATGTGTATGTGTGTGTGTATGCGCTTGTGTATGTATGCGTGTGTGTGTGTGTATGTGTGTCTGTATGCGTGTGTGTGTATGTATGCCTGTGTGTGTGTGTGTGTGCGTGTTTCTTGTGTAAGCTGAAAGACGCGAAAAATTATTGAAATATCTATTGCTCCAAGGGTTCAGAGGATCTCGTAGTCGAGCAGTCTCGACTAGAGCTTTCTTACTTGTTTTATAATCAACAATTAGAGGAACGGTACGACTGAAGGTCATTGTCATACACTTTGAGCAATTTAGGTCAAGCTGGTTTGCCACACACCAAAGTTGAAATGTATTTAGGTCATCTTGAAGGTGAAGATGTCCATTTGCCCTGGAGTATGAAGGCAAAGTTTTATATCATCAGCATACATAAATATAGTGGAATACGAGATACAACTAGGAAGGTCATTTGTAACAAGTAAAAAAGCTCTAGTCGAGACTGCTCGACTACGAGATCCCCTGAACCCTTGGAGCAATAGATATTTCAATAATTTTTCGCGTCTTTTAGCTTACATAAGAAACACGACACGAACTGCGAACTGCGAACTGCGACACACATACACTCACACATGCATACACACACAAACGCACACACAGGCCCACATACACACACACGCATACAGACACACATACACACACACATACACACACACATACACAAACACATACACACACAAGCACCCACGCATAAACACGCATGGGCTGCAGTGTGCGCTTACTATGAGAACTTAATTGTTTAATAACTTTTTTTTGTGGACGTACGATCTTCATGAAACTTTCAGATTATGATTATAACATGAATATACATGTAATTGCCAAAGCACATGTCTCTAGTATTTGAAATACGCTTTTTACAAAAGTGAGGGTGAGGGGGTGAATTTAGAGGTGGGGGGTAAATTTTAACAAAAACCGAAATTGTATAAATTGCATATAAGCATACATTAAAAATTTGGAGACTCTAGCAATAAAGGTGTAGAAGATATAATTTTATAACTGGGTTTCGATACGGTTTTTTATCGATAAAAAAAAGATCGGGATGAGTTATCGATTTTTAATGATAAACTTGATATGCGCGCTGTAAATACGGACATTTAAAAAAAATTTGAAGTCTCTAGCTCTTATATCTTCTGAAATCGACGCGTTCATACATACGGACAGACGGACAGACGGACGGACGGACAGACGGACAGACAGACGGACAGGGCCAAATCAACTCAGCTCGTCGCCCTGATCAAGAATATATATACTTTGTGGGGTCTGCCACGCCTCCTTCTGCCTGTTACATACATTTCAACAAAACCATTATACCCTGATTTCCCATTGAAAATGGGTTCAGGGTATAAAAAGAGAAAAGAGCAATGGGCCCAAATGGCTACCCTGAGGTACACCAGACGAAACAAAGATAAGTTTAGACATAGCTGTTCTCAGCAAGACTCTTTGGGTTCTACCCGTTAAATAGGATGAAATCCAAGAGACAAGACTGGGTGAAAATCCTAAGCGTTCAAGCTTAAGAATTAGTATGTGATGATGTACTGAGTCAAATGCTTTACTGAAGTCCGTATAAATAACATCGGTTTGCATTTTTTTTGGAAAAGCTGTCACTAACAAGCGAAGTGAACTCAAGTAAATTAGAGGACGTTGATCGATTTTGAACAAAACCATGTTGAGATGGTTGAATAATCGATTTGCAAAAATGCTGCAAGGCCGATGTTATGATTTTCTCAAATAACTTCGGAATAGCAGATAATTTCGCGATGCCTCTATAATTGGAAATATCAGATCTTCCACCTTTTTTATATAAGGGAATGATGAAAGATTCTTTCCAAATTGAAGGGAACACAGAAGTATCCAAGGACAAGTTAAACAATTTTAGTAATTGTGACTGAAGAGAAACACTGCACTCTTTAATCACACAACTAGGAATATTATCAGCACCAGGAGAGAAAGATGATTTCAATGTCCTAATGGCTGCAGCCAGAGAGGATGCAGTAACTTTGGGAGTATTTATAGATCCATATTCAGGAAGAGAATAAGGATATGAGTTGCTGTAGAGATCAGCAGAAGAATAAGTGGATTGAAAAAAATCAGCAAATAGATCAGAGGAATCCTGATCATTGCATGTTTTTTCACCTCCAAGGACAAATGTGGACGGCAAACCAGAAGATTTACGCTTCGAGTTTACAAATGAGAAAAATGGTTTGGGATCTCGAGTAAACTGACGTTTGCAACGTGTAAGATAATTCTCATAACAGCTGGAATTTCAAAGATTGAAGTTTGACTTGGAAATGGAATATTTGGACCAGTCAATACTTGAACCAGACTTTTTGTAATTTTTAAAACATTTAGTTTTAATGTTTCTCAAGTTCGAAAGAGTTTTGGTGAACCAAGGTGGCTTATTTGAAACTGTCGAAATCCGGCGGAGAGGGACACAAACATCCAGAATAGAGTTTAAGGTAGAATAAAAAAACGATGCTGCTAAATTAATATCAACCGACTCATATAAAATAGACCAGTCTGTTGAATTAATTAGTTCGTTAAGCAAAACGAAATTGCATTTACGATAACAGCGACTAAGTTTAGAAGGCATTGGAGTAGTAGAGGGAGGATTATCGATATTTAATAAAACCTCTAAAGTGGGGTGATATATATCCTCAGGTAAGGAGAAAGGAGTTGATCTCGCGACATTAATGAGCGAATCATGATTAACAAACACAAGATCAAGAGCGATTAAGATGGTTTGAAATAGAGTTCATCTGAAACATAGACAGGTTAAACAATTCATCAAAAAGATACAAGTTGAAGACCAAGAAGTGTTCGGAATATTAAAATCACCCAACACAAGAAGACAATCTCTATCATTTACATGTTCATTAACTTGTTTAATACAATTTATGTGCATAAACTTGAGCATAAACTTGTACATCAGAAGAGGGAGGGATATAAGAACATGTGATGTACAATGAGCACGATGGGAGAGTTAATTTAACCGCTATAATCTCCACATCATGAAGGGACGAAAAGGTAAACAATTCAGAGTGGATAATGGACTTAACCGCAATTAACACCCCACCACCTCTGCGCGACGAACGGTAGAGTCTATAAATAGTGAAATTACTTGAAAGAATTTCACTATTATGAATATTACTACTTAGCCATGTTTCAGTGAAAGCGATAATATCATATTGTACACTGAAACTATGCAAGAAAAGACTTTTAAGTTTTGAGTTTAAGCCACGTACATTTTGATACATCAGAGACAGCTGAGAAGAGGTTTGTAAGTAATTTAGTTTTTTGGTACAACGTTTGATGAAGATTGCACCGAAGGTAAATTTACTGAAATAGGCATCGATCTGTTACGATTTTTGGGTTTAAATTCATGAACAACTACATGAGGTGGCCAGAAATTAGGGTCACAAAGGATTTTAAAGTATTCTACAGGCACATTGATTTTGAACGAAGCAATTTCACGCGGTGTCGCAAAACTAAACTTCGATATAAAAACATTAGCCGGAATCTTATTTGAGATAAAAGCCGATGCCTCAATGGTAGTGTCAGATGAAAGCCTAGATAAGAAAACTTGCTTTCTAGGAGAGACAACAGATAAGGTAATGCTATGAGAGGCTGACTTATTGTCACTCTTTTTTTGAGCAACAATAGAAGTAGCATCCAAATTTGGGACAGGGGCTTGAGTTTCAATAGAAGCCTCAATAGGAGAAACAGATATGGGACAAGGTGAAGGAGGATTGGAAGTAAGGTAACCAGGAACGATTTAAGCTAAAAAATTGACGTCAGACATATCAGCAATTTCTACCTGAGTCTGGTTGCTTCGTTCTGTAGTTGCTTCGTTCTCGTATGGTGCTTCGACGATACCTTGCTCCTCTGTAGCAGCATAGTAAGCCTGTTCACTCATACACTGCTCGTATGCCTCGGCATAAGCTTCGGCGGCATATGCATTTGCATATGCATCTGCGTAAGCGTTAGCCTCATCATCTACTTGGGTTTCCCCAGTATTGATATGAAATTGTCTCTGATGCTTGAATGGGTTCTCTGCCCTAGAAGATAAGGGTCTTTTCCCAGCAAATGGACTATTATTTGGCCTATTCATATAATTCACGTTCCTAGTTCTGATAGAAGAGTCGACTTCCATTGGTTGTGGAGCCGGTTGTGGCTTTGGGGCTATTGGTCTTGGCGGTGCGTTAAAGAATTGTTGTTGTTGTTGTTGGTATATGGGTCTTGGTGGAAAAACTGAATTTTGGGGGTTAAACTTAGGATTTGGTGGATAGTACAGGTTCGGATTGAAGTTGGTTTGATTTAAGACGTGTGGATTGTTGTATCGAAACGGGGATTGAGTAGTTTTGTTTTGATAATTGTTCTTCGGAGGAAGCGAAGGGGCTCTAATGGGACTAACAGAATTTCTAATCGACTGGTTCTCAATCAGTCGGCACAAGTGAAGGGCATGTTTAAGGTCGGTTGGCTCTTTGATGGCTAATAACCTTGATAAGTCTCCTTTGAGACCTCTGATAAATGTATCTAAAGCTTTGTCTCTATATATCTCGGTAATGGCCCTTACTGTTTCTGCAGATGAATCATGATTGCACAGTGGTTGCGCTTGTATGGGGAGAGCGGCCAAAAATACTTCTAGTGGAGATAAAAGTCTAAAACTTTTTTCGAAATTCAGTAAAAATATAATAATTACAATAGGCAAAAAAAAACCTTGATATTCAACCCCCTCCGAAAGTTACACCCCCTACTCTAACTCAAGGCAATGGGCAAAAATAGCTCTAGTTGAAGTATGGATTGAAAAATAATGTTGTTTTATTATAATAAATCAAAATTTAAATTTTTGAACAAAGTGGGCGTGGTTAACCAGCCTTTATAATATTATTTAAAAAAAAATGGGTAAAAAACATATTTTTAAATATAAATCAAATACGACTAAGTATATAGCAATAATCTTCTAATAAATCAATTACATATTTTGTTAATTTTGATTTTTGTCTGCGCGATAACGCCCTCTGCTGTGCTATTGAAGGACTTAAAAGCAAATTTGAAATAGAGTGTTGTTGCACTTGCACTTCAGACTACAATTTAGTAGCTAAGTTTTGCTCTAATACTGTAGAAAATTCAGTTTTTCTCCATTTGCCACGCCCCTACTGGGCGTAGACACTTCATTTTTGGCCAGCTCATAGAACAAGCTAAAGGTAACCTAGCTGCAAAATTTGGATGCTTACGCTCAAAAAATGACAAGATTACAGGGTATTTTTTCATATGCCACGCCCCTAAAGAGGCGCAACCATTTGTTTAGCTCATCGATAGAAGAAGTCACAAGTAACTTAATTATCCAAATTTGAAGCCTCTAGTTAATATTCTTCAAGAGATATAATTTTTTTTGGGTAAAACTTACCCTTGCAAACCAAAAGTCCCCTTAGTATATTTACTACTATACATCCATGGGCAAATTTGGGCAGCTAATTTTAACATATTTCTTAGAAATATTATAGGCAAACACGATGACATAAATTTCATTTGTGGAATTTTGTGGGATCACAACTAAAACTTTAACTAAACATGAAAAAGACGTTTGCAAAACACACAAAAGTGATTAGGTTGTTCAAAACAAATTCTCAAAAAGAATTAATTTGTTAATATAATTTTTAAGCTATACATTCATAATAAATACTTTCAACTATAAATTCCATTTTAAATAATGAAATTTGGACCACTCAATCAAACGTTTTACCACTTTAAAGTTTGCTTTTGGTGTAATAAAAAATTCTCTTCGCTGAGAAAGTTGCAACATTGAACAAGTGTTGAAGCTTTCAATGCTATTTTTAGAAAATCCCGTTAGATTCCAGCAAAAAGCCGGTTTGCCATTAAATAGTTTGGACATTTACGAGACAATTTGTGTGGGTTTTGTCAAAATTGGTTGAGATGGACTTTTTGATTTTTGGCCTATGGGAGCAACCACTGTGGATTGTTTATCTGATTCAAGATTAAAGACAGATGATAATAAACGGCTTGATAAAATTCGTCTATTGATCGTCCATTTTGCTTAAGAGTATAGAGTTGGTACTCTAATGTCTTAAGATCTCTACGGTCTGCAAAATGATCAGTGAGACATTGAGATATGGCCTTCCAATTTAGTGGTGAGTTATATGCTTCTAATACAGCATCGGCTTCGCCAACTACTTTGCTTCTTACTACCATTAAGATACCATAGTGCTTTGGTGTTCCCTGTACGGTAGAGTATGCCTCGAATATCCTGTCTACGCTTTTGCGCCATGAAGTGAATTCTGCTCTATTCCCGGAAAAGTCTTTTAAAACCCTTACAACGTCTGGCAACTTGTCTAACTCGTTGATTCGTCCCATATGTTCTGGTAGAATCGTCTGATCTTGCTCAACTGAAACGGTTGTACCTGTTTTAAGTAACTCATCGCCTTTCTCGGACAATATCTTCCTAAGGTATCTCTCTATCGGGAGTGTATTTTCTGGTGGTGGCATGTTTATCTTAGAGAATGCGGTCGTTAGTTCGTCAATGGTTACGGACAGATTTAAAGAATTTTTATCGAAGCGGAAAATGATGGTGGTTTGTTTTCAGAAAATGTTCTCAGGATTTTGATTTTGTGTTAGTAAATGGTAAATTCCTAAGCGATCAATGCAGTGATCTTCCTGGCTATTATTGTATAGCTTTACGGGCTATACGCTATACCGGGCAACGCAATTATCGCTCAGTAGTACAATTTCAGAGTTTTTCTTAATTATTAAGTGTTAATGTTTAATATTTCTTGTTATTTCTTGTTTTTCTTAATTACTAGGTGTTAATATTTGTTGTTTAATTCTTGTTTTTCTTTTCTTAATTACTAATATTTCTTGTTTTGTTTTAATTCTTTTCTTTTCTAGTTTCTTTACTTTTGTTTTCAAATCTTATTCACTATGCTTACAAGATAATTTTCAGCATTGTTGACTCCCGCGATGGTGGTCCGGATTTCTCTCTTTCCTCAGATTCCAGTGCTAGTGGTTTATCCGTTACTGAAGATCCTGCGACGCACTCCGATTACGCGGTACCCTACGGACGGACACTTATAGGGTGGCAACAATGTTTTTTTTTTTTTACCGACGAACGTACCACGTTTACGTAGTTAGAGCCACTCGTTCACGATGTGGTTGCGGATTAGGCACTAATATTATCGTTCGAATGCTCCGGTTTCAGTAGCTGCGGATTAGGCACTAAAGATTTTCGTCGCGTTCACTAGCAGCTATATTTCGTTATAGGTGCTCTCGCGAACGATAGTCGGTACTATATTTTTCGACGCGTAAACTTTTCTGTGGTAACGATCGCGGGTCCCTGCTCGGGCGCCAATTAAATATTCGAAAGCGGGTTTTGTATTAAAAAAACATTTATTTACTTTCGGAGCTGGATTAGAACTAACTTAAGAATAATTATACAAGTAATATTTATATGAAAGCTGCCGCTGCTGCTATTGGCGTCGCTGCCGCCGTGGTCACTGCTGTTGCTGCTGATAGGTGTCTTGTGACACGATGGCTCTCACGGTGGTTGCTGATCGGTGCGCTGACTCGGCGCTCGTGGCGGAAATGCGCACGTTGACCAGAATGTGTTTTGGCCACGTGCATTGATCTTATTAATATTGCTGACGATAGGCTCCCACGGTTGCGGTTGCGTTGCTGTTGTATTCTGCTGAAAAAAGCGCACGTGTCAAAAGTGCATGCACTGGAGCCGTGATATAATTGGGCCGGTGCAATGCCCTTTTGTAGGGTCTGTCGTTAACTTATACAACAGTTATAAATAATAGCTGTAAATGAAGTCAGAAACATTTTTTAGTACTGTTCTATATATGCAGACTTTAAGAAAATATGGAGTAAATTGTAATTATTTTACATTTTCGATAGCACTATCGATAATATCGATGGTGTTCACTATCGGATGTGAAAAAATCGATGACCTCACTATCGATAGTTTTGCATCCCTACTATGGAACAAACTAAAAATATATAATGCCATCGTGGTCCCAACGCTCACATACCCTATCCTCATCTTGGGTACTGCAGCGAGGACACACATAAAATAAGTGCAAGCCCTGCTAAACAAGGCGCTACGGCGACTCACAGGTGCCAGCTGGTACGTCCGCAACTCTGTGCTGCACAGCGACCTAAGAATGCCAACAATCGCTGAACTGATTGGACGTCACTCCTCGAGGTACGGGGACAGGCTCCTGGCGCACCCAAATCCGCTGGCTACTGACCTGGTAGTCAACAACAACAGGCGACGACTCAAAAGGCTTCACCCATTAGACCACAGATAAAAAATTGTAAATAATTTTAAATAGTGTAAATACTGGCTTCTAGCCCATGATTTAGGTTAGGGTTTAACGATGACTGCGCTATAGAGTCTAAGACAGAAGCCGCAATAAATGAATTCTTAAAAAAAAAAAAAAACCTTTTTTTTATAAGTTTAAATTTGTTTCTTCTTAAATAGCCCTCAAATACATATACGCAAATACATACATACATATGCACACGCGCTCATTTGTATGTGTGTATGTATGCACACATAAATGGGTACTCTAGCATATTCTAAGAATCCTTTTGCGATTGATTTGTCTTTGCATTGTTTTTGAATTTCCAGCCGCTACACTGGCTTTTCTTTGCTATATAGCGTAATAACAATAATGTGATTTCGTTTTAACTACTGTTGATCGAAACGACGCGCTGGTGCTGTAGGCTGAAGCGCCGGCGATCTTTATTTTAGATATTTTGACATGAACATGCTTTTCGGCTTGGGTGCGAGTTCAAATCCCGTGGAAAACACTTTTTTGTAAATTGCACATTTTTGTTATTTTAGCTTCTTTTATATTTTTTTTAATTCATAAAAATGTTTCTTTTCGTATTATGAATATCTATTATGCTTATTTATATGTACAAATGCATAAATAGATGGCTGACGCATATAAATGTCGCAATTCGGGCACTGTAAATGCCGATTGCCACGCCCCTAGTGGCCGTAGACTCCTTATTTTTAGCCAGTTCTTAGAACGAGCAACCGGTTACCTAAATGCAAAATTTGAATTCTTACGCTAAAAAAATGTGAAAATTATAGGGTATTTTTCGATATGCCACGCCCCTAAAAATGCTTAAAAATTATTTTTGGGGCATCGATAGAGGAGGCTACCAGTAACTTAACTATCCAAATTTGAAGCTTCTAGCTCTTAAACTGTAGGAGATATAAACTTTTGCGGTTTCCCACGCCCCCTATGGGCGGACATATATCTACCATAGTTCGTTGGACTTGGGTGATCAACCCGCGTATATATACCAAATTTCAGTTCTCGAGCATCAATAGTGCCTAAAATATAGCAGAATTCGAAAAATCACTATATCTTCAGGTCCAATTTACCACGCCCCTAGTAGGCGTAGATATTTTTTTTTTTTACCCATCTTCATAGAATCAAAAAATTAGCTTACGTGCAAAATTTCAGCTTTCTAGGTTTATAACTTTAGGAGATAAAGTTTTGTCCGATTTGCCACGCCCCTAATGGGCGAAGATATATCCGCCATAGCTTGTAATCTTGGGTGGACGGCGCGGACCTACCTATCAAATTTCAACTTTCTAGCTCTTCAACAAACATGATTTCTGGTATATCAGAAATTGCATTTTCTGATTTGCCACGCCCTAGCGGATCGGGAAAATTTTAGCCCTTTATAAATCGGAAATATACACGAGTATGTGTTCCAAATTTCAAGTCTCTAGCTTCAATAGCGCCGAAATAGATTGCGTTCATACGGACAGACGGACGGACAGCAAGACGGACATTGCACAAAATTAATATACTTATTTCACTTTCGTAAATGAGTATACCCGGTATACCCAAAAACAGGTGGATGAACAAATACACTTGACTATGATGGTGTTTAGTTGCGTATTGATCTTTATTCTTCTGAGCCTGGGTTTATAAACCCAGACTCATGCATAATTTCAGCCCTTAAATGTATTGCCTGACTCTAGGGTTGCAAGGGCTAGTGACCCTTATCTTTTCCCAGCGCACTACCTGTTAGTCGTTGAGTGTGTCGGAGGCATGTATACGATCTTCGTATATTCATATGTTCATGCCTGAACATTCTGCGGGGGGCCAAAGTGTGTGTCTTCCAGAACAGCTGTCTGTGGATTTCTTAATAGTATACAGGACAACTACAAATTTGATAATTGTTAGTATTCTTGACGAAATGATTGATGTATCTTCAGTGATACTCAGCGTCGATGTCGAAGTTGTGGCAGAAATTCTATTCTCGTCCGCATCTTCTATGTGCTCCGGATCCTTTGTCGCAGTTGGTGGAGCCCACTTTTTTTTATACCCTGAACCCATTTTCAATGGGAAATCAGGGTATAATGGTTTTGTTGAAATGTATGTAACAGGGAGAAGGAAGCGTGGCAGACCCCACAAAGTATATATATTCTTGATCAGGGTGACGAGCTTGGTTGATTTGGCCCTGTCCGTCTGTCTGTCCGTCTGTCCGTCTGTCCGTATGTATGAACGCGTCGATTTCAGAAGATATAAGAGCTAGAGACTTCAATTTTTTTTTAAAATGTCCGTAATTACAGCGCGCATATCAAGTTTATCATTAAAATTCGATAACTCATCCCGATCTTTTTTTATCGATAAAAAACCTTATCGAAAACCAGTTATAAAATTATATCTTCTACACCTTTATTGCTAGAGTCTCCAAATTTTTAATATATGCTTATATGCAATTTATACAATTTCGGTTTTTGTTAAAATTTACCCCCCACCCTTAAATTCACCCCCTCACCCTCACTTTTGTAAAAAGCGTATTTCAAATACTAGAGACTTGTGCTTTGGCAATTACATGCATATCCATGTTATAATCATAATCTGAAAGTTTCATGAAGATCGTACGTCCATAAAAAAAGTTATTAAACAATTAAGTTTTCATAGTAAGCGCACACTGCGGCCCATGCGTGTTTATGCGTGAGTGCTTGTGTGTGTATGTGTTTGTGTATGTGTGTGTATGTGTTTGTGTATGTGTGTGTGTATGTGTATGTGTGTGTGTATGCGTTTGTGTATGTATGCGTGTGTGTGTGTGTATGTGTGTCTGTATGCGTGTGTGTGTATGTATGCCTGTGTGTGTGTGTGTGTGCGTGTTTCTTGTGTAAGCTGAAAGACGCGAAAAATTATTGAAATATCTATTGCTCCAAGGGTTCAGGGGATCTCGTAGTCGAGCAGTCTCGACTAGAGCTTTCTTACTTGTTTTTTTTTATCTCTTGTCTTCACCTATATTTGGTTTTGTTGTTACCACTTGAACTTTATTACCTTGTTCAGTATCTTTATTTATATTTCCTCCCACGTGGAGGCTTACCGGCGGGCTGTAATCCCAATTTTTGAACACTACTGCATCCAAAGCAGCCTCATATGCTGTCATCTCATCAGCTGTGACGTTGTCATTATTATTTGAGGGACTCACGAACTTGTGGATATTGCTTTCATCATTATCCTTCAGCAGGTCCATGTCCACAGGCAAATAACGTTTGTAGCGCTTGCATAAACAGTCCCACGGTGATTTGTAGTTACCCACTCCAATTGAGAAATGGCTTATAACTCGTTGCCCTTCTCCTTTGAGATACATTTTGAGGTATATCAGTTTCGTCTTGTCGCTGATAACCTTTCTGTTATGAATTATACAGGAGAACCACTCGAAAAACGTCGGCCACGTCCTGGCACTTCCGCTAAAGTATGGAAGTATCGGTCTCGGTCGTTTCGGAGAGTCTTCTGTTATGTTTAGCAAGTCCTAATTTTCTGTTCAGTTTATTTAACAGTTCGTCGGGGCTACATTCCAGTTTTTCTATTTTATCGCTGCAGGAGGAATGCTCTCCATATCTTGCCTCTAAATCTGCTAGCGCTGATTGGACTTTTTTCCATCGAAAAGATAACAGTATAGAATATCTTCCTGGATGTTGTGCTCTAAGATGGCAGACTCGTTTGCCATTTCATTCCATAATCTTAGAGCTTTCCTATCCAACTTTTACCAACTCTTCCATTGGGCTCGAACCACCAAATGAAAACATTGCTTGCTTTGATGTTTTCGGTCTCGTTTCCCAGCTATAAAGTTAGTCTGTGTCTTTCATGAACTCTTTATTGGCTCTGATTTCTGCCATCATATACTTCTCTTTAAATATTGATGGTTGACGACACCGTTGTTTGTTTATTGTAGGAGTCTTTTTTGTTTTGATCACCAGGCTGATCTTGCTGTGCCTCGACTCACAGCTGGGGTTGGTAAGCCAATGCACAAATCTATAATACTTTAGCACTTTACTTTTTACTAATCACAAACATTTTTCCTTGTGGATTGAATTGAAGTATTAAAATACTTCCTCCGGCTCGAAGGACCATGAACGAATACACTTGACTTTGATGGTGTTTAGTTGCCTATTGATCGTTATTCTTCTGAGCCTGGGTTTATATACCCAGACTCATGCATAATTTCAACCCTTAAATCTAGTGCGTCTCTTGCTGAGTGTATAAGGCTCAGCATTGGTCTATTACATATTCTTATCTTATCGCTGAGTTTGTACAGTTCCGCGTGGGTCTATTAGCTATTCTTATCCTATCGCTGAGGTTGTAAGGCTCAGCGTTCGTCTCTTACATAATCTGACTCTGGGGTTGCAAGGTTTAGTGTCGATTTGTCTATTTATAGAGTCCGTACATGTGACCCTTATCTTTTCCCAGCGCACTACCTGCTAGTCGTTGAGTGCGTCGGAGGCATATATACGATCTTCGTATATTCATATGTTCATTCCTGAACAGTGGAATACATTACAAGCATCGATGAACAGAATAAAATTATAACACAAGAAAATAGACGAGAAATGCATCAGAAAATAAAGCCCAAATTCAAGAAAGTTGGTTCTTCCCACAGTTACACAAAAAAGTTAAAGAAATTCCAAAGTCATGTTTAACATGCAGAAAGTCAAAATATGATAGACACCCTCCAAATCCCACAATTCAAGAAACACCAATTCCCAAATTTCCAGGCGAAATCATTCACGTAGATATTTACATAACAGAAAATAAGACCATTTTAACAAAAATCGATAAATTCTCAAAATACGTTCAAGTCAAGGTTGAAAAAGATATAAAAATCCCATCAAGAGAATTTCTAATTGCATTAGGCATGCCCAAAACTATAGTAAGTGACAACGAAGGAGTACTGAATTCAGACTCAATAAAATTTTTGTTGCAAGATAAACTAGGTATCGAAGTTTATACAACCCCTCCTTATAGCTCAACAAGCAATGAGAGATTTCACTCCACGCTGTCGGAAATAATGACTTGCCTAAGAAAAGATAACAAAAATATGAGTTTTACAGATACACTTTTTAAAGCTGTACAAGAATATAACGCCTCTTACCATTCAGTTACTAAAAAGTAAAAAAGTAATAGAGATATTTTTCGGCATAACAGTTCAGGACAACCCAGAAAAAACAGAAGCGAATAGGAAAATAATATCCATCAAATTACTAGATAAACAAAAATCCGATTTTTGTTTTTTATTATTTTTTATTATTTATTTATTTTTTTTTTTTAGAATTCTTTTATTGCAGCTTCTTGTCTTAGACTATACAGCGCAGACATCATTAAACCTTAACTTAAATTATGGGCTAAAAGCCAGTATTTACACTATTTAAAATATTTTTACAATACAATTTTTAACAACATTTATGGGGATCTGAGGTCTAAGGAATGAAGCCTTTTAAGCCTTCGCCTACTGTTGTTGACTGCCAGGTCAGTAGCCAGTGGATTTGGGTATGCCAAGAGTCTGTCCGCGTATCTCGAGGAGTGACGTCCAATCAGTTCAGCGATTGTTGGCATTCTTAGGTCGCTGTGCAGCACAGAGTTGCGGACGTACCAGCTGGCACCTGTGAGTCGCCGTAGTCCCTTGTTTTGCAGGGCTTGCACTTTTTATACCCTGAACCCATTTTCAATGGGAAATCAGGGTATAATGGTTTTGTTGAAATGTATGTAACAGGCAGAAGGAGGCGTGGCAGACCCCACAAAGTATATATATTCTTGATCAGGGCGACGAGGTGAGTTGATTTGGCCCTGTCCGTCTGTCTGTCCGTCTGTCCGTCCGTCCGTCTGTCCGTTTGTCCGTATGTATGAACGCGTCGATTTCAGAAGATATAAGAGCTAGAGACTTCAAATTTTTTTTTTAAATGTCCGTAATTACAGCGCGCATATCAAGTTTATCATTAAAATTCGATAACTCATCCCGATTTTTTTATCGATAAAAACCTTATCGAAACCACTGACCAAACAACACATAGACTAGACATGTAGAGCAACGTTTTTCCACGCCGCAAAATCTGTGTAGCAGGTCCCGGCCAATTTCGTATTCGCTCGGCTTGGTATTGGCTGGCTCGGGTAATGAAAGATAGCACGACGAAATCAGTGCGCTCTAAGCACGCAAACGAAATGGTCATGCATACGCTTTGCGTTTTTTGTCTTACTCTCCCTCTCTCTCTCTAACTCTCTCTCTCTCTCTCTCTCTCTCTCTCTCTCTGTGGGCTCTCAAATCATGAAGCTCAGCAGCGCACAAAAATTGAAATTTCTTCACGACGGTCCCAGCTCTTTCCTTTTGAGTAAAGAGTATACCGAAATCTTAAAATCGTTTGCGACATTCATGCAAACAAAATGTTAGCGTTTCGATATATATTTATGGGAAGGGTATGAATGCGTTGAGGCGCATAAAGAATATGATGTCGCGACGGGCATGCACACACACACTTGTAGTTCCTTGCCACATGTATGAGCATTTGTGACCTGCGTGCGTTACTCTTGCTGCT
The DNA here is from genome assembly GCF_054131065.1 of Drosophila arizonae. NCBI lineage: Eukaryota > Metazoa > Arthropoda > Insecta > Diptera > Drosophilidae > Drosophila > Drosophila arizonae. The sequence continues at coordinate 33,841,893 of NC_142927.1, forward strand.
TGTAGCAATTTTAAAGCCCAGCATTTGCATTTGGTCGGTCTTACGGACTGTCATAACCACTTTACACAGATGTACTATGTATGAACATACATATGTATGTACATAAGTACATTTATGTATTATTATTGCTAATCATGTTTATAAATGTGTTTATATCCGTAAATAATTATATATAATTCAAATTATTTTATACACATTTTCAACCGAAAAAATTATCGTAAAACACTACTAACTTTATTAAATGCTATGCAATATATGAAATACATATGTCATATTACACTCAAGCTTTACTCATTATTGTCAAAAATTTCTAATTAAGTCATAATGGCCCATTTGATAGTCACCCTACGATTCAAATCATACAAAATTTACAAACTACTAAATCCAGAGACAATTAGCTTGCCATCCCATACAAGCATACACATACACAAATGTATGTATGCATGTGCTCACTTCAGAAGGCAGACCAACGGCAAATTTTGGGCTTTACAATTTGCACAGGCTGTTGTGCACAGAAAGAATACATTTTCGCGACGAGCATGCACACACATTTACATCCTTGCTACGTGTATGTGCTTTTGTGTGCGTGCGTCGCGAAACTCAATTCTTTCTCAGTATTTTCGTCTATTATCAGCCCAAAATTTGCCGTTGGTCTGCCTTGTGAAGTGAGCACATGCATACATACATACATTTGTGTATGTGTATGCTTGTATGGGATGGCAAGCTAATTGTCTCTGGATTTAGTAGTTTGTAAATTTTGTATGATTTGAATCGTAGGGTGACTATCAAATGGGCCATTATGACTTAATTAGAAAATTTTGACAATAATGAGTAAAGCTTGAGTATAATATGACATGTGTATTTCATATATTGCAAAGCATTTAATAAAGTTAGTAGTGTTTTACGATAATTTTTTCGGTTGAAAATGTGTATAAAATAATTTGAATTATATATAATTATTTACGGATATAAACACATTTATAAACATGATTAGCAATAATAATATATAAATGTACTTATGTACATACATATGTATGTTCACACATAGTACATCTGTGTAAAGTGGTTATGACAGTCCGTAAGACCGACCAAATGCAAATGCTGGGCTTTAAAATTGCTACAAGCAGCAAGAGTAACGCACGCAGGTCACAAATGCTCATACATGTGGCAAGGGACTACAAGTGTGTGTGTGCATGCCCGTCGCGACATCATATTCTTTATGCGCCTCAACGCATTCATACCCTTCCCATAAATATATATCGAAACGCTAACATTTTGTTTGCATGAATGTCGCAAACGATTTTAAGATTTCGGTATACTCTTTACTCAAAAGGAAAGAGCTGGGACCGTCGTGAAGAAATTTCAATTTTTGTGCGCTGCTGAGCTTCATGATTTGAGAGCCCACAGAGAGAGAGAGAGAGAGAGAGAGAGTTAGAGAGAGAGAGGGAGAGTAAGACAAAAAACGCAAAGCGTATGCATGACCATTTCGTTTGCGTGCTTAGAGCGCACTGATTTCGTCGTGCTATCTTTCATTACCCGAGCCAGCCAATACCAAGCCGAGCGAATACGAAATTGGCCGGGACCTGCTACACAGATTTTGCGGCGTGGAAAAACGTTGCTCTACATGTCTAGTCTATGTGTTGTTTGGTCAGTGTCGAAACCCAGTTATAAAACAAGAAAGAACGTTGCAATCGGGCGATACCGATAGCAGAAGACTCATTCACAGCCCAAACGCTGTCAACCACAGTATATAGTGCAAATTTGAAGTCTAGTGCGCAGCAAAAAACACGGCATGATGCCATTAAAATTGGAAAATCATCGATAGCTATTGCATTCAAATTACATACATATATAATTTATACAATTTTGATTTTTATTATATATTTATATCCATACATTGGATACCGGCTTCAAGCTAACAGCAGATCAGCGCGATTTTCCTATGCTTGTGCACACACTCATCGTCTATTCTATGCGTACAGACAGAAGCGCGCCTTTTCTCACATTCTTAGAATTTCGATTGATTTCTGGACATTCTAGCCGTTACTGTAGTTTTGTCTGATGACGCTCTCTTATTAATCTATTCTATTTTAGCAACTGAGTGCTCGAGTAAAGCAGTGGCGCGGGTGCTAAGGGCGACGCAAGTAATGTTAGAGTAGGGGAGGTTCGAACCTTTACTGTGTTATTTTTTTATTTTTTCATACATATTTCGTTTTTTATAAAATAGATATTTTATTGGGAGGGTGCGAGCTTGACTGAATGGCACTTAATACTTTTCATTTTCTTAGTCTAATAATTTTATAAGTTTAAATTTGTTTCTTCTTAAATAGCCCTTAAATACCTTTACTGTGTTATTTTTTTATTTTTTCATACATATTTCGTTTTTTATAAAATAGATATTTTATTGGGAGGGTGCGAGCTTGACTGAATGGCACTTAATACTTTTCATTTTCTTAGTCTAATAATTTTATAAGTTTAAATTTGTTTCTTCTTAAATAGCCCTTAAATACATATACGCAAATACATACATATGTATATATGATTATATATGTAAGCCTGCACGCATAGCATCAAGCATTCCAGCCTTATACACGCGCTCATTTGTATGTGTGTATGTATGTACACATAAATGCGTACTCAAGCATATTCTAAGAATCCCGTTGCGATTGATTTGTCTTTGCATTGTTTTTGAATTTCCAGCCGCTACACTGGCTTTTCTTTGCTATGCGGCGTCATAACAATAATGTGATTTCGTTTTAACTACTCTTGATCGAAACGACGCGAAGGTGCTGTAGGCTGAAGCGCCGACGATCTTTATTTTAGCTATTTTGACAAACATGCTGTTTGGGTTGGGTGCGAGTTCAAATCCCGCTGAAAACACTTTTTTGTAAATTGCAAATTTTTGTTATTTTAGTTTTTTTTTTTAATTTTATAAAAATGTTTCCTTCCGTGCTATCAATGCATATTAAGCCTACTTATGTGTACATATACATAAATAGATGGCTGACGCATATAAATGTCGCAATTCGGGCACTGTAAATGCCGATTGCCACGCCCCTAGTAGCCGTAGACTCCTCAATTTTAGCCAGTTTTTAGAACGAGCAACCGGTTACCTAAATGCAAAATTTGAATTCTTACGCTCAAAAAATGTGAAAATTACAGGGTATTTTTCGATATGCCACGCCCCTAAAGAGGCTTAAAAACTATTTTTGGGGCATCGATAGAGGAGGCCATCAGTAACTTAACTATTCAAATTTGAAGCTTCTAGCTCTTAAACTGTAGGAGATATAAACTTTTGCGGTTTCCCACGCCCCCTATGGGCGGACATATATCTACCATAGTTCGTTGGACTTGGGTGATCAACCCGCGTATATATACCAAATTTCAGTTCTCGAGCATCAATAGTGCCACTAACCAGAGAACACATAGACTAGACAACTAGTGGAAAGCTTTTTGCACGCTTTTTTTGAGGCTTTAACACCCTAGACTTTGGACTCGCTCGGCTCCTTACTTTGTAACGAGTTACATTATCAAGCGCCGATGGTGGAGTAGGAAGCTTAGAGCAGTGCACGCGCTGGATCCGGCCAATGGGTCATCGTGAGAAGGGAAGGGGTAAGAAGAGGGGAACTGCGACTCCTAGCGCTGCCAAGATATATTTATTAATAAAAATCGCGTGCAAACGAGTATTGTTGAAGGTTTTTCTTAAATGAAACACGGTATATGTAGGCGCAACGCAAAAAGTTTATTTAACACAATATTCAGTAACAAGTACACTTCTTCACGTACCGCGACGATTTGAACTTAACTAACCGAGCCGACACACTGACATTGATCTTACACAATGAACTTACTGAATGAACTTTGGCTCGACTTACAGCACGCTTATATACCTACTTCTACTGCATATCGAATGTTCTGGATGTCTCCTTATGCTTCTATGTTTGCGTCTATTTCATAATCCAGAACATTCGGTTTCTTATTCTAGAGACAAATGTGCGATCAGCCGACGACTGTGTTTACCGTTAGCTCAAATGCCCACTTGATGATAAGTTTTTCGAGATCAATCCTCAACACCCTCCCTAAAACTCAACATCTCTATAACAAATTTGTCCCTTATTCCTCATTCCCAATTTCTCTCTTAGATACAAAAATCTGGGCTTTGGCAAAGCTTTAGTAAAAATGTCAGCGATCTGCTCTTCACTCTTTACATACCTTACATCTATCTCACCTTTCTCAAATAAATCGCGTACAAAATGATATTTAACATCTATATGTTTGCTTCGTTGATGAAATTCAGGATTTTTGATTAGCTTAATCGCACTTATATTATCTATAAACAAGATGTAATTACTTAAATTAATGTTACAATCAAAAACAATTTCTTTAGCCATATCATTTCCTTACTTGCTAGAGCTGCACTTACATATTCGGCTTCTGTTGTTGATAAAGATACACATTGTTGTTTTTTACTTTGCCACGTTATTGCAGCATTCGCATATTTACACAAAATTCCAGATGTAGCAATTAACCCGTCATCTACATAAATCGTTAACAAAATTCTGTCATTATTTTTAGAGTATATATAAAAACATGGATCTGCAATACTTTGTGTAAATCCCAGATTTTTAATAACACCATTTTTGGTCACCATATTTTGGCCAAAGGCTATTCGATAAGGGCTTGTGCCGATAGCCGAATGCACGTCTGAACGCAGAGCGCAACAGATGGAACTTAGATGAGCGTCCCAATCTTTTTGGTCAGGTGCAATATATGACTTTATTGCTGCTATCACCGATCGGTTGACTCGCTCCGAAGCATTTGCTTGTGGGGAATAAACGGCCGTATATGTATGATTAACTCCATACTTTTGTCAGAGACTATAGTTTCAGGAACTCCGAAGCAATGAAACAAATCCTGTTCTAAATAGTCTGGGATGGCGTCGGCAGTCAAATTTTTGACGGGTTTCAAAAAAGGAAATTTCGACATATGGTCTAAAACAACAAAGACTATATTCCCGGTGCGACTTCGCGGATATGGACCTAGAAAGTCAATATAAAGTTTTTGGAACACGCGTTGCGTTGAACCCGATTTTCCTAAGGGTGGACGTAGTGTGTAATTTGGGTGCTTGTTGCACTTACAACTCTCGCAATTATTAACGAATTTTTTTACATCTACTACCATTTTCGGCCAATAAAGATAGCGGCGCAGCTTATCTAGCATCTTGTTTATGCCTGGGTGAGAAGCTAGTGGAGGCTCGTGGGCCTTCTTAAGGACTTCTGGAACCAGCGATTGGGGAACCCAAAGTTTCCAACACAGATCATCGGCTACTTTCTCACCCGACGCGTGATCAGCTCTCCGATATATATAATCGTCAACTATCTTTACATCTGGTGATCTAGATTGATTGGCTAATATTTTGGCTTTAAGTTCTAGATAATCAGATGTCTTAAAATGAACTGAGTCGAGATCCACTAGACAATCGGCTGAGATTGCAGACACATCTTCTGTGTACACTCGTGATAAAGCATCTGGTACAATGTTTTGATTGCCTTTTCTATGGACTATTTTAAAATCATAACCCTGAAGTTTTAAAGCCCACCTTGCTAACCGAGAACTCAAGTCAGTTTGAGACATGAGCCATTTTAGAGAAGCATGATCTGTGACTACAGAAAATTCTTGTCCTTCAACATAAGCTCTAAATTTTTTTATCGCTAAAATAGCTGCCAGACATTCTTTTTCCGTTACGGAATAATTCCTTTGACAACGGTTAAGTTTACGAGACATAAAAGCCACCGGTACCTCTTCATTATTGTCTGTTACCTGGACTAACACAGCACCAACACCTGTATGGCTGGCATCGCAGTGTATAGAGAATGGTCTGTCAAAATTTGAACTATGCAAAACTGGAGCCGTACTAAGCTTCTCCTTGAGTTCTTCGAACGCTTTTTGAGCTGATTCACCCCATACAAATTTTTGTTTATGTTTCAGCGTGTCTGTTATAGGGGATGCAATGGTGGCATAGTTCTGAATAAATTTATTATACCATCCCGTCATACCTAAAAACCGCCTAACTTGTTTGACTGACCTCGGGACTGGGAATTCTGTAATAGATACAATTTTATCTGGGTCTGTGCTAACTGTGCCATTGCCAATCACATGACCTAAATATTTTACCTCTTTGAGACAGAAATTACTTTTCTCAATATTGATGGTCAAACCTGCTGTTTTTATGTGATTTGCCAACTCTTTTAGGACATTTAGATGCCGTTCGAAAGTATCTGAAACTACCAACAATTCATCTAAATAGATAAAAACTTCACGACGCAGATTAGTGGGTATTATTCTATCCATCAACTTCGACATTGTCTGTGGAGCATTACAAAGCCCAAAAGGCATAACAGTGTATTGATACAATGGCCTACCAGGTACGCTAAATGCGGTTTTATCGCGTGACTTCGGCTCTAGTGGAATTTGCCAGAAAGCATCTTTTAAATCTAAGCTGGTTATGAATTCAGCTTTTGGTAGCCTACTAAGGATACCATCAATGAACGGCATAGGATACGCAAACAAACCTTTCCTGGTTTGCGAACTAACACAACTGGAGAGGACCAAGCGCTTTGTGACTCCTCTATCACGCCTAATTTAAGCATTCTGTCCAGCTCTTCATACATTAACTTTTCTACTGCTGGTGAAACTGGATAATGACGTTGCTTAATTGGAGCGGCTCCGGCGACATTAATCTCATGCGAAAGAAGAGTTGTTCGTCCCAAGCCCAGTTTAGCAAAAGAAGGGAACATGTTAATGTGTTGCAGCAGCAATTGATGCTGCGTGACTGTAAGTGGCTTTAGGTTGCGATCCTCTAAAGAAGACAAATTATTGACTGTGGGCACCACCTCCAGTGGAAGAAGATTAAATTGGGTCCAAAAATCTATCCCTAAATATAAATCTTGAGATAAGGAGGGTACTATATAAAATGTCAACATTCTAGCTTCATTTTTAAATTTGATTTCTGTAGTGATTTTGCCTATTATATTCTGTGCCTTGCCATCTGCAGTACGTACAGCTGAATTCAGAGGCTTAAATACGATATTTGAATTAAGAACATGATTACAAAATTCACCACCAATACAGCTTATGGAAGCTCCTGTGTCCATTAGGCCAGTAATACTCTTTCCTAATAAACTAACATACGTAGTTGAGAGCGAGATTTGGAGCTTATTTGTGAGTGTATTGTTTCGGAATGGGCATCATAAAGTTGTGAGGTCGTAATTGGGTCGTTGGTATAGTCAACGGATTGAAAATCTATGTGTTGGTTGATGTCGACTTCATTTGTTTGCGTGCACTGGTCGACGGTGCACGGGCTGACAAGTTTTTTGAATGCTTGTTGCATTTCATGCACGAAGGCTTATACGTGTCGGGTTTGCCACAACCATAACAAAATACTCGACGTTCCGCTGTACAATCTTGGTACCTGTGCCTTGTCGCATTACAGTTCCAGCACAGTAAATTTACTGCTGATACTTCTGGACTGTCTACGTCCTCATCCGAAGACTCGCGTTCTATTGCCATTCCATTTACTGAGCGACGTGGCATAGGTATAGGATGCGGCCTATTCACTAATGGCTTGCCAATCGTTTGCAAGAAAATTTCGCGTGTGCGCACCAACTGACGTAGCTGAGCAACTCTTTCAATTCTCTCATAAAGAAGTTCATGCTGAATTTCAGGGAGCAAATTATTACGGAGAATTTGGAGTAGAGATAACTCACGCAAGGGACTCGAAAGTTTGTCCGCAAGTGATACGATGGCCTCATGGAACTCATCGAAGGGTTCGCCTATCTATGGCAGCTCGGATATGAAGGTCAGTTCTATCATCATTAAATTGCTCTCTAAGTGCAAAACAAAGTTCTTGCCAGCGAATCGCAGGCACACTTTTGTGATAGCGCCAAAACCAATCACTCGCACTACCATCAAAGAGGTTGCTAACGTATCTAGACAACAGCTCAAAATTGCCTTCTAGAGTCTGATGCGTAAGAGCTTCAGTTCGATAAATGAAATCTTCTACTGACAAGGCCGTTTTGCCATTGAAACGTACCTTCCAATTTGAAATAATTTGGCTGATGCGATCTGGTCGCAAATCCGTTCCTAATGACGTGAATCTATTGTTTGAATGGGTGCCAGATACAGTTGAGGCTGGTTGAAACTCTTGTTGGCCAAGATTGCTGGTATTATCTTGCACTGGCAGTATGGGACTGCGACTTGTATGCGGCTCTGCGGATGATGAAAGCAGTTTCTGGAAGCCACTCTTTATCACCTGCGACAGCGTCTCACTTTGCCTCATAGAAATCTGAGCTATCAGAAGTGAAGCCGAAGTGAAGCGGCAGAAATGGCGTCAGCTATTATTGTAGCCAAGTCTGGAGTAAGAGGGGGCGCCACTGAAGAAACTAAGGCTGGTGACGAAATATCGCCTTCAGACATATTGGAGGTTGCTGTCTTTCTTGCCTGGGATCTAGTTTTAGTTGCTACATTCGACCCTGATGGCTTATCCATTAAAGATTCTGTACTGACGGCAACACTCGGTAATCGCAGCGACTGTTTACACACTGGACAGACTGTCTTATTAGCTATCTTGGTGTTAAAACACGATTGATGAAAGGTATGGCCACAACTTGTTTTAAATAGCTGGCTTTCGTTAATAATAGATTCTGTACAAATAAAACAGTTTATGATAGGCTCGTCAGGCCGGGATAAATTTTCGCTACTACGCGTTAAAGGCATTTTCTAATCGATATAAATAATAACTAGATAGCAAGCAGATGACAAGTAATTCAAAAAAACTTAACTGACTACTAATATGTAGGAATATACAGCATTAATTAATAACTCCCAATAGAAAACAAACAAAAAAAATAGAACAAAAAATAATAATAAAATCAAACAAAAAATAAACTCGCAAAACGGTAACTGCAAAAAAATAAAGCTAATAAGTAAACCAAATCCAAAAGAATAATTCAATTACATACGATTTTGGGATACCATGCGAACACATCCAATAGACAAAGTTAGCCAGGCACATAGGTGCTATGAAAGTAGAAAATTTTAGTAAAGAGAACAACACGAAACAGAAGCAAAAATGACATAAACCATAGTCATGACTAAAATTATAGTCATTAAGGCGGCGATACCACAAATTCGTTGCGCGGAGGATAATAGATCGTGTCCATTGAAATCCACATCCAGCTACAAGAATATGTAATATTAGGTACGCACGTTCCTTTTAATAAACTGGAATGCATTATTGCTTTTGCATGCACTTTGCTAAAGTGGACCGAGACACATCGAAGAGATAAAACAAATCAGCTGATAATGACTTGCATCGATTGTTGTCGGGGCTGCCGGACTAATCGGGCCCCACGTTGGGCGCCAAAATAAATATATGATTTTAAAATTAATTCTGTAACGAGTTACATTATCAAGCGCAGATGGTGGAATAGGAGGATTAGAGCAGTGCACGCGCTGGATCCGGCCAATGGGTCATCGGGAGAAGGGAAGGGGTAAGAAGAGGGGAACTGCGACTCCTAGCGCTGCCAAGATATATTTATTAATAAAAATCGCGTGCAAACGATTATCTTCGGCCACTTGCTTAGAAGAGGGAAAAGAAGAGAGAGAGAGATAGAGATAGAACAGATTTAGACACACACCAACATACCTGTCCAAGCTGGGTCTCGCTGCGCAAGCAAATATGTGCCTGCTCAGCGAAAGTCGGCCTTTGATATTAAGGCGACCGACCGTGCCCACCGTAGCCATTCCCAGCTAGGAGAGCTAAAAACCTATAGAAACGCGCCGCATGGCCCCAAAATAATTAAACTTAATTAAACTTCATTAGATTTAATATAAACAAAATAACTATACATATGTAAATAGTGGTTTTGGGCATAGAGAATACGAGATTATAAACAGACGAAAAAGAAAGCTTTCGGAGAGCTTTTTCTCTCCGCCTTAAACCAGCTGATCGAAATGAGGAAGGTAGAAGTGGATAGAGATTAAAATTTATGCATTATGTTCTTTCTTTTCAATGCAGCGGGTATTAAAAAAAAAAAAACGCTGACTGATACGAAAAAATAAATATGGAATTGGTTAAATTTATAATGCAGCTCCACTTACTGTGCTGTCCCGCGATGAAAGCGCTTCCATTTCGGTTGGGCGGCAAGCTGTGCTAACAAAAAAATGTATATGCAACTACAAAAAAAATATAATGCATAAAATACGAATGGGAAATGTTCATCGGGAGGAGGTTAAGCTTATTGACTAATGTTATTTTTAAATTATTCTACTATTTAACTATTATATTATATTCATGGTGAAATAAAAAAAAAAAGAAAAAAAAAAATGAACTCCGTGCCTATAATACAAATTAGTACATCAATATTCGCCAAAAGTGGGACTTCTTAAATAAAAAAGGCAATGATTATTGTGCAACAGGTGCAGGTGCGGAGATATATGTATGATGCGGTATTCTGCAGCACTGCTTATATGTGGTTGTGCGCAGATGCAAAGATTTAGTTGTGCGCCGATGCAAAGATTTAGTTGTGCGCCGATGCAAAGATTTGGTTGTGCGCCGATGTATAGATTTAGTTGTGCGTCGATGCAAAGATTTAGTTGTGCGCCGATGCAAAGATTTAGTTGTGCGCCGCAATTGCACTTTGGCAAAAAAAAAAAATTAAAATTTTTTGCTGGGTGCCAAACCTGCAAAGAGGTTTGTGCGAAATGATTTTAGGCCTCATTCTGACTTATGGAAATGCCACTACTTTCTCCTTACCGAATTCATTAGTTTGGCACTTGCACAAAAGAAATAGTACTTTCATTTTAAAATTTTTCTTTAATTTTCAAATTAACTTTACACTATTTCATAGTGTGATTTTTGCACAACCTTTTCAGTCGGTGGTTGAGATTGGAAAGAAAGAGGAAATATGGCCGATCCCATGAAGCGACAAGTCATCGCTTGGGAACAGTTTTTTATGGCCTGGCTGAGAATGACAATTTCTCCTGTTATTACTGGAGATTCGGGATTGCCACATCCGTGATCTCGTTCAACTATGCTAAGCCACTATGCTCAGCGCACTGCCTACTTTTAGGCTGTTTCCTTTTTTCCTCTATTCCAGCGCCACTACAACGCATGGGTGGCAGTGTGCGCTTACTATGAGAATTTAATTGCTTAATAACTTTTTTTATGGACGTACGATCTTCATGAAACTTTCAGATTATGATTATAACATGAATATACATGTAATTGCCAAAGCACATGTCTCTAGTATTTGAAATACGCTTTTTACAAAAGTGAGGGTGAGGGGGTGAATTTAGAGGTGGGGGGTAAATTTTAACAAAAACCGAAATTGTATAAATTGCATATAAGCATACATTAAAAATTTGGAGACTCTAGCAATAAGGGTGTAGAAGATATAATTTTATAACTGGTTTTCGATAAGGTTTTTTATCGATAAAAAAAGATCGGGATGAGTTAGCGATTTTTAATGATAAACTTGATATGCGCGCTGTAATTACGGACATTTTTAAAAAAAATTTGAAGTCTCTAGCTCCTATATCTTCTGAAATCGACGCGTTCATACATACGGACGGACGGACGGACGGACGGACGGACGGACGGACGGACGGACGGACAGACAGACGGAGTGGGCCAAATCGACTCAGCTCGTCGCCCTGATCAAGAATATATATACTTTGTGGGGTCTGCCACGCCTCCTTCTGCCTGTTACATACTTTTAACAAAACCATTATACCCTGATTTCCCATTTTCAATGGGTTCAGGGTATAAAAAATAATAAATAAACAAGTAAGAAAGCTCTAGTCGAGACTGCTCGACTACGAGATCCCCTGAACCCTTGGAGCAATAGATATTTCAATAATTTTTCGCGTCTTTTAGCTTACACAAGAAACACGCACACACACACACAGGCACGTACGCACACACAGGCATACATACACACACACGCATACAGACACACATACACACACACACACGCATACATACACAAACGCATACACACACACATACACATAACCACACACATATACGCACACATACACACACATACTCAAACACATACACACACAAGCACCCACGCATAAACACGCATGGGCTGCAGTGTGCGCTTACTATGAGAACTTAATTGTTTAATAACTTTTTTTATGGACGTACGATCTTCATGAAACTTTTAGATTATGATTATAACATGGATATGCATGTAATTGCTAAAGCACAAGTCTCTAGTATTTGAAATACGCTTTTTACAAAAGTGAGGGTGAGGGGGTGAATTTAAGGGTGGGGGGTGAATTTTTACAAAAACCGAAATTGTATAAATTGCATGTAAGCATACATTAAAAATTTTGAGACTCTAGCAATAAAGGTGTAGAAGATATAATTTTATAACTGGTTTTCGATAAGGTTTTTTATCGATAAAAAAAGATCGGGATGAGTTATCGAATTTTAATGATAAACTTGATATGCGCGCTGTAATTACGGACATTTTAAAAAAAATTTGAAGTCTCTAGCTCTTATATCTTCTGAAATCGACGCGTTCATACATACGGACAGACGGACAGACGGACAGACAGACGGTCAGGGCCAAATCAACTCAGCTCGTCACCCTGATCAAGAATATATATACTTTGTGGGGTCTGCCACGCCTCCTTCTCCCTGTTACATACATTTCAACAAAACCATTATACCCTGATTTCCCATTGAAAATGGGTTCAGGGTATAAAAAAGAAAAGGAACACAATAAATCAACTAATTGATAATTCCCTATATAAAAGCAAAAAAAACTGAAGAGAGCAAACGAAATTAAATCTGCAAAACAGTAACTGCAAAAAAATAAAATAATATGTAAACCAAATTCAAAAGAATATTTCAATTACATACGATTTTGGTGTACCATGCGAACACATCCAATAGATAAATTTAGACGGGTACAAAGGTGCTAAGAAAGTAGAAAATTTTAGTAAAGAGAACAACACGAAACAGAAGCAAAAATGACATAAACCATATTCATGACTAAAATTATAGTCATTAAGGCGGCGATACCACAATTTCATTGCGCGGAGGATAATAGAGCGTGTCCATTGAAATCCACATCCAGCTACAAGAATATGTAATATTAGGTTCGCACGTCCCATTTAATAGACTGGAATACATAATTGCTTTTGCAAGTGAACCGCGACAAATCGAAGAGATAAAACAAGTAAGAAAGCTCTAGTCGAGACTGCTCGACTACGAGATCCCCTGAACCGTTGGAGCAATAGATATTTCAATAATTTTTCGCGTCTTTCAGCTTACACAAGAAACACGCACACACACACACAGGCATACATACACACACACGCATACAGACACACATACACACACACACACACACACACACACACACACACACGCATACATACACACACACACACACACATACACATACACATACACACACACACACACATACACATACACACACACATACACAAACACATACACACACATACACACACAAGCACCCACGCATAAACGCATGGGCTGCAGTGTGCGCTTACTATGAGAACTTAATTGTTTAATAACTTTTTTTGTGGACGTACGATCTTCACGAAACTTTCAGATTATGATTATAACATGGATATGCATGTAATTGCCAAAGCACAAGTCTCTAGTATTTGAAATACGCTTTTTACAAAAGTGAGGGTGAGAGGGTGAATTTAAGGGTGGGGGGTAAATTTTAACAAAAACCGAAATTGTATAAATTGCATATAAGCATACATTATAAATTTGGAGACTCTAGCAATAAAGGTGTAGAAGATATAATTTTATAACTGGTTTTCGATAAGGTTTTTTATCGATAAAAAAAGATCGGGATGAGTTATCGAATTTTAATGATAAACTTGATATGCGCGCTGTAATTACGGACATTTTAAAAAAAATTTGAAGTCTCTAGCTCTTATATCTTCTGAAATCGACGCGTTCATACATACGGACAGACGGACAGACGGACAGACGGACAGACGGACAGACAGACGGACAGGGCCAAATCAACTCAGCTCGTCACCCTGATCAAGAATATATATACTTTGTGGGGTCTGCCACGCCTCCTTCTGCCTGTTACATACATTTCAACAAAACCATTATACCCTGATTTCCCATTGAAAATGGGTTCAGGGTATAATAAGTCAGCTGACAATGACTTGAATCGATTGTTGTCGGGGCTGCCGGACTGTTGGGCCCCACGTTGGGCGCCAAATAAATATATGATTTTAAAATTAATTCTGTAACGAGTTACATTATCAAGCGCCGATGGTGGAGTAGGAGGCTTAGAGCAGTGCACGCGCTGGATCCGGCCAATGGGTCATCGGGAGAAGGGAAGGGGTAAGAAGAGGGGAACTGCGACTCCTAGCGCTGCCAAGATATATTTATTAATAAAAATCGCGTGCAAACGATTATCTTCGGCCACTTGCTTAGAAGAGGGAAAAGAAGAGAGAGAGAGATAGAGATAGAACAGATTTAGACACACACCAACATGTCCAAGCTGGGTCTCGCTGCGCAAGCAAATATGTGCCTGCTCAGCGAAAGTCGGCCTTTGATATTAAGGCGACCGACCGTGCCCACCCTACCTTGATCGCTGGCTACCTGCCTATATTGTCAGCGACCCCATTCCCAGCTAGGAGAGCTAAAAACCTATAGAAACGCGCCGCATGGCCCCAAAATAATTAAACTTAATTAAACTTCATTAGATTTAATATAAACAAAATAACTATACATATGTAAATAGTGGTTTTGGGCATAGATAATGCGAGATTATAAACAGATCAAAAAGGAAGCTTTCGGGGAGCTTTTTCTCTCAGCTGATCGAAATGAGGTAGAAGTGGATAGAGAGGTTAAAATTTATGCATTATGTTCTTTCTTTTTAATGCAGCGGGTGTTAAAAAAAACGCTGACGGATACGAAAAAAAAATAAATATGGAATTGGTTAAATTTATAATGCAGCTCCACTTACTGTGCTGTCCCGCGATGAAAGCGCTTCCATTTCGGTTGGGCGACAGGCTGTGCTAACAAAAAAAATTATATGCAACTGCAAAAAAATATAATGCATAAACTACGAATGGGGGAAAATATTCATGGGGAGGAGTTTAAACTTAATGACTAAAGTTATATTTAAATTATTCTACTATTTAACTACTATACAATATTCATGGTGAAGTGCAAATCAGAAAAAAAATTAACTCGGTGCCTATAATACAAGATTTAGTTGTGCGCCGATGCAAAGATTTGGTTGTGCGCCGATATGAAGATTTAGTTGTGCGCCGATATAAAGATTTGGTGGTGCACCGATGTAAAGATTTGGTGGTGCACCGATGTAAAGATTTGGTGGTGCGCCGATGTAAAGATTTAGTTATGCGCCCCAATGGCACTTTGGCAAAAAAAATTAAAATTTTTTGCTGGGTGCCAAACCTGCAAAGAGGTTTGTGCGAGATTATTTTAGGCATATGTTCTGCCCTTTGGAAATGCCACTACTTTCTTCTTACCGAATAGTTTGGCACTTGCACAAAAGAAATAGCACTTGAATTTAAAAAAAAACTTTTTTTTCTTTAAGTTTCAAAGTCACTTTTCACTATTCACAGCGTGATTTAGCAACAACCTTTTCAGTCGGTGGTTGGGATCGGAAAAAGAAAGAGGAAAATATGGTCGATCCCATGAAGCGGCAAGTCATCGCTTGGGAACAGTTTTTTTATGGCCTAGGTGAGAGTGACAATTTCTCCTGTTATTAATCCAGATTTGGGATTGCCACATCCGTGATCGCGTGATCAAATTTTCTAAGCCACTCCAAGCTCAGCGGATTGCCTACTTTTAGGCTGCTTCCTTTTTTTCTCTATTCCAGCGCCACTACAACTTTTAGGTTCGAGCTACGAAAAAATACGAACTCACAATCATTTCGCTTCATGCGCTCGACCGAGATGGTCAACTTTTGAACAAAAGATCCCTCTATGCTCAATGTTTCCCTTGCTCTCTCTCTCTCTGGATGCTCTCTGCTCTCTCGAATGTGTATATGTATGTATACATGTGAGGCTCACATTGTGAGCACAAGCAGCAGCTCACGAAAATTGAAATTTCTTCGCTGCAAGAACCCATGTCTTCCCTTCTGAATGAAGAGTATACCGAACTTTTCAAACCGTTTGCCATGCGTTTGCGTTATTATTTGTGGGAAGAGTATGAAAGCGTTGGTGCGCATAATGAAAATGTTTTCGCGACGAGCATGCACACACACACTTACAGTATGCTACATGTACTATGAGCATTTGTATGCCTGTGTGCAAAGCCCTTGCTGGCTATAGCAATTTGAAATCCTAGCATTTGCATTTGGTCGATCTTGTGAAGTGCTCACACTTACATAAATATGTTTGATTGTGTGTACGCAGGGGCCGCGATGCTCACAAATGATGGGGTAATCATTGTAGAAGCAGTTCAGTGCCTTTATATGTATGTGCGTGTGTGTATGTTTATAAGTGTATGCATGCGACATGAGCATTGACGTGTGCCTACGACAACTTTGAATTGTGTGAACGATTTTGGGTTTGAATTGAAGAGGCGCGCTTTTATTTAAGTAGCTGACTAACTAAAATAACAAGTGCACTTCCTATTACATTTATAGGTATTTTTTAATTGCATGATTTTTATGACATCTAACAGATGCACCCTTTAAAATGGGTCCATTTAGCCAGTATATGTATGTATGTACATACACATGCTTCTTATTAAAAAGGTAAATTTCACCTGTATATGTGCAGGTACAAGGGATCGAAAATCGCATTCCAATTTGGCCACAGGGATTGATCAGGTACTACATTTTTAGCAAATATCATTCTCATAGGCAAATCCACGACCATTGAAACAAAATCATCTATTTAAATGTAAGCGCGCCTCTTCAATTCAAACCCAAAATCGTTCACACAATTCAAAATTGTCGCAGGCACACGTCAATGCTCATGTCGCATGCATACACTTATAAACATACACACACGCACATACATATAAAGGCACTGAACTGCTTCTACAATGTTAACCCCATCATTTGTGAGCATCGCGGCCCCTGCGTACACACAATCAAACATATTTATGTAAGTGTGAGCACTTCACAAGATCGACCAAATGCAAATGCTAGGATTTCAAATTGCTATAGCCAGCAAGGGCTTTGCACACAGGCATACAAATGCTCATAGTACATGTAGCATACTGTAAGTGTGTGTGTGCATGCTCGTCGCGAAAACATTTTCATTATGCGCACCAACGCTTTCATACTCTTCCCACAAATAATAACGCAAACGCATGGCAAACGGTTTGAAAAGTTCGGTATACTCTTCACTCAGAAGGGAAGACATGGGTTCTTGCAGCGAAGAAATTTCAATTTTCGTGAGCTGCTGCTTGTGCTCACAATGTGAGCCTCACATGTATACATACATATACACATTCGAGAGAGCAGAGAGCATCCAGAGAGAGAGAGAGAGCAAGGGAAACATTGAGCATAGAGGGATCTTTTGTTCAAAAGTTGACCATCTCGGTCGAGCGCATGAAGCGAAATGATTGTGCGTTCGTATTTTTTCGTAGCTCGAACCTAAAAGTAAGGAGCCGAGCGAGTCCAAAGCTGTCTGGGGTGTTAAAGCCTCAAAAACAGCGTGCAAAAAGCTTTCCACTAGTTGTCTAGTCTATGTGTTCTCTGGTTAGTGATAGTGCCTAAAATATAGCAGAATTCGAAAAATCACTATATCTTCAGGTCCAATTTACCACGCCCCTAGTAGGCGTAGATATTTTTTTTTTACCCATCTTCATAGAATCAAAACATTAGCTTACGTTTTTACAGTTTTATCCGATTCGCCACGCCCCTAATGGGCGAAGATATATCCGCCATAGCTTGTGATCTTGGGTGGTCGTCGCGGACCTACATACCAAGTTTCAGCTTTCTAGCTCTTCAACAAACATGATTTCTGGTATATCGGAAAATGCATTTTCCGATTTGCCACGCCCCTAGTGGGCGGATCGGAAAAATTTTAGCACTTTATGAATCGGAGATATACACGAGTATGTGTTATTTCAAGTCTCTAGCTTTAATAGCGACAAAATCGTTTGCGTTCATACCGACAGACGGTCGGACAACAAGACGGACATTGCACAAAGCCAATAGACTCATTTCACTTTCGTGAATGAGTCTAATTATATCTTCTACACCTTTATTGCTAGAGTCTCCAAATTGTTAATGTATGCTTATATGGAATTTATACAATTTCGATTTTTGTTAAAATTTACTCCCCACCCTTAAATTCACCCCCTCACCCTCACTTTTGTAAAAAGCGTATTTCAAATACTAGAGACTTGTGCTTTAGCAATTACATGCATATCCATGTTATAATCATAATCTGGAAGTTTCATGAAGATCGTATGTCCACAAAAAAAGTTATTAAGCAATTAAGTTCTCATAGTAAGCGCTCACTGCCTCCCATTCGTGTTTATGCTTGTGTGTGTATATGTATGTAAATGTTTGTGTATGTGTGTGTATGTGTTTGTGTTTGTGTGTGTATGTGTGTGTGTATGCGTGTGTGTGTGTGTATGCGTGTGTGTGTGTATGTGTGTCTGTATGCGTGTGTGTGTATGTATGCCTGTGTGTGCGTACGTGCGTGTGTGTGTGCGTGTTTCTTGTGTAAGCTGAAAGACGCGAAAAATGATTGAAATATCTATTGCTCCAAGGGTTCAGGGGATCTCGTAGTCGAGCAGTCTCGACTAGAGCTTTCTTACTTGTTTTATGTGTGTCCTCGCTGCAGTACCCCAAATGGGGATAGCGTATGTAGCGATAGCTTGCTGGAGGGTCTCAGCATCTAAGTCCAATTTAAGTTACCACAATAGAGACAGACAGGAAACGAAAACTTACGAACAAGCGGTTAGGTTCGAAACTCACACCCAAATACAAACAAGTAAGAAAGCTCTAGTCGAGACTGCTCGACTACGAGATCCCCTCAATCTTTCGAGCAACTGATATTTCAATAATTATTCGCATATGCACACATACATGCACACACACAGACATACGTACGCATAAACACGCATTGGCTGCAGTGTTGGCTTACTATGGGAACTTAATTGTTTAATAACTTTTCTTGTGAATGGACTATCTTCATGAAACTTTCAGATTATTAATATAACCACTGACCAGAGAACACATAGACTAGACATGTAGAACAAATTTTTCTACAGCAGAAAATGTTAAGTTGGTCGACCACTTTACTTCGTATTTGCTTGGCTCGGTCGCTGGAGGTTCGAGCAGTGAAAATATTGCACGACAAAGTCAGTGCGCTGCAAGCGCTCAAACGAAATGGTCCCATTCTTATACGAAGCACATCTATGCGCTTTTGTCCTACTCTCTCTCTCTCTCTCTCTCTATCTCTCTCTATGGTCGCTCAAATCACCGAACTCAGCAGCGCACAAAAATTGAAATTTGTTGGCGACGATCCCAGCTCTTTCCTTTTGAGTGAAGGGTATACCTAAATCATAAAAGCGTTTGTAAGGCTCATGCAAACAAAATGTAGCGTTTCGATGTATATTCGTGGGAAGGGTATGAAAGCGTTGATACGCATAAAGAATATGATTTCGCGACGGGCAAGCACACACACACTTGCATAGGGTATGAAAGCGTTGATACGCATAAAGAATATGATTTCGCGACGGGCAAGCACACACACACTTGCAGTCTCTGGAAACATGTGTGAGCATTTGTGGCCTGTGTGCGTAACTCTTGCTGCCTGAGCAAATTGTAATGCCCAAAATTTACCGTTGATTGGCCTTTAAGGGAGCACATACATTTGCATACATATGTGTATGTATGTATGAGATGGGATAATAATTGTCTGGCGATTCAGTAGTTTGTCAATTTTGTATTGTTTGAATTGTAGAGTGACTGTCAAATGAGCCTTTATGACTTAATATGATATCGATTATACCATTAACCCTGATTTTCCATTGAAAATGGGTTCAGGGTATAAAAAACATGAAAATAATCAAACCATAAAAACCGCTTTTTTTTAAAGGCTTTTTTGTAAAAATTTTCAGCTTTTTTTCCGTTTCTTCCATCTAAAAACAGCTTTTTTTCTGGTAAAAAGTTGGCAGCACTGCTTCTGTCTGTACGCATAGAATAGACGATGAGTGTGTACATGCATAGGAAAATCGCGCTGATCTGCTGTTAGCTTGAAGCCGGTATCCAATATATGGATATAAATATATATTATCAAAAGTCAAAATTGTATAAATTATATATGTATGTAATTTGAATGCAATGATGCAATGATCATAGCAATAGCTATCGATGATTTTCCAATTTTAATGGCGTGTTTTTTGTTGCACACTAGACTTGAAAATTGCACTATATACTATGGTTGATAGCGTTTGGGCTGTGAATGAGTCTTCTGCAATCGGTATCGCCCGACTGCAACGTTCTTACTTGTTTATAATTAGAAAAGTGAAGTGGGTAGAATTCTTGTATTTTTCCCATGATATGCTCTGGAGTGTATACATCAGAGTTGAATAATATTTAAACATCGACTAGGTTCAAATTGGCTTCTTTTTGTCAAGTCGTTTCTTAAAAATATCGATTAGTTCTTCTTCAGTAAAATGGGGTTGAGCTACCGTATGCCTATGGTATGTGGGGAAGGGAATTTCGAATTTATTATCAGACTTTTCGCCGATTAATATGAATAGCTGGTTCTTGAAAACGTTAATGGGTGTTTCTATTGTAGGTATTAGATTGTGTGACGAACTTTCATCACGCATAACTGTGGTCTCGGTACTATTGATTTCGTTTATTGGATTTCTTGATAATGCGTCTGCCACTACGTTAGTGGTTCCTGGCTTATATTTTAACTCGTAATTGAACTATTCTAAGTAACTCTTCCAACGTTTTAATTTTCCGTTGTGATTTTTATTACTTAGTGCAAATGTTATTGGCTGGTGGTCTGTGTATAAGTTAAGTTCTTTCTTTATTTAAACGGTAAAAAAGATGTTTTTATATTTTACTGCTTAAATGCAGTCCGTTTTATTCAAGAACAAATTTGCAACTAAATTACTTAAATCAATTCTATCCCTAGCTGAGCTGTGGTTCAGTCGACGACGTTGGCAGCGGCGTCGCTCGTGGTGTTGTTGAACCGTTGTGCAATTCTTCTTAGAATTGCTGGAGCTCTGGTTGGCGTGTGCAGGAAGTCCGCTAGACATTGTGTCAGCAGTTTTGGCTTATTGGTCTGATCAGCTTGTTACGTTTTATTTGTGTTGCAACAATTCCCATTGGGTTTTGTTGCAATGTAGAATATTTTTGGTTTTAACTTGAAGAATATATATTTCTATGGTTCGTCTTGGTGCCTCTGTTACTTTCTGTACCTGGCTATTGTCCAATAGTAACCTAATTTTTTTCGCCCTCTTTGTGTAGAGGAAGGCAATGACAATGATTATCACGACTATGCAGACCAATATTATGGATGATATTGCATGTGTCGTAAGTTTTAGGTGTTCTAGTCTTTGGGTATTGTTGATGTGTAATGCCTGCAAAGCCTTTAGTGATAGAATTTGGAGTCGTCTCGATTCTTCTGGTGTCATCTGGATTATCGAGGAGCCGACTCTCAGTGTGCTGCTCTCTAGGTTGTTGAAAGTCCGGTTGCCAATTGAAATGGACTCGTTGGTAAAGCGAATGACATAGGTGCCATTTAACCATGTACTTGTTGTCGTCGATCTCACCACTCCATCAAAGTTGTTGAGGATCAGAAGACCGTTGGCCACTTCTTCGATGGGTTCCACATGTTCGGCGTTACTGAACTCACACAGCGACTTTTCTCCATTGAGGAGCCTAGGCAAACATGTACTATTGCTAATGTTGACAATGTTATTTTTTGAACAAATCTTAATGTTATTATATTTCAAACATTACATTTTTGCGAGACAATATTTCTTTATACTCTATATTTATGATAACGTTATTTCTTACGACTGGTTTCACAATTAGGTTTTCATAATCAGTTTCTTCTACGTTAGGTATTTTTATTACATAAAACAAAGTAGTAGTATTGTGAAATATGGCCACGTCTGAATATTCTAGCATTTCTTCTACAGACAATGAAGGCATTCTACCAGCTTTGAAGATTCTCTCTATTTCATCTATTTCTGCCTTTTTCAGTAAAAATGAGTTTATTACGTTAACTTTTGCCCATTGTATGGCATATTTTATATTAATAACCTCCTCTTTGATCAATCTAACTTGGTTCTGTAAACTTTCCGCTATATCATGTGTGAATCTATCGTCTTTCCGTATATTGTTTGTAAGGGTATTGGTAACTGTGGTCAACTTATTTAATCTTTGTTCTAACTGTGAGTTTATTATTACTTGTTTGTTATTGGTATCTATGACTTTATTAATATGTTCTTCTATGTGCACGAAGTCATCATGATCTGGGTTGCCTGCTATGTATTTCCAAGCTGTGCCTAGAATATTAATGGCCCTTGTGGTCCTCTTGTTAATGTCATAATCTATAGTGCGTAAAGTCAAGTGCGTTTGGTTAATTTCGTGGTGCAAGGTGTGGTATAAAGTGCTAAATTTTAAATTTTTTTCTGTATGAAATTCTATCTGCTCTAAAGCTTTTTTAATTTAGCCTAAGTTAATAATGTGAATAATTCTTGTTGTCGTTGTTTGTATTTTGCCTAATCCGTCGTAGATCGTTATGGTTTGTGCTTCCGTATGATTCGTTATGTCCATATTCGGTTCGATAGGTTGTACCATCATCGCCATTATTACGAGTAGTCTATAAATGTCAAACGTTTTTTATATTACTTTTGTGTATGACTCTATTTGTTGAGGTTAGTACTGTTGTGTTTCTGTCCTCTTTTACTGTTTCTTTTTTATATCTGGGAGACAATTTAGTTCCTAGTCTGTTGTTGATCTTGACGTATATTTCTTGTCCTGGTGTGTAGGTACGTATTTCGTTGCGTCTTTTATTGTGGTTCTGTAAGTCCATCGTTTGTTTCTGTCTAAGTCTGTCAATGTTGTCTTGTCTAGATTGTTGTTGTTGTTGTTGTTCTGGGTTCGTCGTTAGGTTTCTGCCAAAAAACAAATCTAGTGGTCGTCTGTTAGTCGTTGAATGAATGGTGTAGTTATAGTCGTATATTGATTTGTCAATTAATTCTTGAAAGGTTTTATATTCTTGTTTTCTTTTGTTACATCTCATGATGTCTGAAAGCGTAGAGTGAAATCGTTCGACTTGGCCGTTGACTGTGCTTTTATAAGGTGGAGCGTTATAAATTTCAATCCCTAATTGATCTCGCATCATGAATGTTATGGATGCTGAATTCAGAGATTTTTCGTTATCTATGACCACGAATTTCGGAACTTCAAAATAAAATAAAATGTCGTGAAGTGGTTTTTGTATGTCCTCTATTGCTCTAGATTTGATGATGCGTCCTTGGGCTAGTTTCGAAAATTTATCTATTGCTGTCAGGACTAAGTTTTTGCCTGTCGTGTATATGCCTACATGAATTATATGTCCAGGATATTGAGGTATGGGTGTTTCATTTAGTTTAGGGTTGTTTGGTTGTCTGTCGTATTTTTCTTCTTTACAAACTTGACATTGTTTGACTAATGCCGCTATTTTCTGTTTCATTTTAGGGAAGTAATGCGTTTTTGATAATTGTTTTTTATTTTCTATTGCGTTGCGGTGAGCTCTATTGTGTATTTTTAGTATATGTTCGTCCTGCTCTGTTTCATTAGTCAAGTCCTTCACTTGTGTCTGGGTGAATCTGATTTTATAATTCCTAATGTGTTTGGGGTATATTTGTTGAATTTGGTTCATGATTTCTTCTGACGTTATTATTCCGTTAATTACAGAAGGGTTTAAATACTTTTTTAATATCTGAACTAAGTTATTTTCTGTGAGCTCCTGTCTAGTTATTAGGTGTCTATGGAAAGTTGGGAAAGGAATTTGGAATTTATAGTCGTCTGTGTTTGCTTTGTTTAAGAATATTTGATTCTTGAATACGTTTATCGGGACCTCCATACTAGGTATAAGGTTATGACTTGAACTTTCTGTGCTATGCTGAGTGGATGTTACTGAATTTATGTGGTTTACTATGGGTATTCTTGACAATGCGTCTGCTACTGTGTTATCCCTGCCTGGTTTATAGAGGAGTTCATAATCAAACTCTTCTAGGTACGTTTTCCATCGTTTGATTGGAGCGTTGCCATTCCAACTGCTAAGCGAACGTGTAAGTGGTTGATGGTCTGTGTATATTTTTACTTTTGCCTTACCGTAAAGGTAATTTTTGAGGGCTTTTAGTGCCCAAATAATCGCCAACATTTCTTTTTCATTAGTGGCATAATTTTCTTCAGATTTTGACAATGTTCTTGAAAGGAAGCATATGGGTCGTTTATTCTGAGATAAGACTGCTCCAATTGCATAATTGGATGCGTCTGTTGTTAATTGAAATTCCTTATTAAAGTCTGGGTATTGTAAAATGACTTCATTGGATATTAGAGCGTTTTTGATTTTATCAAAGGAATCAATGGCTTCTTGATTGAGATTAATTAGTTTTTTTGAAGACTGGCTTTTGGACACTCGTCCATCCTCCCCTCTTAAAAAAGAGCTAAGTGGTTTTGCCAACTTAGCGAAATCTCTTATGAACCTTCTATAGTAGCTAGAGAGTCCGAGGAAAGATCTCAAATCTTTGAGTGTTTTTGGATAGGGATACTTGGCTATGGTTGCTATTTTGTCTGGGTTAGTCTCGACGCCTTTATCTGAGATGACAAAGCCGAGAAATTCTACTTTGTCTTTAAAGAACTCGCATTTGTCTAACTGACATTTCATGTTAGCTTCTTGAAGAGTTCGAAAAATTGTGTCAAGATTTTCTGCATGTGTTTCATTATCTTTGCTAAATATGATAATGTCGTCTATGTATATGAAGCATATCTTGCCGATATGATCACGAAGAATGTCATCTAACGCCCTTTGAAAAATAGAAGGTGCGTTTTTCAGACCGAAAGGGAGTCGTGTAAACTCGTATTTTCCGTTGTTTACGGAGAAGGCGGTCTTTTCAATATCTGCTTCTTTTAATGGAATTTGGTGGAAGCCACTTTTTAAGTCAAGCACTGAAAAAATTTTATTATTCTCAAGTTGTGCTAGTACTTCGTTTATTTCTGGAATAGGGTACTTGTCTGCTATTGTTTCTTTATTAAGCTTTCTGTAATCAATAACCATTCTATACTTTTTCTCTTGGGAAGCATCCATTTTCTTGGGAACAATCCACACGGGTGAATTGTAGGGTGATCGGGATGGGCGAATAATTCCGTCCTCTAAAAGTTCTCGTATTTGTTTATGGACTTCGTCTTTTAAAGACATTGGGAATTGGTAAAATTTAGAATATATGGGTGAATCTGTCTTGGTTCGAATTTCTGCTTTTACATTGGTTGTGTAGGTTAATTTTTCGCTTGGGGTGGCAAATAAATTGGGGTATTTCGTAACTAACTGTTTTAATCTTTGTTTCTGTTCGATAGTCATGTGATCTGTCCGTGGTATGACAGTGTTAACTGCCTCGATTTTTTTCTGTCTAAGGGGTATAAATATGGTATCTTTAATTATTAATTGATTCTTGCTGCTATGGATTACGGCGTCTAGTTCTTTAAGGCTGTCGTTGCCCAGAATTGCGTCAAATGCTTTTAACGTAGGTAATAGGAAAAATTTTACTTGGATATCTTGTCTGTCAAAGAGATTAGCGATTTTATGGTGAGTTATTTTTATACCCTGAACCCATTGAAAATGGGAAATCAGGGTATAATGGTTTTGTGAAAAAGTATGTAACGGGCAGAAGGACGCGTGGCAGACCCCACAAAGTATATATATTCTTGATCAGCGCGACGAGCTGAGTCGATATAGCCCTGTCCGTCTGTCCGTCCGTCCGTCCGTCCGTCCGTATGAGTGCGTCGATCTCAGAACTTATAAGAGCTAGAGAGCTGAAATTTGGCATGCATACTCGTGTGTACCATACGCAGTACGAGTTTGCTTTATTTTTTCGATAATTCATCCGATAACTTTTTTATCGATAATAATCGAAAAATTGATTTTGTTTTTTTTAGCATAATTTGAACACTTTTAGACCTGGAGTCTTAAAATTTGCGTTGTATATAAAGTTAATCGATACAAAAATTTTGTAGTTTACAGATTTTGGATACCACGCCCCCTTCTCCCCCAATTTGTAAAAAACGCATTTCAAGTACTAGAGACTTGTGCTTTGGAATGTACACCCACATTCATCATATGATTACACTCTGAAAGTTTCATTAAGATCTTATGTCTACAAAAGAAATTATTCGACAAAAAAATTCTCATAATATTGCCCACACTGCAGCGCAGCCCAAGCGCAGTCGCTGCTTACTGCGCAGTTAGCAGAGCGCAGGCTTATGCGTGCGTGTGGATGCATGTGTATGTATGTGTGCATAAAAATGCAGAATGATTAGAGAATCAGCTTAGAGGGTTCAGGGTATCTCCTAGTCGAGCAGTCTCGACAGGAGCCTTCTTACTTGTTATATTTCCGCCGACTGTTACGGCTTCGAAAGGCTTTTGATTGGGAATCGGGTTAGAAACTAGTTTGGGCTGTATGTAGTTTCTGTTTGAACCTGTGTCTATTAGTATTTTAAGTATCTCTCCGCTTTTTGTCTTACATTCTATGTAAGGAAGCGAAGAGCTAGTTATTCTAAAAAATTGATGTTATCATGTTCAATGGCGCTCTCTTGTTCGTCGTCATTTTGTTCAATTTGTTGTGCGTACTCTTGTAGTGATTGTTCGTGTTCGGTCTGTTGTTCGTAGCTTTCGATGGTCTGTCCGTATTCTTCCATACTTATGGAAGCGTTGTGGTAGTCATTGTCGGGATATTCCTCTCCCATTTGAATATTAAAATTTCTTTGTCTTTTATCTGTTGTATTTGCTATTGGTGGGGGTCTTTTCCCTGGTTCAAAATTTGGCCTGTTCATGTAATTTACCATCCGTGTTTGGATGCTTTTGTCAACGTCCATTGGTTCGGGGCGTGGCTGTGGTTTGGGTGCTAATGGTCGGGGCGGTACGTTTGTCTGATGAGGTTGCGTTTGGTAATATTGTTGTCTATGGTATTGGTGTCCCTGATTCATGGTATTTGGCCATGCATGTTGCATTGGCACTTGAGCTCTGAAACCAATTGGTACAGTTCTCATCATCTGAGGGGGATTTTGTGCGTATTGAACCATACGCGGTGGTAACATGGGTGGTGTTGCGTTTCGGGCTACGCTTTTGTGACCTGTTTGATGGCTTTTATTGAAGGCTATGTTTGTTCTATAGTTCTGATTTTCTAATTTCAAACATAAATGGAGGGCTGAGGGAAGGTCTGTTGGTTCCTTTATGCTAAGAATACGTGACAAGTCTCCTCTCAAACCTCTGATGAAAGTGTCTAATGCTTTTTCCCTGTACATTTTCGTCATGAGTAGTTCTGACTCTCTATTGAGTTCCATACATCCTACCTTGTTCAGTATTAAAGTCAGCTGGTTGTAGACAACCTGATAAAACTGTTCTACTGTCTGGTTGTTGCCCTGCATTAACATAGTCATCTCTTCTAATGTATTTATATCTCTTTTATCTGCATAGTGCAGTGTGAGACACTTGGAGATGGCATTCCAATTAAGGGGTACATTGTACGATTCGAGGGCCGCGTCGGCTTGGCCGATGATCTTATTTCTCACGGTATGCAAAATGCCATAGTACATTGGTGATCCAACTTGGCTTGCATATATGGAGAGTATGCGATCCACACTCTTTTTCCATGAGCTAAATTCGATTTTATTGCCGGAAAATTCCCTAAGACTTTTGACAATATCTGGTACTCTGTTAAGGTCATTCAAATTTTGATTGTCATTTATGGTCTGATCGTCCACGTCATTGAATTCCCTGGAAGGATTAACTATTTGTCTCACTAGCGTTGGTAGTTGTTCTGTCAAAATTTGAGCGACAGTGGCTGCAATCAACTGTTCTGCGTTATTCGCCATGCCTCTGTTCTGTAAGTGTTCGTTCTGACGGTCTATATGTCGTTGTTGCTGTCTATGATAATATGTGCACCTACTTGGGGTTGTTCGACTAACACTGGGGGCCTAATCAAATTATTCTCGTTAGCCATACGTTATTGATTGCCTTTATGTTTACAGGTGGATTTCTGATTGAATTTATTGATGTTAGTGTTAGTTTATGATTATCATTAGTACAACTTAATTTCTATAAATAAATTTTTATTATAAAATTATTTTTTTTTTTTTTTTTTTTTTTTAATTTAAATTTTTTACTTTTATTATATATTAAGACCAGTGGCTGGTTTTTCCCTTCTCCTTTGGAGGGTCCCTTGGGAATCGCAAAGTTGGGTGATTTTATACTACTATTGTAGTCACTTTGAATTTGATCGCTTTACGCTTTTTTTTTTTTTTTGTGTTTTCTTAATATTTTATTTTTTCTCTTTATTTTTCTCAAAATTTTTCTTAAATTTTCTTAAACTTGTTTAACTTTTATTTTTCTCAAAAATTGTTCTTATATTTTATTACACTTATTTAATTTTGGGTTTTCTTAAATTTTCTTATATTGTATTACACTTGTTCGTTTTAGTTTTGTTAGTTTCATATTCTTATATTTCGAAACTTACAATAATGATGATGTGGCGGTCTTCACTGCTGATCCGGATTTCATCCTTTTTGGCTGTTCCTACTGGGGATCCTGCGACCAGACTCCGTTGAAGTATCCTGTGGGCGGGCCGTACAGGATTACCGTCCACCGATGGGCAATCGAACAATTACGTTCCAGACTACCTTTCACGAATTTCACTGAACGTCGAAGTTATGCGACGTGAGTTGCTTTAGTGATTTTCGGTCGCGCTCGTACAGGCGTTTTGCTGTGTTGTAACGCGATCGAATATTCGTTTTATTTAAACCGACTCTGCTGTTTAACTTGCAGTATCACGCACGTACTAAACGTTTTGCTGTATTGCGCGCGAAGCCGGTCCCTGCTCGGGCGCCAGTTAAGTTCTTTCTTTATTTAAAAGGTAAAAAAAGATGTTTTTATATTTTACTGCTTAAATGCAGTCCGTTTTATTCAAGAACAAATTTGCAACTAAATTACTTAAATCAATTCTATCCCTAGCTGAGCTGTGGTTCAGTCGACGACGTTGGCAGCGGCGTCGCTCGTGGCGTTGTTGAACCGTTGTGCAATTCTTCTTAGAATTGCTGGAGCTCTGGTTGGCGTGTGCAGGAAGTCCGCTAGACATTGTATCAGCAGTTTTGGCTTATTGGTCTGATCAGCTTGTTACGTTTTATTTGTGTTGCAACAATTCCCATTGGGTTTTGTTGCAATGTAGAATATTTTTGCTTTTAACTTGAAGAATATATTTGTTGTTAACTTATATAATAACTTTGGCAGTTCCATACAAGTAAATTCGAAGGTTTTGTAACGCACTTCCTTTTCATTTATTACGTAGCTCTGACAATTTTTATACTCAATCACGAAAGTGAATTAGTATATTGGTTTTGTGCAATGTCCGTCTTGCTGTCCGTCCGTCCGTCCGTCCGTCTGTCCGTCTGTTCGTATGAATGCAGTCTATTTCGGCGCTATTGAAGCTAGAGACTTGAAATTTGGAACACACTCGTGTATATCTCCGATTTATAAAGTGTTAAAATTTTCCCGATCCGCCTACTAGGAGCGTGGCAATCGGAAAATGCATTTTTCGATATACCAGAAATCATGTTAATTGAAGAGCTAGAAAGCTGAAATTTGGTATGTAGGTCTGCGTCGACCACCCAAGACTACTAGCTATGGCGGATATATCTCCGCCCATTGGGGACGTAAAAAATCGGATAAAACTATCTCCTAAAGTTGTAAGTCTAGAATCTTGAAATTTTGCACGTAAACTAATGTTTCAATTCAATACAAATTTGTGAAATAATTTTATATCTACGTCTACTAGGGGCGTGGCAAATCGGACCTGAAGATATCGTGATTTTTCCAATTCTGCTATATTTTAGGCACTTTTGATGCTAGAGTCCCGAAATTTGGTATATATACGCGGGTTGTCCACCCAAGTCAACGGGATATGGTAGATATATGTCCGTCCATAGGGCGTGTGGCAAACCGCAAAAGTTTATATCTCCTACAGTTTAAGAGCTAGAAAATTTGGATACAACATTTTTTTAAGCCTCTTTAGGGGCGTGGCAAATAAAAAACAAATACCCTGTAATTTGCACACTTCTCGTAAGAATTCAAATTTTAAATTTATGTTACCGGTTGCTCGTTCTAAGGACTGGCCAAAAATGAGGAGTCTATGGCCACTAGGGGCGTGGTAATCGGCATTTATAGTGCCCGAATCGCGGCATTTATGTGCATCAGCCATCTATTTATGTATTTGTACTGAAATAAGTAAGAAAGCTCTAGTCCAGACTGCCCGACTATGAGATCCCCTGAATCCTTCGAGCAATAGCTTTAATCATTTCTCGCGTCTTTATGTGCATACACACATACAAATGAGCGTGTGTATAAGGCTGGAATGCTTTTATATCTTCTGAAATCGACGCGTTCAACCATACGGACAGACAGACAGAGCTCAGATCGACTCAGCTCGTCGCCCTGATCAAGAATATATATACACTATGGGGTCTGCCACGCCTCCTTCTGCCTGTTATATACATTTAACTAAACCATTATACCTTGATTTCCAATTGAAATTGGGTTGAGGGTATAAAAACTACAGTAACGGCTGGAAAATCCAGAAGTCAATCGAAATTCTAAGGATGTGAGAATGAGTGTGTGCACATGTATAGGAAAATCGCGCTGATCTGCTGCTAGCTTGAAGCCGGTATCCAATATATAGATATAAATATATATTATTAAAAGTCAAAATTGTATAAATTATATACATATGTATGTAATTTGAATGCAATGATGCAATGATCATAGCAATAGCTATCGATGATTTTCCAATTTTAATGGGATCATGCCCTGTTTTTTGTTGCGCACTAGACTTGAAAGTTGCACTATATACTCTGGTTGACACCGTTTGGGCTGTGAATGAGTCTTCTGCAATTAGTATCGCCCGACTGCAACGTTCTTACTTGTTTTGCTATTGAATTTTATAAAAATGTACATACGTTGAAATTTTTCCCAATTATTCTGTAGGATAATTTAATAAATACCTTATTCTATTTCTATTTAGAAAATTTTTTGTTTTACTGGGAAAGCGTTAAAAACACTTAAAAATGTATATAATCTTTAAAAAGCTTGCTGTGCAAATGATTTAATTCGTCATTGTACATATGTCCGTACATACATACGTATGTACGTATGTGTATACAAAAAGCTCTTACACCACATGGAAGATATACAAGATATATTTTATGTCTGTAAATGTACATATGTACATATGCGCCTATACATATTTTTGCATGTATTATACATAAATGGCGCATGCGCAAAGTACAGAGATTAAATTATATTACTGCTGTGTCATCAGTTGCTAATGGTAGAAGAGTACAAATTGGTTATTAATTACACAAAATATATACATATATATATATATATATATATATATATATATATATATTGAGGAAGAATATATTAGCATCAACATGGCATTCGAGCACACTTTTTTAGGAACCTGGGAGGTAATTTGTTTAACTTACTATATGCAAAGCTTTTACTCATTTAATAAAATTAAATAATAAACTACACAGATAATTTCATGTACTTTCGAAGGCAAACGCGAGGTTTCTGGACTTGAAGGGTGAATATTTGTACACATTTTCAGATACATATAATCAATGACCATTTCCCAGAATAAAATTTCGCCTAGACGATACCAGCGACATTACCTGGTACAATGATTTGGTTAGTCCACTTCCTGAAATAATTGATTGCAGCACCTGTAATGATATAGCAAGTGTTTTATTTAGTTGTGAAACATTTGATGTACGCGAAACTAATCCTCGTCTCGTTTTTGGTGCCTATGCTGGACACAGTATTGAATTTAGTGTGAGTAGTTTAATATGGTAATTGATTAGACAAATTCTTATTTTTTTTATCCGTATCTACAGACTAGTACATTAATGCCAACTGATTCTATAATGCTTAGTTGCGAAAACTGGTATTCAGTTGAATGCAAGAGGCTTCGGGACGATCGACCGAATGGTCAGGAAAGGCAATTCAGTTTTGGTGAAGCGCTTCTGGAGCGTTATTTCAGTGATGTAGTAGTCAAAAGTTGTACTGGATTCGAATACGCCCTTCATTCCTCTATACTGCGTCTTAACGGATTCGATTGTAGTATGTGTGCAAGCAATACCCTGCTGTCAACATCTGAAAACTTGCAGCCTTTGCATTTTACGCCAAATATATCAAAGCTACATCCAATAAATATATCGATTGGTATAGCTGATTCTGGAAAAGAACAATCAAATTTGCAAGGCATTAATTTATCCTCCGTATATATGCAGCCAGTTTGCGATTTTCAACTTTTTGCACCAACCGCTGGATTGGAAACCCAGCGTTTTCACTATTTTAGCAGTAGTTTTAGCTGCCTAAGGAATGTCAATATGAAAGATTCAGTTGAAACAATCTACAATGCTGATGGTGGACTACTACGCGTGTGTACTTCGCATTCAGAATCACACCTGGAAATATCTCAAGAATCAAAAAATATTTTCAATTTTTGTCAGGACGTGTTGCAACCTGTGTCGTCGTCTGTTCTTCAAAGCAGTGGAGCCACTAATCAGGCTATATGCAATTCACGCCGACCGCCACTGTCTCCTTATCGACCACGCAGCTCTTTACCGCTTTCTAATTTAATAGATACGCCACCGTCTTCACCGCTAACGCCAGTTGAAGTCCTCTTTAATTTACCGACATTTCTTTTGAACCCGATCTTACATTGGTTGTATACAGAATCTTTACTACCTGAACTGGATGAGAGTGATTGTGAGAAGCTGATTAATTTTTGCGAAGCGCAACCTTCACTAACCAAGCTGGTACCACCAACTCGCAAATACCTGCGTTTACTGCGACTTAAAAAATGTGAGTAAACGTTTATAAATCCAATGATTTAACTTAACTTTTTATATGCCAACTAAAAGTGGTTGAAAATCTAACAATGGATCTACACCACATACTTAACCGCATAATACAGTATATTGATCCTGTCACAATATCTTACAAGCCAGCATTACTTTATGCAACTTTCCAAAATGGAATGAGGGAATGCGCATTAGGTAAGAATGTTTTCGAGTGATAACAAACTTTATTCAAATGCCATGCGCTGATATATGTATGTACAAGACTATTTTATTTAAGTTTACTAGAAGTAGTTAAATTATTTGTTGTCGGTAGTTTATCAAAAGAGAATGTGTTTGATGCATAGCTTGCAAATAACTGTTAACCGTTTCGGGTTGTCTGTAAATAAGTGTCTTTCACTCACACTTTGAAAAAAAAACTCAGAGAGCAACCGATTGAAGTGAATGCTCGTCGAGCTCGTTCTCGTTCGGAGAACAACCGGTTACATTCTTTCTATTTTGCTCAGGTTATTCCCCGACCGTTTGATTGAGTGAAATACAAATAAAAGTCTTTTGTGTATGCATGCGAGTAAACGTATTATTTGCAATCGTGTGTTTTGGCAAATACATGCATATTTATGTTATATTCATAATCTGAAAGTTTCATGAAGATAGTCCATCCATAAGAAAAGTTAATAAGCAATTAAGTCTCGACTAGAACTTTCTTACTTGTTTTATATATATATAATGTATTTATATATATAATGTGATAATACTATATAAAAGTAAAACAGCAAAAATATTTGCAAATAAACTTAAATTGTTGCTTGAAAAAATAATGTGAAGACCGTTTGGATTGAGTTTTTCATTTAATCTCTCACTTACTGAGTCTCATTGTGCGAACGACAATCGTATCGCTCCCTAAACGATGCTCATACGAATAGCTCAACTCAATGTAGACGAGAGAAAACAAAACCAGAAGAAACGAAGTCTCCTGTTGAGAGCGAGAGCGAGTGTGTAAGTGATCATGTAAAGCTTTATAACTCCACAGTTACATTCGATACAGAGGCTTATAAAATATGACACGAAGCTTTGTTCCCACAAGGCTATTCTCAGCTGATATCACAAACATCGAATCTCCCTGTGGTTATCACTTGAAGCTTTGTTCCCGCAAAGCCATTCTCAGTTGATAGCACAAACGTCAACTATCCATGTGGTTGCTGACGTGACGTCTGATTATTGACGGAAATGCAAAATCTTTATGATAAGCAAGCTTTATCTCTTGGAGCAGATCGCGTGGCCGGGCAGTATCAAAAAGAACTCACTTAAGAACAACACGCACAAACTGATGCTGATAACTATTTATTCCAATAAAGTCAAGCTTATACAAATCTTTGTGGATTGCTAAATAAAGCCTCCACACTACGAAATAAAATAACTGGAGCCCAACGTGAGGCCTGTACCAACGGAAAACCCTGTAACACAAGAAAAATCTGTACCAGAGGACCGACCTATAGGCATTGAAATCTCTGGACAAATATAGACGAAAAACATCAACGCGACGAAAAGAACTTTCCAGAATAGGAAACAAATACATTAAATAACTCTAAACCCAATGTAAGTGATCTGCTCATTATACTCATTCACGAAAGTGAATTATTATACTCATTCACGAAAGTGAATTAGTATATTGGTTTTGTGCAATGTCCGTCTTGCTGTCCGTCCGTCTGTCCGTATGAACGCAATCGATTTCGGCGCTATTGAAGCTAGAGACTTGAAATTTGGAACACATACTCGTGTATATCTCCGATTTATAAAGTGTTAAAAAAATTTAAATTTTCCCGATCCGCCCACAAGGGGCGTGGCAAATCGGAAAATGAATTTTCCGATATACCAGAAATCATGTTAGTTGAAGAGCTAGAAAGCTAAAATCTGGAATATAGATCCCCATCGACCACCCAAGATCACGAAATATGGCGGATATATCTTCGCCCATTGGGGGCGTGGCAAATCGGATAAAACAGCTAGAGCGCTGAATAAATTTCACATCAGCTAATGTTATGATTCTATAAAGTCTTAAGGCAAAAATTTATGTCAACGCCCATTAGGAGCAAACCGGACCTGAAGATATAGTGATTTTTTAAATTCTGCTATATTTTAGACACTATTGATGCCAGAGACCTCAAATTTGGTATATATACTCGGGCTAACCACCCAAGACCAAGTATATATCGAGTATATGTATATAAAGAAAAAAAAAACTATTTTCTATGCTGCCATTTAAAGCAAGAGTAAAATCTCTTCATGTGCGACTCTTCTTTGCTTTAATTAGAAAACTTTTTATACCCTGAACCCATTAAAAATGGGAAATCAGGGTATAATGGTTTTGTTAAAAGTATGTAACAGGCAGAAGGAGGCGTGGCAGACCCCACAAAGTATATATATTCTTGATCAGGGCGACGAGCTGAGTCGATTTGGCCCTGTCCGTCTGTCTGTCCGTCCGTCCGTCCGTCCGTCCGTCCGTCCGTCCGTCCGTATGTATGAACGCGTCGATTTCAGAAGATATAAGAGCTAGAGACTTCAAATTTTTTTTTAAATGTCCGTAATTACAGCGCGCATATCAAGTTTATCATTAAAAATCGCTAACTCATCCCGATCTTTTTTTATCGATAAAAAACCTTACCGAAAACCAGTTATAAAATTATATCTTCTACACCCTTATTGCTAGAGTCTCCAAATTTTTAATGTATGCTTATATGCAATTTATACAATTTCGATTTTTGTTAAAATTTACCCCCCACCCTTAAATTCACCCCCTCACCCTCACTTTTGTAAAAAGCGTATTTCAAATACTAGAGACTTTAGCTTTGGAATATACACACATATTCACCATATGATTACGCTCTAAAAGTTTCATTAAGATCGTATGTCTACAAAAGAAATTATTTAACAAATAAATTCTCATAATATTGCCCACACTGCAGCGCAGCCCAAGCGCAGTCGCTGCTTACTGCGCAGTTAGCAGAGCGCAGGCTTATGCGTGCGTGTGGATGCATGTGTATGTATGTGTGCATAAAAGAAGTGCAGAATGATTAGAATATCAGCTTGGAGGGTTCAGGGTATCTCCTAGTCGAGCAGTCTCGACTGGAGCTTTCTTACTTGTTTTTTAATTAACTTTAAATGAGACTGGATTAAAAATGAATGCAGATCAAGTAAAATTTTTGGTAAACGAAGCTGTTGAAAATACATGAAGAGAGTTTGAGGCCGAATTAAATAATATAAACAAGTAAGAAAGCTCTAGTCGAGACTGCTCGACTACGAGATCCCCTGAACCCTTGGAGCAATAGATATTTCAATAATTTTTCGCGTCTTTCAGCTTACACAAGAAACACGCACACACACACACAAACACACACGCACGTACGCACACACAGGCATACATACACACACACGCATACAGACACAAACGCATACACACACTCACATACACACACACATACACAAACACATACATACACATACATACACATACACAAACACATACACACACAAGCACCCACGCATAAACACGCATGGGCTGCAGTGTGCGCTTACTATGAGAATTAATTGTTTAATAACTTTTTTTATGGACGTACGATCTTCATGAAACTTTAAGATTATGATTATAACATGAATATGCATGTAATTGCCAAAGCACAAGTCTAGTATTTGAGATAAGCTTTTTACAAAAGTGAGGGTGAGGGGGTGAATTTAGAGGTGGGGGGCTAATTTTAACAAAAACCGAAATTGTATAAATTGCATGTAAGCATACATTAACAAGTAAGAAAGCTCTAGTCGAGACTGCTCGACTACGAGATCCCCTGAACCCTTGGAGCAATAGATATTTCAATAATTTTTCGCGTCTTTCAGCTTACACAAGAAACACGCACACACACACACACAGGCATACATACACACACACGCATACAGACACAAACGCATACACACACTCACATACACACACACATACACATACACAAACACATACACACACAAGCCTCCACGCATAAACACGCATGGGCTGCAGTGAGCGCTTACTATGAGAACTTAATTGCTTAATAACTTTTTTTGTGGACGTACGATCTTCATGAAACTTTCAGATTATGATTATAACATAGATATGCATGTAATTGCCAAAGCACAAGCTTCTAGTATTTGAAATACGCTTTTTACAAAAGTGAGGGTGAGACTCTAGCAATAAAGGTGTAGAAGATATAATTTTATAACTGGTTTTCGATAAGGTTTTTTATCGATAAAAAAGATCGGGATGAGTTATCGATTTTTAATGATAAACTTGACATGCGCGCTGTAATTACGGACATTTTAAAAAAAATTTGAAGTCTCTAGCTCTTATATCTTCTGAAATCGACGCGTTCATACATACGGACAGACGCACAGACAGACGGACAGGGCCAAATCAACTCACCTCGTCGCCCTGATCAAGAATATATATACTTTGTGGGGTCTGCCACGCCTCCTTCTGCCTGTTACATACATTTCAACAAAACCATTATACCCTGATTTCCCATTGAAAATGGGTTCAGTCTATAAAAACTAAATTAGTGGTATTAGTGGTATGGTACGCTTGAAGCTGTGAAATCTCCTTCCGATTTTCTGGGCAATAAATTTAGAGGTGCTGCTGACTATGTATTATCATCTTTTAGTACAGTGCTCAATTTCGATGCGATAATTGCTAGGTTGGATTTTACTTACTCTGATAAGCGTTCGGCTTACCTTATGGAACAGGAATTATCGCAATTGAGACATGGAACAAAGACAATCCTTGAGTTTTATGACGAAATAGAAAAAACTATTATGACTTATGAAGCGGATATTGCTAACGCAATTAATGAATAATATAAAGGCGACGTATTGAGGGTCTTTATATCTGGATTAAACAAACCCCTATGCGATATAGTATTTGCATCTAGGCCTTCTGATTTATCATTCGCTCTTGCACTAGCAAAAGAAGTTGGGGCAAACCATGAACGTTATACTTTTGCCTCGCATTTTGCAAAAGGTTCTTCCGAAATGTTTACGAAGAGCAGGCAACCAAATCAAAGAATCAATAACTCAGAATCGGTGACAGGTGTTCGCAATCCACATTTATCTAACAGGCAAACGACTTTAGTTAGTGACACAAACGCTGTAGCACAAACCAATGACAACCAGAAATTGCTAAGAGGTAACCTCACGACGGTTGTTACTCAATTTTTGAGCAAACCAATGGATGTTAACCCTTCTATGTCTCGTTATAGACAAAACACGTCGTACCCAAGTCGAGGCCAATCGGGCAGGCAGCATTCTTTTCTTCAGTAATGGGTTAATAATCCACCTGATCGTCAAAACTTAAAAACTAATCATATAATAATTAATCATCTGAGTAAAGAAAAGTCTGATCTTGATGAGGTGTACAACGTTCGTTCACAGAGCATACAAAATGAAACGCTTGACAGTTATTTGCAAGGTATGGTTTGATGATAGTGCTGTCAAGAGCTTATCCCTAGTACAGCGTTGAGAGATCGGCGCATTAAAACACATATCGAATTTGTCGAATATATTAATTTAGATCACTGACCATACAAAACTTAGACAGGACATCTAGACCAGACTTTTTCAACACAAACAAGTAAGAAAGCTCTAGTCGGGACTACTCGACTACGAGATCCCCTGAACCCTTGGAACAATAGCAATTTTAATAATTTTTCGCGTCTTTCTTTCAGCTTACACAAGAAACACGCAAACACACACACACAGACGCACGCACGCACACACAGGCATACAATCCACGATTCGAGTTGCATTTTCGTGGAGTGTGGTCGATGTTATTGTGATCCATCGTTGACTATAGCTTGTT
The DNA here is from genome assembly GCF_054131065.1 of Drosophila arizonae. Classification (NCBI taxonomy): domain Eukaryota; kingdom Metazoa; phylum Arthropoda; class Insecta; order Diptera; family Drosophilidae; genus Drosophila; species Drosophila arizonae. The sequence goes on from NC_142927.1 coordinate 33,880,938, forward strand.
CCGAGTTTTTCCCTGCGAAAGTGGAAATATCTAAAGAAAACGTGTATGCTGTGAGCGCAACGTACCCAGTGACCTCGAAAACTTCCAGAGACTTACTGCGCGGCGGTTCGTGGTGTACCCCGGTGGTAGAATCCAGTGGTGCAAGAGAGGGAGGAAATATCGTCATTGTTTTGGCGTCTGAGCTTTTCTCTTTCCTTTTCTTTTTCAAGCGCGAAAAGTTTTGTCACTAGGCGTCACACTAGCGCTATTAATAACAAGTAAGAAAACTCTAGTCGAGAGTGCTCGACTAGATACTACCCTGAACCGAACTAATAAAAATGCCCATTTACTATGGGTAAAATTTCAATTTTGATGTATTTAAAAATATAAATGAAATACAAAACTCACTTAATAAAATATAAAAATATTTTGAACCAATTAAAAAAATTAACATAAGTGGCACCGCTTGGGATTCGAACTCGCGACTTCTCGATCGAGTGTCACGCAGCTACTCACTACGCCACCTCACTTTCGGAATCCGTTTTGCCAAAATTCAAATAGATCTAGCAAAACTAAACCAAACTAACTGCTGATGTGATTCTAAGAAACTGCTAGAATAACCAAACTTTTAAAAACGCACATTTAGTATGGTTAAAATTTCAATTTCGGTGTATTTAAAAATATAAATTAAATAGAAAACTCATTTATGAATATATAAAAATATTTTGAAACAATTAAAAGAATTAGCATCAGTTGCACCGATCGGGATTCAAACCGCGACCTTTCGATCGAGCGTTATGCCGCTAACACACTACGCCACCTCACTTCTGGATGCTCTGTTGACAAAACTCAAATGGATTCACTGCTGTAACGCCATCTACCAAAAGTAAACGAAAATAACAGCTGATGTGATTCAACAAATGTTTCTAGAAGAAGTTTGAATGTATGTGTGCACACGTATACGATGCTGTTGTAGCTGCTGCACATGCGTTTGTTAATTGGCCAAATATTTGATGATTTTTAATTAATTTTTGACTGAACGGAATTTAATGAAACTTTCAGCATATGATCTACATATTATATTGAATATTTGAGAAATTTAGAAAAATGAAAAATCATTCACAATTAGCTATAGTGGCATCTGACTTGAACTTGAATGTTTTTATTCGATAAAAACATAACGGGTTGATTTATCGAATTTTAAAAGCAAACTCGACATCTGCGCTGTATATACGCTCATTTAACAAAAAAATTAATTCTCTAGCTCTTATATCTTCGGAAATCGACGCGTTCAAACATACGGACAGACAGACAGACGGACAGGGCCAAATCAACTCAGCTCGTCGCCCTGATCAAGAATATATATACTTTGTGGGGTCTGCCACGCCTCCTTCTGCCTGTTACATACATTTCAACAAAGCATTATACCCTGATTTCCCATTGAAATTGGGTTCAGGGTATAAACATCAGGTGCATTCACTCTAACAGCTGTTAGTAGTGCTGGAAATTGCAGCGGACAATCAGCTGCTCACTAACGTTGGTGAGTTGCTAAGTCTAAGGAAAGACAGCAACCTAACATCTGGAGTGAAGACGCAGTTACTAAAAGTAGTGCATACTTTCGGGCTCTTGCTGTAGTTAAGCTGAATTTAAGGCTGGTCAATCCCCATAAGACGGCCGAAAAGCTCTGCACCCGACCGGTTAAAAACTGCGAGGTGCAGACCATGCCTTTCCAGAAAGTAGTTTAGAAAGTGAGTACTAGCGCGATCTCAGGTAGCAATACGCCCAAGCGGTCGAGGGAAGTTGCCACCGATTAGAGGAAAACACCCTCAAAAAAGCCGAGGCCCAATAAAAGCGTAGGGAACCCAAAAGAGGATGCTAGGGGTCGGAAGGCCATTATAGCAGGATATTTGAACTCATGGGCATTAAAATGGGGTAGCCACACAACGAATGCCAGAGGTCGTATCTTACTGGAGATTTTCGCGACACTAGATGTTGCACTGCTCAACACTGACCACGAGTTCACCTTCAATCGGGCTGGATACGGATCTGTAATTGACATTACTTTTGTCACTTCATCCCTCGTTCGGGAAGCAACATGGAGCCATTGCGATAGCTATACGGGAAGCGATCATACAGCACTTCTGTTCACAATAGGTGAGCCACCTGCCAGGGCGTCAACCTCGTGGAGGGAATCGTATCGGCTGGATACTTTTGATCCCGCGGCTTTTTCAGAGGCCATTCAGTCTCTGGGCACAATTGGTAATGCTGAGGCCAGAGCATGCCGAATGGTGGCCCAAATACAGAGTGCAATAGCAGCATGTTACGCCGCAAGCAGTTCACGCGACAACAAGAGCCTACACATTGGTGGAATGCACAAATAGGTGACATTCGACGCAAATGCATCCAGACGACAAGAAACTATCAACGTGCCCCGGGTAGGTCTACGTTTTTTGAGAAACAAATAGCTTACCAGGCAGCTAGAAGACAGTTGAAGAAGGCCATTCGGGCAAGCAAGAGAGAATGCTTCTTAGAGTTGTGTGACTCAGCCGAATATGACCCTTGGGGCAGAGCATACAAGATAGTAGTTAAGAAACTATACGCAGGTGAACAGGTACAGCCTACGGATCGTCTGGAGCTTAAATCGATTGTGGAAACGCTCTTTCCAAAAAGATTAAGCTCCATTCATGCCCCGGACTCCGGGTCTGCTAATCAGGGCTCAACATAGCTCCGGGGCCGGACGGGATCGCAAATCGCTAAAGCTAGCCCTTGCCTTGCACCCTAGTACGTTCGCCAAATTATTCAATGAATGCTTGATACAAGAGACATTCCCTGCAAAATGGAAGACCCAGAACCTGGCTTGCAAACCACGAGACGAGCCATCTTCATACAGACCGATCTGCCTCTTAGACACCATAGGAAAGGTGTTTGAGAAATTGATCTGCTCTAGACTAGAGACTGCTATTGCTAGCGCCGGAGGCCTATCACCAAATCAATTTGGATTCCGGAAGGCCCAGTCAACAACGGATGCTCTAGAAAAGTTGTTGGCCTGGCAACTTCCGCTATCCAAGGCACCAGATGGAAGCACGGGACGAAGCAATACTGCATCATCGCGACCCTGGACGTTAAGAACGCCTTCAACACAGCTAGTTGGGATATGATACTGAATGCGCTGTCACAATATAATATCCCTAAATATCTAAAAGAGATAATAAAGAGCTACTTCAGAGGAAGAACACTGGTATACATCACGAGTGAGGGTCCCCAAACTCATACAGTGTCAGCTCGACTACCCCAAGGCTCAGTGCTGGGGCCTCTCCTATGGAATATCACGTACGACGGCGTACTGCGCTTGGATGTACCAGCAGGTGCGCACACCATTGGCTTTGCTGATGATGTGGCTGTCGTCGCCATAGGCAAGGAGCTTAAAGATACAGAGGATATGTGTAGCGAAAGTATCAATCGCATACGAAGCTGGTTGACAGGAGCTGGCGGCGCACAAGACGGAAGTTGTCCTAGTAAGCAGTCGCAAAAAAGTAGAGACTGCCAATATAAGGATAGGCAGCGTCAGCATCGCGTCAAAGAGGGCGAATAAATATCTTGGCGTCATGTTAGACACAAGATTAACTTTCCGCGAGCACTTAGAATATGTGCATAAAAAGGCAGCTGATTCTTGTAGAGCTCTCTCAAGAATTATGCTTAACACGCGGGGACCTAAACAGCAACGACGTATTCTTCTAATGAGCGTCATTAGGTCTGTCATCCTCTATGCTGCGCCAATATGGTCAAGAGCGATGGCAACGCCGAGCTACAGCCGGGGCATTTAGCGCAATTAGAGTCAGCTTTCAGGACTATCTCCGATGATGCGGCGCTTGTCATAGCCGGCATGGTGCCACTGGAGTACCTGGTCGCCGAAGCCGTGGAGCGGAATTCGCACGCACCTGTGCGACACAACGCTATCAGGGTGAACAGCATTGCACGATGGCAAAGGAAGTGGAATAGCTCAGCTAAAGGGCGGTGGACGCACGAGCTCATCCTGGAGCTTGAACAATGGGTTAACCGCAAACACGGCGAAGTTAACTTCTACCTTTCGCAGATCCTATCGGGCCATGGATGCTTTCGGAGCTATTTGAAGCGCTTTGGTTACGAGGAAACTGAGTGCCCCTGGTGCGGGCGAGGGCATGTGGAAGACGCCAGCCACATCCTTTTCGTATGTGGACGGTTCCTGGAGGAGAGGCGTCGTCTGGAAGAGGGAGTGGGCCGCTCCATCAGAGCGGACAACATAGTCAACGACATGCTGGAATCGGAGGAAGCTTGGGAATTAACAAGCAGCTTCGCGGCCACAGTGATGATGGAGCTCCGCAGAGTCGAGCGAATTAAAAGGCGAGCTGTCCCAGGCTCAGGTAGCGCATTGTGCTTGCGAAGCAATGCTTTACGGCCGTCCCCCAAGCATTACGTGCTATCGTAGCTACCACACAACTTGCAACTTGTAATATAATAAGATGGTCAATAAACGAATAAAAAAAAAAAAAAACAAGTAAGAAGACTCTAGTCGAGACTGCTCGACCTGGAGATACCCTGAACCCTATAATCTGATATTCTAATCACTCTGCACTTCTTTTCGACACACATACATACACACGCACGTATTAGAACGCGCTCTGCTAACTGCGCAGTAAGCAGCGACTGCGCTTTGGCTGCGCTGTAGTGTGGACAACATTATTAGAATTTATTTGTTGAATAATTTAATTTCTAGACGTACAATCCAAATGAAACTTTCAAAGCGTAATCATATGGTAAAAATGTATGAACATTCCAAAGCACACGCCTCTAGTACATGAAATACGCCTTTTACAAAGGCTTGGGTGAGGGGTGGATTTAGGGGTGGGGGGTAAATTACAAAAAAAGTCGAAATTATATAAAATACATATAAGCCTACATTTAAAATTTGTAAGCTCTAGTTTTAAAGGTGTAGGAGACATAATTAATAACTAGCTTTCGATAAGGTTATTGATCGATAGTAAAATATCGAGAGTAGTTTTCAATATATAAAGAAAAACTTGATATGCGAGTGATATACACGAATCTAGAAAAAAAAATTTCAAGTCTCTAGCTCTTATATCTTCTGAGATCGACGCCTTCAAACATACGGACAGACGGACAGAGCTAAATCGACTCAGCTCGTCGCACTGATCAAGAATATATATACTTTATGTTTTTTCCAAGGATAGACTTTGGAGGTGGCTCCGTCATGATTTAGGGTACATTTTGTTCATTTGGTACCTTGGAATTGAAGTTTGTAATGAGCCGAATGAACAGTGAAGAGTATGTTCAGGCTCTGGATAGTACTCTCATTCCATATTTAAGGGAGTTTCATGAGAAAACTATGGTTTTCCAAAAGGATAATGTCAGAATCCATGTGAGCAGACGTACAAAGGAGTATTTGAAGAATGTCATGTTGATGTCCTTGGCTAGCATGTTCTTCAAATTTCAACCCGATAGAAAATGTCTGGGGTAATGCAAGGCGGGTATATCCAAAAATCGCCAATTGGAGACACTTGGAGATCTTAAAACACAATTTCTAAATGAATGGCAAAGTTTCGAAAAGGACCTTTTATTAAATGTAGTCGTTTCATTGTGGGAGTGAATATTTGAGTTAACTAAGCCAAATGGAGGTCGGACTAAATATTAACATTAGTTGTTTTTATTGACCCATAATTTTGATACAGCAAATGGGTGCTGTTTTTCTTTGTTTTTTTACTCCTTTTTAAGAAATCGTTATTAAATCGATAATTTTAAGTTAAACAATTTTTTGCCATTCATAATTGAAATATTGAACTACTCATTTCTGAAGATTTTGAAGAAATATGCCATTTGGAAAAATTTTCAGCTTATTCGTTTACGTAGATTAAAAGTGGGCTATAATTATGATAAGCACTGTATATCACTTAAACAATTTTGATTTTTATTATATATTTATATCCATACCGGCTTCAAGCTAGCAGCAGATCAGCGCGATTTTCCTTTACATGTGCACACACTCATCGTCTATTCTATGCGTACAGACAGAAGCGCGCCCTATCTCACACTCTTAGAATTTCGATTGATTTCTGGACTTTCTAGCCGTTCCTGTAGTTTTGTCTGATGACGTTCTCTTAATAAGCTATTCTATTTTAGCAACTGGCTGGTCAAGCAAAGCAGTGGTGCGGGTTCTAAAGGCGACGCAAGTAATGTTAGGGTAGGGTTCGAAACCTCTTCGATGTTAAAATCATTATTAAATAATAATCTTCTTTTTTTTTTTTCATACATATTTCATTTTTTATACCCTGAACCCATTTTCAATGGGAAATCAGGGTATAATGGTTTTGTTGAAATGTATGTAACAGGGAGAAGGAGGCGTGGCAGACCCCACAAAGTATATATATTCTTGATCAGGGTGACGAGCTGAGTTGATTTAGCTCTGTCCGTCTGTCCGTATGTTTGAAGGCGTCGATCTCAGAAGATATAAGAGCTAGAGACTTGAAATTTTTTTTTCTAGATTCGTGTATATCACTCGCATATCAAGTTTTTCTTTATATATTGAAAACTACTCTCGATATTTTACTATCGATCAATAACCTTATCGAAAGCTAGTTATTTAATTATGTCTCCTACACCTTTAAAACTAGAGCTTGCAAATTTTAAATGTAGACTTATATGTATTTTATATAATTTCGACTTTTTTTGTAATTTACCCCCCACCCCTAAATCCACCCCTCACCCAAGCCTTTGTAAAAGGCGTATTTCATGTACTAGAGGCGTGTGCTTTGGAATGTTCATACATTTTTACCATATGATTACGCTTTGAAAGTTTCATTTGGATTGTACGTCTAGAAATTAAATTATTCAACAAATAAATTCTAATAATGTTGTCCACACTACAGCGCAGCCAAAGCGCAGTCGCTGCTTACTGCGCAGTTAGCAGAGCGCGTTCTAATACGTGCGTGTGTATGTATGTGTGTCGAAAAGAAGTGCAGAGTGATTAGAATATCAGATTATAGGGTTCAGGGTATCTCCAGGTCGAGCAGTCTCGACTAGAGTCTTCTTAATTGTTTTTTTTTTTTTTTATTCGTTTATTGACCATCTTATTATATTACAAGTTGCAAGTTGTGTGGTGGCTACGATAGCACGTAATGCTTGGGGGACGGCCGTAAAGCATTGCTTCGCAAGCACAATGCGCTACCTGAGCCTGGGACAGCTCGTCTTTTAATTCGCTCGACTCTGCGGAGCTCCATCATCACTGTGGCCGCGAAGCTGCTTGTTAATTCCCAAGCTTCCTCCGATTCCAGCATGTCGTTGACTATGTTGTCCGCTCTGATGGAGCGGCCCACTCCCTCTTCCAGACGACGCCTCTCCTCCAGGAACCGTCCACATACGAAAAGGATGTGGCTGGCGTCTTCCACATGCCCTCGCCCGCACCAGGGGCACTCAGTTTCCTCGTAACCAAAGCGCTTCAAATAGCTCCGAAAGCATCCATGGCCCGATAGGATCTGCGAAAGGTAGAAGTTAACTTCGCCGTGTTTGCGGTTAACCCATTGTTCAAGCTCCAGGATGAGCTCGTGCGTCCACCGCCCTTTAGCTGAGCTATTCCACTTCCTTTGCCATCGTGCAATGCTGTTCACCCTGATAGCGTTGTGTCGCACAGGTGCGTGCGAATTCCGCTCCACGGCTTTGGCGACCAGGTACTCCAGTGGCACCATGCCGGCTATGACAAGCGCCGCATCATCGGAGATAGTCCTGAAAGCTGACTCTAATTGCGCTAAGTCTGTAGATCGCGCAAATGCCCCGGCTGTAGCTCGGCGTTGCCATCGCTCTTGACCATATTGGCGCAGCATAGAGGATGACAGACCTAATGACGCTCATTAGAAGAATACGTCGTTGCTGTTTAGGTCCCCGCGTGTTAAGCATAATTCTTGAGAGAGCTCTACAAGAATCAGCTGCCTTTTTATGCACATATTCTAAGTGCTCGCGGAAAGTTAATCTTGTGTCTAACATGACGCCAAGATATTTATTCGCCCTCTTTGACGCGATGCTGACGCTGCCTATCCTTATATTGGCAGTCTCTACTTTTTTGCGACTGCTTACTAGGACAACTTCCGTCTTGTGCGCCGCCAGCTCCTGTCAACCAGCTTCGTATGCGATTGATACTTTCGCTACACATATCCTCTGTATCTTTAAGCTCCTTGCCTATGGCGACGACAGCCACATCATCAGCAAAGCCAATGGTGTGCGCACCTGCTGGTACATCCAAGCGCAGTACGCCGTCGTACGTGATATTCCATAGGAGAGGCCCCAGCACTGAGCCTTGGGGTAGTCGAGCTGACACTGTATGAGTTTGGGGACCCTCACTCGTGATGTATACCAGTGTTCTTCCTCTGAAGTAGCTCTTTATTATCTCTTTTAGATATTTAGGGATATTATATTGTGACAGCGCATTCAGTATCATATCCCAACTAGCTGTGTTGAAGGCGTTCTTAACGTCCAGGGTCGCGATGATGCAGTATTGCTTCGTCCCGTGCTTCCATCTGGTGCCTTGGATAGCGGAAGTTGCCAGGCCAACAACTTTTCTAGAGCATCCGTTGTTGACTGGGCCTTCCGGAATCCAAATTGATTTGGTGATAGGCCTCCGGCGCTAGCAATAGCAGTCTCTAGTCTAGAGCAGATCAATTTCTCAAACACCTTTCCTATGGTGTCTAAGAGGCAGATCGGTCTGTATGAAGATGGCTCGTCTCGTGGTTTGCAAGCCAGGTTCTGGGTCTTCCATTTTGCAGGGAATGTCTCTTGTATCAAGCATTCATTGAATAATTTGGCGAACGTACTAGGGTGCAAGGCAAGGGCTAGCTTTAGCGATTTGCGATCCCGTCCGGCCCCGGAGCTATGTTGAGCCCTGATTAGCAGACCCGGAGTCCGGGGCATGAATGGAGCTTAATCTTTTTGGAAAGAGCGTTTCCACAATCGATTTAAGCTCCAGACGATCCGTAGGCTGTACCTGTTCACCTGCGTATAGTTTCTTAACTACTATCTTGTATGCTCTGCCCCAAGGGTCATATTCGGCTGAGTCACACAACTCTAAGAAGCATTCTCTCTTGCTTGCCCGAATGGCCTTCTTCAACTGTCTTCTAGCTGCCTGGTAAGCTATTTGTTTCTCAAAAAACGTAGACCTACCCGGGGCACGTTGATAGTTTCTTGTCGTCTGGATGCATTTGCGTCGAATGTCACCTATTTGTGCATTCCACCAATGTGTAGGCTCTTGTTGTCGCGTGAACTGCTTGCGGCGTAACATGCTGCTATTGCACTCTGTATTTGGGCCACCATTCGGCATGCTCTGGCCTCAGCATTACCAATTGTGCCCAGAGACTGAATGGCCTCTGAAAAAGCCGCGGGATCAAAAGTATCCAGCCGATACGATTCCCTCCACGAGGTTGACGCCCTGGCAGGTGGCTCACCTATTGTGAACAGAAGTGCTGTATGATCGCTTCCCGTATAGCTATCGCAATGGCTCCATGTTGCTTCCCGAACGAGGGATGAAGTGACAAAAGTAATGTCAATTACAGATCCGTATCCAGCCCGATTGAAGGTGAACTCGTGGTCAGTGTTGAGCAGTGCAACATCTAGTGTCGCGAAAATCTCCAGTAAGATACGACCTCTGGCATTCGTTGTGTGGCTACCCCATTTTAATGCCCATGAGTTCAAATATCCTGCTATAATGGCCTTCCGACCCCTAGCATCCTCTTTTGGGTTCCCTACGCTTTTATTGGGCCTCGGCTTTTTTGAGGGTGTTTTCCTCTAATCGGTGGCAACTTCCCTCGACCGCTTGGGCGTATTGCTACCTGAGATCGCGCTAGTACTCACTTTCTAAACTACTTTCTGGAAAGGCATGGTCTGCACCTCGCAGTTTTTAACCGGTCGGGTGCAGAGCTTTTCGGCCGTCTTATGGGGATTGACCAGCCTTAAATTCAGCTTAACTACAGCAAGAGCCCGAAAGTATGCACTACTTTTAGTAACTGCGTCTTCACTCCAGATGTTAGGTTGCTGTCTTTCCTTAGACTTAGCAACTCACCAACGTTAGTGAGCAGCTGATTGTCCGCTGCAATTTCCAGCACTACTAACAGCTGTTAGAGTGAATGCACCTGATGTTTATACCCTGAACCCAATTTCAATGGGAAATCAGGGTATAATGCTTTGTTGAAATGTATGTAACAGGCAGAAGGAGGCGTGGCAGACCCCACAAAGTATATATATTCTTGATCAGGGCGACGAGCTGAGTTGATTTGGCCCTGTCCGTCTGTCTGTCTGTCCGTCTGTCCGTATGTTTGAACGCGTCGATTTCCGAAGATATAAGAGCTAGAGAATTAAATTTTTTGTTAAATGAGCGTATATACAGCGCAGATGTCGAGTTTGCTTTTAAAATTCGATAAATCAACCCGTTATGTTTTTATCGAATAAAAACATTCAAGTTCAAGTCAGATGCCACTATAGCTAATTGTGAATGATTTTTCATTTTTCTAAATTTCTCAAATATTCAATATAATATGTAGATCATATGCTGAAAGTTTCATTAAATTCCGTTCAGTCAAAAATTAATTAAAAATCATCAAATATTTGGCCAATTAACAAACGCACGTGTAGCAGCTACAATAGCATCGTATACGTGTGCACACACATTCAAACTTCTTCTAGAACATTCTTTGAATCACATCAGCTGTTAGTTTGGTTTAGTTTTGGTAGATGGCGCTGCAGCAGTGAGTTATGTCAACAAACCATCCAGAAGTGAGGTGGCGTAGTGTGTTAGCGGCATAACGCTCGATCGAAAGGTCGCGGTTTGAATCCCGATCGGTGCAACTGATGCTAATTCTTTTAATTGTTTCAAAATATTTTTATATTTTCATAAATGAGTTTTCTATTTAATTTATATTTTTAAATACACCGAAATTGAAATTTTAACCATACCAAATGTGCGTATTTAAAAGTTTGGTTATACTAGCAGTTTCTTAGAATCACATCAGCAGTTAGTTTGATTTAGTTATTGCTAGATGGCGCTGCAGCAGTGAATCTATTTCAGTTTTGGCAAAACGGCTTCCGAAAGGGAGGTGGCGCAGTGAGTAGCTGCGTGACACTCGATCGAGAAGACGCGGGTTCGATTCCCGAGCGGTGCAACTTATGTTAATTTTTTTAATTGGTTCAAAATATTTTTATATTTTATTAAGTGAGTTTTGTATTTCATTTATATTTTTAAATACATCAAAATTGAAATTTTACCCATAGTAAATGGGCATTTTTATTAGTTCGGTTCAGGGTAGTATCTAGTCGAGCACTCTCGACTAGAGTTTTCTTACTTGTTATTAATAGCGCTAGTGTGACGCCTAGTGACAAAACTTTTCGCGCTTGAAAAAGAAAAGGAAAGAGAAAATCTCAGACGCCAAAACAATGACGATATTTCCTCCCTCTCTTGCACCACTGGATTCTACCACCGGGGTACACCACGAACCGCCGCGCAGTAAGTCTCTGGAAGTTTTCGAGGTCGCTGGGTACGTTGCGCCCACAGCATACACGTTTTCTTTACATATTTCCATATTTTAGCCATACTAAATGGGCATTTTTATACCCTGAACCCATTTTCAATGGGAAATCAGAGTATAATGGTTTTATTGAAATGTATGTAACAGGCAGAAGGAGGCGTGGCAGACCCCACAAAGTATATATATTCTTGATTAGGGCGACGAGCTGAGTTGATTTGGCCTTTTCCGTCTGTCTGTCAGTCCGTCTGTCCGTCCGTCCGTCTGTCCGTCCGTCCGTCTGTCCGTATGTATGAACGCATCGATCTCAGAAGATATAAGAGCTAGAGACTTGAAAGTTTTGTTCCTAGGTCCGTGTATATCACGCGCATATCATTCTTTTTATATCGTTAACTATTCACGATATATTATTATCGATCAAAAACCTTATCGAAAGCTAGTTATTTAATTATATCTCCTACACCTTTAGAGCTAGAGCTTGCTAATTTTAAATGTAGACTTACATTCATATAATTTCGATTTTTGTTGTAATTTACCCCCCACCCCCTCACCGTCACCACTATAAAAGGCGTATTTCAAGTACTAGAAACGTGTGCTTTGGAATGTACATACATTTTTACCATATGCTACGCTCTAAAAGTTTCATTAAGATCGTACGTCTAGAAATCAAATTATTCAACAAATAAATTCATATAATGTTGCCCACACTCCAGCGCAGCCCAAGCGCAGTCGCTGCTTACTGCGCAGCTAGCTGCGTTGTATATAAAGCTAATGGATACAAAGATATTGTAATTTACAGCTTTTGGATACCACGCCCCCTTCTCACCCAATTTGTAAAAAACGCATTTCAAGTACTAGAGACTTGGGCTTTGGAATGTACACACATATTCACCATATGATTACGCTCTGAATTCATTAAGATCGTATGTCTACAAAAGAAATTATTCAACAAATAAATTCTCATAATATGCCCACACTGCAGCGCAGCCCAAGCGCAGTCGCTGCTTACTGCGCCGTCAGCAGAGCGCGTTGCTATACGTGCGTCTGGATGCATGTGTATGTATGTGTGCATAAAAGAAGTGCAGAATGATTAGAATATCAGCTTGGAGGGTTCAGGGTATCTCCTAGTCGAGCAGTCTCGACTGGAGCTTTCTTACTTGTTTATATTTTATCACTTTATAAAAATATTTCCTACCGTGCTATCAATGCCTGTTAGGCCTATTTATGTGAACAAAGATATAAATAGATGGCTGACGCATAAAAATGCCGCAATATGGGCACTATAAATGCCGGTTGCCACGACTCTAGTGGCCGTAGACTCCTCATTTTTGGCCAGTTCTTAGAACATATATACACACAAACATACACATAACACATACACACACAAGCACGAAAAGTTAATTGTTTAATAACTTTTTTGTGGACATACAACCTTTATGAAACTTTCAGATTATGATTATAACATGGATATGTGAATGAATACACTTGACTGTGGTGGTGTTTAGTTTCGTATTGATCTTTATTCTTCTGAGCCTGGGTTTATATACCCAGACTCATGCATAATTTCAACCCTTAAATCTAGTGCGTATATTGCTGAGTGTGTAAGGCTCAACATTGGTCTATTAGCTATTCTTATCCTATCGCTGAGGTTGTAAGGCTCAGCGTTCGTCTCTTACATATCTGACTCTGGGGTTGCAAGGGTTGGTGTCCATTTGTCTATTTATAGAGTCCGTACATGTGATCCTTATCTTTTCCCAGCGCACTACTTGCTAGTCGTTGAGTGCGTCGGAGGCATGTATACGATCTTCGTATATTCATATGTTCCCATACTTATCATATTTCTATGTTCATGCATGTGCATGAACATTCTGCGGGGGGCCAGAGAAAGTAATAGCTGACAATTCCTGTCCCTGGTTCCTTTTCTTACTTGTGTACACGAGAAATAGAGATATGATAATTATTGATAATCTTGACGAAATGTCCATGCTTGCAATCCTTGAGGTCTCATGTTCGTACTTGAACATTCTGCGGGGCCCAGAAAATGTGACATCCAGATGAACCTTACTTTGGTCCTTTGTTCAGGTGGCGGTTCCCATGCCAAGTGAAGTCTTTATATTCCGTGAATATTTGTAGATGCTTTCTGAATTTGTTTTCCATATGCAGTAATCGTGTCATAGCGTGCTTGCGCGATTTTCCTGACTCGAAGTCTTTTTTAAATGGTATGGAGACTACTAGCCGGCCTTCGCCATCCCATTTATTGTTCTCTTTTGAGCCGCTTGAGTTATTTTCAAGCTTCCAGAAGCGTTCGAGGTTATCCGGGCATATCGTCGTTGTTGCGCTGATCACCTTGTTGTTTACTGCTCTAGCTATGTTCCCGGAAACAATCCATCCAAGTTCAGTTTTTTGCCCCAGCATACCGTTGACTTTTTTAACTTTTCCCAACATTATTGAGGGGAGTAAATCAACGCCAATCACAACATCGATTCTGCTGGGTTCATTGAAATGTGGGTCTGCCAGCTTGCAGCCCATCCAGTCCTTATTGATGTCCATTTCAATTTTCTTGCTCGGCAGAGCTCTTTGCAGTTTTGCCATAACAAGTGCCTCCGTTCTGGTGACGAATTTGCTTGTCATCCTTGGTTTGATTGTCAAGCAAACGCTGTTTTTTAGAACTTCAACATTTTGTGAAATTCCTTGTACTCCCACTTTCCGCTTGATTCGGCGCAGTTGTAGTCGTTGAGCGGCCTCTTCAGATATCAATGTCTTTTGCGAGCCTCCATCGATGAGGGCCCTTAGCTGCTCATATTTTCCGGACTTGTTTTTAATCCGAATAAGCGCAGTTGCCAACAGCGTATCTTGTCCGTTGCTTTCTTTGAGACAATTGCTACTAAAGGTCTTGTTTTCGTTCGCATCCTCGTGAAGCAGATTGTTGTGTGATTTGGTACAATACTTGCATGACCAATCCTTTTGGCACTCTTTCATGCTATGGGAACCTAGGCATTTAAAACATAGAGCACTTTTAGTTACAAACTCCTTGCGTTTTTTAACTGGCTCTGCTTTAAATTTTGAACACCTGGTAATTTCGTGGTTGTCCAGGTTGCAAAATCGGCATATTTTGTGGCTCGTTCTCTTTGCTTCAACAAGCGTCTGGACGTCCCTTATCTGTACTGCGTCTATTGAATTGTATAGTTGCTCAACAAACTCTAGTACGTTTTGTAAGGATTGAATTTCTCTAGCCCTCTTTACATGTTGCTCGTAAAGTTGTAGGACTTCAGTCGAGAATCTTCGTAGCAAAATTTGAGCGATAAGTGCATCAGCATCGTTACCCATTTGGGCTGTTCGTTTTGCGATGAAAATATTCTCATTTGCTGTATCCAAGAATCGTCGGATCCTGCTTTCATCTTCGTTTTCCAGCAGTTCCATGTCCACTAGCTGGTTAACGGCGTTTGCGAATATCTTACGCTTATTTTCATAGCGCTTACATATAAGTTCCCACGCCGAATTGTAGCTAGCAGATGATCCACTTAACAAATGGCTCACTACCATTTGGGCATCTCCTTTGAGACATGATTTTAAGTAGTTCAGCTTCCTTGTGTCGCTGAAATCCTTCCTTTTGTGAACCATGTCGGAGAACATATCGAAGAACGTTGGCCAGTCTTTGGGACTTCCATCAAATTGGGGAAGATCCGACTTCGGTGGCTCTGGAACGTCTTCCTTTGTAATTTGCAAGTCGTGTAATTTTCTGTCAAGTCTAGATAACAGTTCATCGACGTTGCATTCCAGTTCTTCTATTTCATCGCTGCAGGCGGAATGCTCTCCATATTTTGATTCCAAATCTGCTAGCGCTGACTGAACTTTTTTCCATCGGAAAGATAACCTGCGTTTATAGGCAAGAATATCTGCGCTGTTGCTGTGCTCTAAGATAGCAGTCACTTCTGCCATTTCTTTTCTTACTTTTAGAGCTTTTTTGTCCACAAGTTCTACTAGATAGCCCATTGAGGTCGAACCGCTTTTTGAGAACAGTACTTCTTGTTGAATTTCCTGTTCCCTGGGTGCCTCAGTTTGCATATGCCAATTCTTGCTAGTGGATGGTCTATCGGCGTCCATATCGGGGTCGGTAATCTCGACCTTCATAAGGGCCTCTTTGTAGGTCCTGACATTTTCCCGCAATACATCGTATATATTCTGGATAAAATACGGATGATTGCTTGGGATACCGAGTTGTATTAGCGCCGCGTGATTGACAGTGAACTCTTCTGTCAACTTATTCACGACTGCTAACGCCTCCTTATCAGCTATGGCCTTTAACACGACGTCAAACAAGCTTGCTTGCTTCTTTAGAACTTCAATGGCTTTGTCTGACAGCATCTTGTTGCGGTTGTTGTAGTTTTTGTTTATTTGTGATTGATCTTCTTTTTGGCTTAACCCGTTGGAGGTGTTTTTGTTTTGATCGCCTTGTTGATCTTGCTGTGCCTCTACTCACAGCGTGGATTGGTAAGCCAAAGAGGAAACCACTTTTTTTAATTTAATATACAACTGTCACAACATTTGGTATTTGGTAGACTTGTGATCCGGCTCGAAGGACCATGAATGAATACACTTGACTGTGGTGGTGTTTAGTTTCGTATTGATCTTTATTCTTCTGAGCCTGGGTTTATATACCCAGACTCATGCATAATTTCAACCCTTAAATCTAGTGCGTATATTGCTGAGTGTGTAAGGCTCAACATTGGTCTATTAGCTATTCTTATCCTATCGCTGAGGTTGTAAGGCTCAGCGTTCGTCTCTTACATATCTGACTCTGGGGTTGCAAGGGTTGGTGTCCATTTGTCTATTTATAGAGTCCGTACATGTGATCCTTATCTTTTCCCAGCGCACTACTTGCTAGTCGTTGAGTGCGTCGGAGGCATGTATACGATCTTCGTATATTCATATGTTCCCATACTTATCATATTTCTATGTTCATGCATGTGCATGAACAATATGCATGTATTCGCCAAAGCACAAGTCTCTAGTATTTGAAATACGCCTTTTCCAAAGTGATGGTGAGGGGGTGAATATAGGGGTGGGGGTAAATTTTAACAAAAACCGAAATTGTATAAATTGCATATAAACATACATTAAAAGTTTGGAGACTCTAGCAATAAAGGTGTAGAAGATATAATTTAATAACTGGTTTTCGATAAGATTTTTTATCGATAAAAAAAGATCGGGATGAGTTATCGAATTTTAAAGGTAAAGGTAAAAAACGAGATCCGCGCTACGGTTATTTAAAAAAAAATCAAGTCCCT
The DNA here is from genome assembly GCF_054131065.1 of Drosophila arizonae. NCBI lineage: Eukaryota > Metazoa > Arthropoda > Insecta > Diptera > Drosophilidae > Drosophila > Drosophila arizonae. The sequence goes on from NC_142927.1 coordinate 33,897,757, forward strand.
AGCTCTTACATCTTCTGAAATCGACGCGTTCAAACATACGGACAGACGGACAGAGCTAAATCGACTCAGCTCGTCACCCTGATCAAGAATATATATACTTTATGGGGTCTGACATGCTTCCTTCTGCCTGTTACATACATTTAACAAAACCATTATACCCTGATTTCCCATTGAAGAAGAAGAAACGAAGTCTCCTGTTGAGAGCGAGAGTGAGTGTGTTTACAATTTTTCGGTTGTGTTCATTAACAGAGCATACAAAATAAAACGGTTGACAGTTATTTGCAATAAACCGAAGTTCATTACAATATCTCCTAAATCTTTAGAGTTAGAGTCGCCAAATTTTAAATTTTAATTCATTTGCATTCATTTTATTATAATTTGCTAATTTTTTAAATTTCTATAAACATATTATATAAAATATATGTTTTCTTAATTAACAATTTTTTTATTTTTCAAACTTTTTTTTAAGGCTGCGTTAAGATGTTGCAATTTTGCAAAATCTTTATAAATAATGCCACCCACCTTACTCGTTATCAGAAAAATGAGATCGTAAGATTCGTCCGATCTCGCATACCAATATTTATATCGCAAGTTCTGCAATTATTGCGTAATACTCTTGAAGTATTAATTGGACTAAGCATTAATGAAAAAGAAGAGCTGGTGAACTACCTTGTACCTGAAGTAAGCAACTTTGCTATTATTTAACATCTAAATTTCTAAACCTACCACCCTTATTAGATTGAGACTACTCTAGGGATTTTAACTACTGTGATAGAGGAAATCAAAAAGTCCATGGAAACTACTTGTAAGGTAAGGAGGAATTGTTCCTCGATATTATATTATATAATATTATTTATTATTTTACAAATTAGGTTTAAAATTCATATGTTAACTTACAATTTAATCTCTTAAGTCAACTATTCCTATCAATTAGTACAACTTGTTGACTAGAATTTACGCTTAGCTCATGTTAACCGCAATGAGCTCTTGTCAATGCACTACGATCAAAAAGTCTGATAATATAGCATAAAGTCCAAATTTCTGTTTCTAAAATTAAATTTGTATACCTTGAACTAGGGTTGCTGATAATATATCAATATATCAATTTATTTAATTTGAAATATTTGTTGCCCAAATATCGAATACATTATGCGATATTTTTATACCCTGTACCCATTGAAAATGGGAAATCAGGGTATAATGGTTTTGTTGAAAGTCTGTAACAGACAGAAAGAGGCTTGGCAGACCCCACCAAGTATGTACATATATTCTTGATCAGGGCGACGAGCTGAGTTGATTTGGCCCTGTCCGGCTGTCTGTCTGCCCGTATGTTTGAACGCGACGATTTCTGAAGATATAAGAGCTAGAGACTTTAAGTTTTTTTTTTTTTTTTAAATGAGCGTATATACAGCGCGGATGTCGAGTTTGCTTTTAAAATTCGATAAATCAACCCGTTATGTTTTTATCGAATAAAAACATTCAAGTTCAAGTCAGATGCCACTATAGCTAATTGTGAATGATTTTTCATTTTTCTAAATTTCTCAAATATTCAATATAATATGTAGATCATATGCTGAAAGTTTCATTAAATTCCGTTCAGTCAAAAATTAATTAAAAATCATCAAATATTTGGCCAATTAACAAACGCACGTGTAGCAGCTACAATAGCATCGTATACGTGTGCACACACATTCAAACTTCTTCTAGAACATTCTTTGAATCACATCAGCTGTTAGTTTGGTTTAGTTTTGGTAGATGGCGCTGCAGCAGTGAGTTATGTCAACAAACCATCCAGAAGTGAGGTGGCGTAGTGTGTTAGCGGCATAACGCTCGATCGAAAGGTCGCGGTTTGAATCCCGATAGGTGCAACTGATGCTAATTCTTTTAATTGTTTCAAAATATTTTTATATTTTCATAAATGAGTTTTCTATTTAATTTATATTTTTAAATACACCGAAATTGAAATTTTAACCATACCAAATGTGCGTATTTAAAAGTTTGGTTATACTAGCAGTTTCTTAGAATCACATCAGCAGTTAGTTTGATTTAGTTATTGCTAGATGGCGCTGCAGCAGTGAATCTATTTCAGTTTTGGCAAAACGGCTTCCGAAAGGGAGGTGGCGCAGTGAGTAGCTGCGTGACACTCGATCGAGAAGACGCGGGTTCGATTCCCGAGCGGTGCAACTTATGTTAATTTTTTTAATTGGTTCAAAATATTTTTATATTTTATTAAGTGAGTTTTGTATTTCATTTATATTTTTAAATACATCAAAATTGAAATTTTACCCATAGTAAATGGGCATTTTTATTAGTTCGGTTCAGGGTAGTATCTAGTCGAGCACTCTCGACTAGAGTTTTCTTACTTGTTATTAATAGCGCTAGTGTGACGCCTAGTGACAAAACTTTTCGCGCTTGAAAAAGAAAAGGAAAGAGAAAATCTCAGACGCCAAAACAATGACGATATTTCCTCCCTCTCTTGCACCACTGGATTCTACCACCGGGGTACACCACGAACCGCCGCGCAGTAAGTCTCTGGAAGTTTTCGAGGTCGCTGGGTACGTTGCGCCCACAGCATACACGTTTTCTTTACATATTTCCATATTTTAGCCATACTAAATGGGCATTTTTATACCCTGAACCCATTTTCAATGGGAAATCAGAGTATAATGGTTTTATTGAAATGTATGTAACAGGCAGAAGGAGGCGTGGCAGACCCCACAAAGTATATATATTCTTGATTAGGGCGACGAGCTGAGTTGATTTGGCCTTTTCCGTCTGTCTGTCAGTCCGTCTGTCCGTCCGTCCGTCTGTCCGTCCGTCCGTCTGTCCGTATGTATGAACGCATCGATCTCAGAAGATATAAGAGCTAGAGACTTGAAAGTTTTGTTCCTAGGTCCGTGTATATCACGCGCATATCATTCTTTTTATATCGTTAACTATTCACGATATATTATTATCGATCAAAAACCTTATCGAAAGCTAGTTATTTAATTATATCTCCTACACCTTTAGAGCTAGAGCTTGCAAATTTTAAATGTAGACTTACATTCATATAATTTCGATTTTTGTTGTAATTTACCCCCCACCCCCTGACCGTCACCACTATAAAAGGCGCATTTCAAGTACTAGAAACGTGTGCTTTGGAATGTACATACATTTTTACCATATGTTACGCTCTAAAAGTTTCATTAAGATTGTACGTCTAGAAATCAAATTATTCAACAAATAAATTCATATAATGTTGCCCACACTCCAGCGCAGCCCAAGCGCAGTCGCTGCTTACTGCGCAGTTAGCTGAGCGCATTCTACTACGTGCGTGTGTATGTGTGTATGCCGAAAAGAAGTACAGAGTGATTAGAATATAAAATTAGAGGGTTCAGGGTATCTCCTAGTCGAGCAGTCTCGACTAGTCTTCTTACTTGTTATTAGTTGTGTTTAGGGTAGTATCTATAATAAACTGTGTTATAAATATGTGAGCCGGCTTCTTGCTCATCCCAATCCTGAGGCAAGACGAATTGGTAACTACCCGTGCATTCCGCAACGGCTGAAGTGGAAACGTTACTCCGTGATGCTCAATAATCACTTGCAATCAAACATATTTAAGCAGAAATGGGAACTATTACAGGCCAAACAGAGATGGGCACATGGTTGGATGTGCAGTACTACTATCCCTTCTAATAATGCAGTTTCTATTTTTAATCATCCTGTAAGGCGGGACGATGGCTTCAGACAGAACGCTGGCCCCAGTCAAAATACTGGTTTCAGTCAGGACGTTGGCTCCAGGCAAAATGTCATTCCCATAATATTGGCTCTGGTCGAATCCCAAACAGGATGCCAGTCCCAAAAGAGACGACGTTTCCCGGAAGGATGCGATTCCTAACAACATCTATACATTCACTAACACAATTAATCAAACTACTTTTGTATTTCACTTCACATTTAATGTAACACTCACATTTGAGATCTACACAGAGTAGGCGTTAACAAATTTACAATATTATACAGTAGTATAGCTTATCAACGGTCCAAAGAGTAATTAAGAATGTTAATTACTTAAAGAAACAGAAATAAAACAAGTAAGAATTTAGGGCTTTGTCAAAATTCACCTCCCATCCCTAATTCACCCCCTCACCCTCACATTTGTAAAAGGCGTATAGCAATTACTAAAAACTTGTGCTTTGGCAAATACATACATATCCATTATATAATCATAATCTGAAAGTATCATGAAGAAACTACATCCACAAGAAAAGTTATTGAACAATTAAGTTCCCTTAGTAAGCCACCACCATAAACAGCCAATGCGCGTTTTTGCGTGCGTGCGTATCTCTGTGTGTGTGCGTGTGTGTATGATGTGTTTGTACATGCCTGTGTGTGTATGCGTGTGCGCGTGTGTGTGTGTGCGTGTTTGTGTCTTGTGTAAGCAGAAAGACGCGAAAAAATATTGAAACACCTATTGCTCGAAGGGTTCAGGGGATCTCTCGACTAGAGCTTTCTTACTTGTTTTTTGTACGTTTTTACAAAAAAAAATTTTTTTAATTATTCCCTATTGCTACAGTAGCCATTGTTTTTTTATTTTAAAAAGAAATAGATGTAGTATAATACAAAACAAGTAAGAACGTTGCAGTCGGGCGATACCGATTGCAGAAGACTCATTCACAGCGCAAACGGTGTCAACCAGAGTATATAGTGCAATTTTCAAGTCTAGTGCGCAACAAAAAACAGGGCATGATCCCATTAAAATCCCATTAAAAATCATCGATAGCTATTGCTATGATCATTGCATCATTGCATTCAAATTACATATATGTAACAATTATTTTGTATATAATTGTGTATTTATTAATTAGATTGAGTATTTGTGATTGAAATTAGCAGAGTATTGAGACTTTAACAACTTTAGAACACTGTGAAAACTTGACTTCTAATCACCAGCGTGTACGTCTTTCTTCTTTTAATGTCTTCTTAACAGCTTGTCTCTACGCGTCTTCTTTCATCAACGCCGTCTCAATCACCGACTTCGTCTTTTAATCAGAGCTTGCAAATGAGAGTTGAGCGTTTTTTTGTTTATTCTCTTTCTCGCATCATAACCAAAAAATATTGTGCAGACACGTCTCTCTCTGAGCGTCACTCTCTGTTTTCTTTAGCATCTGTTTCGCTCAGACGCAATGCGATGACTCATTCGTTTGACGCTCTCACATGAGTGTCGCGTAAAACTAACACGATTTTCCCTCACACAAAGACTCTCAGCAAAAAACACTTTGACTAACAAACTCAGCAGAAAATGTTTTTGCCTTCGTGTGCATGTAAATACACGCATACATACATACAAAAAGAACGCAGCAATCGCGCGTGATTACCCATACAAACGCAACTTACCGTTACTTCATTTAACTCAAGCAAACGATCAGTGTTTGACTTGAGGAAACGAAAACAGAAACAACTATCTCCCTCAGAGCGCGAGAGAGCTAAGCCAGACGCGACAAAAACAGTTTCTGTCTGAGTTTTTTTGACTGTGTCACTGAAAGACACTTTTTTGCAGACAACGAAAAAGTGTTAACAGTTATTTGCGAGCTATGCTTTTAATGGATTTGCCACCCTGTTGTTATTGTGTAACTAGGATGCCACACCGCTCGACAACGTTTCTCATGCCATTACATACATAAATAATTTATACAATTTTGACTTTTAATAATATATATTTATGTCCATATATTTGATACCGGCTTCAAGCTAGCAGCAGATCAGCGCGATTTTCCTATACATGTGCACACACTCATCGTCTATTGTATGCGTACAGTCAGAAGCGCGCCTTTTCTCACATTCTTAGAATTTCGATTGATTTCTGGACTTTCTAGCCGTTCCTGTAGTTTTGTCTGATGACGCTCTCTTAATAAGCTATTCTATTTTAGCAACTGGCTGGTTAACCAAAGCAGTGGTGCGGGTGCTAAAGGCGACGCAAGTAATGTTAGGGTAGGAGGTTCGAGCCTCTTGGATGTTATTTTTTTTTTATACCCTGAACCCATTGAAAATGGGAAATCAGGGTATAATGGTTTTGTTGAAATGTATGTAACAGGCAGAAGGAGGCGTGGCAGACCCCACAAAAGTATATATATTCTTGATCAGGGTGACGAGCTGAGTTGATTTGGCCCTGTCCGTCTGTCTGTCCGTCTGTCCGTCTGTCCGTCCGTCCGTCTGTCCGTCTGTCCGTATGTATGAACGCGTCGATTTCAGAAGATATAAGAGCTAGAGACTTCAAATTTTTTTTTAAATGTCCGTAATTACAGCGCGCATATCAAGTTTATCATTAAAAATCGATAACTCATCCCGATCTTTTTTTATCGATAAAAAACCTTATCGAAACCCAGTTATAAAATTATATCTTCTACACCTTTATTGCTAGAGTCTCCAAATTTTTAATGTATGCTTATATGCAATTTATACAATATCGGTTTTTGTCAAAATTAACCCCCCACCCTTAAATTCACCCCCTCACCCTCACTTTTGTAAAAAGCGTATTTCAAATACTAGAGACTTGTGCTTTAGCAATTACATGCATATCTATGTTATAATCATAATCTAAAAGTTTCATGAAGATCGTATGTCCCCAAAAAAAATTTATTAAGCAATTAAGTTCTCATAGTAAGCGTTTACTGCCGCCCATGCGTGTATATGCTTGTGTGTGTATATGTATGTAATTGTTTGTGTATGTGTGTGTATGTGTGTGTATGTATGTGTGTATGTATGCCCGTGTGTGCGTGCGTGCGTGCGTGTGTGTGTGTGTGTGTGTGTTTTTTTTTTTATATTCATTTATTGACAAAAATTATACAAATTGCAAGTTGCGTGGTGGCTAGGATAGCGCGCGGTGCTTGCGGGACGGCCGTAAAGCATTGCTTCGCAAGCACTATGCGCTACCTTAGCCTGGGACAGCTCGTCTTCTCGATCGCTCGACTCTGCGGAGCTCCATCATCACCGTGGCCGCGAAGGTGCTTGTTAGTTCCCAAGCTTTCTCCGATTCCAGCATGGCGTTGACTAAGTTGTCCGCTCTGATGGAGCGGCCCACTGCATCTTCCAGACGACGCCTCTCCTCCAGGAACCGTCCACATTCGAAAAGAATGTGGTTGGCGTCTTCCACATGCCCTCGCTCGCACCAGGGGCACTCGTCAGATTCCTCGTGGCCAAAGCGCTTCAAATAGCTCCGAAAGCATCCATGACCCGAGAGGATCTGCGTAAGGTAGAAGTTAACCTCGCCATGTTTGCGGTTAACCCATGGTTCAAGCTCCGGGATGAGCTTGTGCGTCCACCGCCCTTTAGCTGAGCTATTCCACCTTCTTTGCCATCGTGCGATGCTGTTCGCCCTGACAGCGTTGAGTCGCGTAGGCCCGTGCGAATTCCGCTCCACGGCTTCGGCGACCAAATACTCCAGTGGCACCATACCGGCTATGACGAGCGCCGCGTCATCGGAGATAGTCCTGAAAGCGCAGCTGACTCTGATTGCGCTCAGCCTGTAGATCGCGCAAATGCCTCGGCTGTAGCTCGGCGTTGCCATCGCTCTTGCCCATATTGGCGCAGCATAGAGGATGACAGACCTAATGACGCTCATTAGGAGGAGACGTCGTTGCTGTTTAGGTCCCCGCGTGTTAAGCATGATTCTCGAGAGAGCTCTACAAGAATCAGCTGCCTTTTTATGCACATATTCTAAGTGCTCGCGGAAAGTTAATCTTGTGTCTATCATGACACCAAGATATTTTATCGCCCTCTTTGACGCAATGGTGACGCTGCCGATCTTTATATTGGCAGTTTCCACTCTTTTGCGACTGCTGACTAGTACAACTTCTGTCTTGTGTGCCGCAAGCTCGAGCCCAGCTCCTGTCAACCAGCTTCGTATGCGATTGATACTTTCGCTGCACATATCCTCTGTATCTTTGAGCTCCTTTCCTATGGCTACGACAGCTACATCATCAGCAAAGCCAATGGTGTGCGCGCCTGCTGGTAGTTCCAAGCGCAGTACGCCGTCGTACATGATGTTCCATAGGAGAGGCCCCAGCACTGAGCCTTGGGGTACTCCAGCTGACACTGTATGAGTTTGGGGACCCTCACTCGTGTTGTATACCAGTGTTCTTCCTCTGAAGTAGCTCTTTATTATCTCTCTTAGATATTTAGGGATATTATATTGTGACAGCGCATTCAGTATCATATCCCAACTAGCTGTGTTGAAGGCATTCCTTACATCCAGGGTCGCGATGATACAGTATTCCTTCGTCCCGTGCCTCCATCTGGTGCCTTGAATAGCGGAAGTGGCCAGACCAACAACTTTGTTAAGCGCGTCCGTTGTTGACCGGGCCTTCCGGAATCCAAATTGGTTTGGTGACAGGCCTCCGGCGCTTGCAATCGCAGTCTCCAGCCTAGAGCAGATCAGTTTCTCAAACACCTTTCCCATGGTGTCTAAGAGACAGATCGGTCTGTACGAAGATGGCTCATCTGGTGGTTTGCCAGCCTTGGGTAGCAATACCAGATTCTGGGCTTTCCATTTTGCCGGGAACGTCTCTTGGATCAGGCATTCGTTAAATAATTCGGCGAACGTACTTGGGTGCAAGGCGAGGGCTAGCTTTAGCGCACGATTTGGGATCCCGTCCGGCCCTGGAGCTGTGTTGGTTCTAAGACCTCGGAGAACTACTGATATTTCTTCCTCTGTAACTAAAACAATTTCAGTGCTCGTTGAGCCCTGATCAGCAGACTCGGACTCAGGGGCGTGAATGGAGCTTAAACTTTCTGGAAAGAGTGTTTCCACAATCGATTTAAGCTCCAGACGATCCGTAGGCTGCACCTGTCTACCTGCGTATAGTCTTTTAACTACTATCTTATATGCCCTGCCCCAAGGGTCATATTCGGCTGAGTCGCACAACTGTAAAAAACATTCTCTTTTGCTTGCCCGAATGGCCTTCTTCAGCTGTCTTCTAGCTGCCTGGTAAGCTAACTGTTTCTCAAAAAACGTTGACCTACCGCGAGCCCGTTGGTAGCTTCTTCTCGCCTGGATGCATTTGCGACGAATGTCACCTATTTGCGTATTCCACCAATACGTAGGATCATGTTGTCGCGTGAACTGCTTGCGACGTAACATGCTGCTATTGCAGGCACACTGTATTTGGGCTACCATTTGGCATGCTCTGGCCTCAGCATTACCAATTGTACCCAGAGACTGAATGGCCTCTGAAAAGACCGCGGGATCAAAAGTATCTAGCCGATACGACTCCCTCCACAATGTTGACGCCCTGGCAGGTGGCTCACCTATTGTGAACAAAAGTGCCGTATGATCGCTGCCTGTATAGCTATCGCAATGGCTCCATGTTGCTCCCCGAAAGAGGGATGAAGTGACAAAAGTAATGTCGATAACAGACCCGTATCCCGCCCGACTGAAGGTGTACTCATGGCCAGTGTTGAGCAGTGCAACATCTAGTGTCGCGAAGATCTCCAGTAGGATACGACCTCTGGCATTTGTTGTTGGGCTACCCCATTCTAGCGCCCAGGAGTTAAAATCTCCAGCTATAATGGCCTTCCGACCCCTGGCATCCTCGGCAAGCTCGTCGAGCACCGTCGTGAATTCACTGAGCTGCATGCTGGGGGCCAGATAGCAACTGTAAAGCCACAAGCTACCATATCGGCCACGTACGAACCCATTGAATGACTTAACATTCGAAAGTACGTTCGTTGAGTTGCCGCATACCCACAACGCAGCTTTGCCATTAACGTCTGTTGACCATGTCCTAGGGCAGCTGGTTCTACAGTGGTGAGGCTCACTGAGAAAAGCTACATCTATACATTTTTCCCTAATGGTCTGCTCTAGAAGATCTTGGGCAGCAACACAATGATTTAAGTTAAGCTGCAAAAACCTTAACATTTCATTTTACGAGCAGCTTCACGGTAAGATGGGCACTTGAAGCTGCCTGCTGAATGGTCCGTCTACTTTTCACCTTTCCGGATGCAGAGGCTACATTTTGGTGGCTTGGTGCATGCTTTGGCACTGTGACCCATCTCTCCACACCTGAAACAGGCGCCCTTTAAGTCACAGTCGCTGCCGCAGTTTGCTGCCATATGACCGTAATCGAGGCACTTGAAACAGCGTTTAGGCTGCTCCACGGCTCGGATACGGCAAACTACCCATCCTATTCTAATTTTGGACAGCTCGAGCAGAGTTTTAGCTTTCCCAATTGGAAGAGCAACCGTAGCTCTTTGCTGTCCACCAAAAGCTGGCCGAAGCGATTTGATAGCCTCAATGGGGAGTGAGCTATCCTTCAACTCCACCCTAATTGCCTCCAAGATCTCCTCTTTGGTCGCTAACTCATCTAGATCGCGAATCTCAACTTGCGCCGATTCGGTAAGTGTTTTAACTACCGCTCGGTCTCCCAAGGCCTTGCCTACAGCTTCGTGCAGAGCCTCAGCGCTATGCTCCGGCTTCCTACTCAGTTGCAGTAAAAGGTCCCCCTTAGCTGTCTTCCTAATGCCTTGAACGTCGCTGCTCAGATGCTTCAAATTTGGGTCGTTTTTAACTACACGAAGCATGTCCGCATAGCTGCAACCCCCTACGCCTGAAATCGCAATCGCGTCAGTCCTGGGACGTTTTTGCATAGGCTTTCGCCCTTTGACGACTGTCCAGCTGCTCTGGTTTGTCTGTCGGGCGGCCTGGTTTGAAGTTTCAGATTCAGCTGTAGCCCGTAGAGCCATTGGTTCTTTTGGGTTCGCTGCACTTCTATTGGGCCTCGGCTTTTTTGAGGGAGTTTTCCTCTGTTCGGAGGCAACTTCCCTCGACCGCTTGGGAGTATTGCTACCTACTGTAGCACTAATGCTCGCTGCCTTAAAGTTTTCGCCTACTTTTTTGAGTGGCGTGGTCTGCACCTCACAGTTTTTAACCGAACGGTTGCAGAACGCTTCGGCCGTCTTGTGAAGGCTGACCAACCTAGCCAGCTCCTCTCTCATTAAGGCATTTATATGCCGCTGACCCCCAAATAAGGCAGACAAACCCTCTAGTGTAGGTCCTATTTGAGCTAACGCTTCTTTTAGTGACTTGGGTGCCTGGCACTCAGCCACTGGAGCCTGGATAGAGGTCGACGGCTGCGCCAACACCCTCTGTTGTTGCTGCGGCGATCGCTGCAACGAGGAACGACGCGCAAAAGCTTGCAGCTCGTCCTCCATCATGGCATCCATTTCTGCTCCGACTACCACGGCGTGAAGCCTGTAGTGGGCAATGGCTACTACTATAATCTGAGTTTACAACCCGCAGTAACTTAAACTCAACTTGACTACAGCGAGAGCCCGAAAGTATGCACTACTTTTAATAACTGCTACTTCACTCCAGCAGCTAGGTTGCTGTCTTTGCTAAGGCTTAGCAACTCACCAACGTTAGTGAGCAGCTGATTGCCCGATGCAATTTCCAGCACTACTAACAGCTGTTAGAGTGAATGCACCTGATTTTTCTTATTGCGCAAGTGTGACGCCTAAAGTTACAAAATTTACGCGCTCACAAAAGACAAGGAAAGGAAAGAAGCCCTGACGCCAAAACACTGACGCTATCGCCCCCCCTCTCTTGCACCACCGAATTATACCGCTTGGGAATTCCACGAACCGCCGCGCAGTAAGTCTCTGGTAGTTTTTTGAGGTCGCTGGGTACGCCGCGCCCACAGCAAACACGTTGACTTCAGTTCTTTCCACTTTCACAGGGGAAAACACAGTTCAAGCTATTGTCTACGATGGACCACGATGACATCGACCGCACTCCGTGAAAACGCAACTGTGTGTCAACTGCTACTGCTCGTGTGTGTGTGTGTGTGTGTGTGTGTGTGTGTGTGTGTGTGTGTGTGTGTGTGTGTGTGTGTGCGTGTTTCCTGTGTAAGCTGAAAGTCGCGAAAAATTATTGAAATAGCTATTACTCCAAGGGTTCAGGGGATCTCGTAGTCGAGTAGTCTCGACTAGAGCTTTCTTACTTGTTTATTTTATAATTTAGGTGAAATCATTTAGTTTAATAAAATTGGCAAACAAATAGATATAAATATAAAGCAAAATGGTCTTAATCATCTTATTTAAAAAATGTGGTTGTAAGAAAAATTATTTTAATTTAAAAAAAATATGCTTTGCTTCATTTTTGCATGCAATAATTTCCAAACATTTTATTATTACTTGTTTTTTATACCCTGAACCCATTTTCAATGGGAAATCAGGGTATAATGGTTTTGTTGAAATGTATGTAACAGGCAGAAGGAGGCGTGGCAGACCTCACAAAGTATATATATTCTTGATCAGGGCGACGAGCTGAGTTGATTTGGCCCTGTCCGTCTGTCTGTCCGTCTGTCTGTCCGTCTGTCCGTCCGTCCGTCCGTCCGTCCGTCCGTCCGTCCGTCTGTCCGTATGTATGAACGCGTCGATTTCAGAAGATATAAGAGCTAGAGACATACACGCATACACACACACAGGCATACAGACACACATACACACACTCACACGCATACACACACAAACGCATACACACACACATACACACACACAAGCACCCACGCATAAACACGCATGGGCTGCAGTGAGCGCTTACTATGAGAACTTAATTGCTTAATAACTTTTTTTGTGGACGTACGATCTTCATGAAACTTTCAGATTATGATTATAGCATGGATATGCATGTAATTGTCAAAGCACAAGTCTCTAGTATTTGAAATACGCTTTTTACAAAAGTGAGGGTGAGGGGGTGAATTTAAGGATGGGGGTTAATTTTAACAAAAACCGAAATTGTATAAATTGCATAGAAGCACACATTAAACATTTGGAGACTCTAGCAATAAAGGTGTAGAAGATATAATTTTATAACTGGATTTCGATAAGGTTTTTTATCGATAAAAAAAGATCGGGATGAGTCTATCAATTTTTATTGATAAACTTGATATGCGCGCTGTAATTACGGACATTAAAAAAAATTTTAAGTCTCTAGCTCTTATATCTTCTGAAATCGACGCGTTCATACATACGGACAGACGGACAGACGGACGGACGGACAGACAGACGGACAGGGACAAACCAACTCAGCTCGTCGCCCTGATCAAGAATATATACACTTTGTGGGGTCTGCTTGTTACATACATTTCAACAAAACCATTATACCCTGATTTCCCATTGAAAATGGGTTCAGGGTATAAAAACGATCAACTCTCATTTGCAAGCTCTGTGTTAGATATTTTGACATGAAAATGCTTTTCGGCTTGGGTGCAAGTTCAAATCCCACGGAAAACTCGTTTTTGTAAATTGCAAATTTTTGTTATTTAGCTTTTTATACTATAAATGCCGGTTGCCACGCCTCTAGTAGCCGTAGACTCCTCATTTTGGCTGGTTAAGCAAAGCAGTGGCGCGGGTGCTAAGGGCGACGCAAATTATGTTAGTGTAGGGGATGTTCGAAACCTCTTCGATGTTATAATTATTATTATTATTATTATTATTTTTTTTTTTTTTTTTTTTCATACATATTTCGTTTTTTATAAAATAGATATTTTATTGGGAAGGTGCGTGCTTGAATGAATGGCACTTAACACTCTTCTTTTTCGTAGTCAAATAATTTTATACGTTTAAATTTGTTTCTTCTTAAATAGCCCTCAAATACATATACGCAAATACATACATATATATATGTCGCAGATTCATTATCGTCTGGTTCCACATTTATTTTCCCAGCAGCGCATGCCTTGCGTTTTCTCGGATCTGACATGACGCGACCTTTCTACTTCGAGTTTTCAACATCAATCCGCGTCACTTTTCTCTTCTTCACCAATATACTCAAGTGGATACATACCACGCTCAATACTAATACGTCTTGCTAGATGTTATAGTCATCTCACTCTGTCGCATTGTCAGGCCGAGACTACGCAGAACAGATGATCTGTTGGGCTCTCGAAAATTACATGGTTTGTGAGACAGATTCACATAAAGGAAAAGGGATAGAATCCCATAGCGGTAAAACAACAATTTGGTTCTCTTTCGTTCTCTTTACTTCGCTTACTAGAGATGATACATATGTAGATCAGTGACGGTACAAGATTTAATTGAATAACGAAATATCGGAAATGCAAAGAAAATAAAAATATCGATACGACATATATATGTATATATGTAAGTCTGCAGCCGCTACACTGGCTTTTCTTTGCTATGTGGCGTCATAACAATAATGTAATTTCGTTGTAACTACTGTTGCTCGATACGACGCGGTGGTGCTGTAGGCTGAAGCGCCGGCAACCTTTATTTTAGATATTTTGACATGAACATGATTTTCGGCTTGGGTGGGAGTTCAAATCCCTTCGGAAAACTCGTTTTTGTAAATTGCAAATATTTTTGTTATTTTAGCTTTTTTATATATTATTATTTTATAAAAATGTTTCCTTCCGTGCTATCTGTTAGGCCTATTTATGTGAACAAATACATAAATAGATGGCTGACGCATATAAATGCCGCAATATGGGCCCTATAAATGCCGGTTGCCACGCCCCTGATCAAGAATATACATATATACTTTGTGTGGTCTGCCACGCCTCCTTCTGCCTGTTACATAAATTTCAACCTGGTACATACATTATACCCTGATTTCCCATTGAAAATGGGTTTAGGGTATAATAAAAGGTAAACCATCAGAGCTTCATTTTTAATTTTTTTAGACTCATTCACGATGTGAAAAAGTATATTGGTTTTGTGCAATGTCCGTGTTACTGTACGTCCGTCTGTCCGTATGAACGCAATCTATTTCGGCGCTATTAAAGATATACATATACATATACTCGCGTATATCTCCGATTTATAAAGTGTTAAAGTGTGTACATACCAAAGTACTTTATGTTTTTATTATACCCTGAACCCATTGAAAATGGGAAATCAGGGTATAATGGTTTTGTTGAAATGTATGTAACAGGCAGAAGGAGGCGTGGCAGACCCCACAAAGTATATATATTCTTGATCAGGGTGACGAGCTGAGTTGATTTGGCCCTGTCCGTCTGTCTGTCTGTCCGTCTGTCCGTATGTTTGAACGCGTCGATTTCCGAAGATATAAGAGCTAGAGACTTCAAATTTTTTGTAAAATGTTCGTAATTACAGCGCGGATATCGAGTTTATCATTAAAATTCGATAACTCATCCCGATCTTTTTTTATCGATAAAAAAACCTTATCGAAAACCAGTTATAAAATTATATCTTCTACACCTTTATTGCTAGAGTCTCCAAATTTTTTATATATGCTTATATGCAATTTATACAATTTCGGTTTTTGTTAAAATTTACCCCCACCTCTAAATTCACCCCCTCACCCACACTTTTGTAAAACGCGTATTTCAAATACTAGAGACTTGTGCTTTGGCAATTACATGCATATTCATGTTATAATCATAATCTGAATAATCATGAAGATCGTACGTCCACAAAAAAAGTTATTAAGCAATTAAGTTCTCAAAGTAAGCGCACACTGCTGCCCATGCGTGTTTATGCTTGTGTGTGTATGTGTGTGTGTAAATGTATATTTCATGCATATGTCTGTGTGTATGCGTGTGTGTGTATGTATGCCTGTGTGCGCGTGTATGTGTGAGTGTGTTTTTTGTGTAAGCTGAAAGACGTGAAAATTTATTGAAATAGCTAATGCTCCAAGGGTTCAGGGGATCTCGTAGTCGAGCAGTCTCGACTAGAGCTATCTTACTTTCAGCAGATGATCTACATATTATATTGAGTATTTGGGAAATTTAAAAAAATGAAAAATCATTCACAATTAACTATAGTGGCATCTGACATGAACTCGAATGTTTTTATTCGATAAAAACATAATGGGATGATTTATCGAATTTTAAAAGCAAACTCGATATCCGCGCTGTAATTACGGTCATTAAAAAAAATTCAAGTCTCTAGCTCTTATATCTTCGGAAATAGACACGTTCAAACATACGGACAGACGGACAGACAGACGGACAGGGTCAATCAACTTAGCTCGTCACCCTGAACAAGAATATATATACTTTGTGGGGTCTGCCAAGCAGTGCTGCCATTTTAGCCATTAAGTTGCTAGATCTAGCAATTTTGAATTTGAGTTTGCAATATTTTTTTTAAATTGCTATTAGCCACAAATATAGCTATTTTTAAAAAAAATTATGCAACTTTTAGCAATTTTGTGATTTTTGTGATCTCACAATAACATCATCTTAAAAAGAACTCAACTTGTTCAAAATCATAACAATATCGATAAATGCACAAACTTGTGAACAATAGTTCAATAGTTGTGAACAATAAGTAGTTTACAAATTCATCGAAAGTGATCGAGTGTCATTAGTGCGCTGAGCTTTAAATTGTATGCCTTTTTGTTAGATTCATTAAAAGTTTTATAAAATACGCCAAAAACGTATACCCAAAAATTTCGCGATGTGTGGTTGAGTGGCGAGTTTAAAGAGTGGATTCGCAAGGATGACACAGACTCAACAAGGGCCTATTGCGCCTATTGCAAGTGCACTATTGGCGCGAAGCTTTATGATGTGCGCCACCACGCTGCCACAAAAAAATATATAAGAGCGATGGGTGCGTGTACACAAAAAAAACAAGTTGCCTTTTGTTGTAAAAAGTGACAAGACGGAGGAGCATGAGGCTGCACTGTGCCTATACATACATTGCAAAACACGCAGCAATAGTGACAAGCGATCATTTGTCGCAATTATGTGCTCACCAATTTGCAGTTTGCCAATCGGCAGCAAACATAAAATTGGGCAGAACAAAGAGAAGTCATATAATAAAAAATGTTCTTGCCGAGCACTTTGCGGAAAATTTGCGGGCTGATTTTGGTGATTCAGTCTTTTGCTAGATGAATTGTTTAAATTTTCTTAAATCTTTAGGAGTTGCTATTAACTATTTCAGCAATAGTAAAGGCACAATTGTCTCAACATTTCTAAGCCTTGAGCTTATTGAAGTGGGCGACGCGATATGCATAGCAGATGCAGCTCCAAATATGCTATTAATGATGAAGAAAGTATATTGGAACAATTGGACGACATTTTAACTATCATTTAAAAACTTAATCATAAATAAAAGGAATAAATTTAACATATAAAATTTTAACAAAATTTGGCCATTTCTTTTAGCAATTTTAATAAATTTTTTAGCAATTTTAGCAACTTTTTTTGAAATTCTAGCAATTCTTGCCTTCAAAATTCTGGCAGCACTGCTGCCAAGCCCCCTTCTGCCTGTTACATACATTTCAACAAAATCATTATACCTTGATTTCCCATTGAAAATGGGTTCTGTGTATAAAAATAGAAGTTGGAAAATTTGCAAAATAATGTATCAGAGCGACACAAAATATATTATTTTTGATATTTGGTGCGGGAACTCATGCTAAAAAAGCGGTATATCGCAAAAAAAAAAAAAACAAAGTGCTGAGTATTGTCTGAAGTGCAAGTGCAACAAAACTCTATTTCCGATTTGGTTTTAAGTTCCGATCCCTCAATAACAGAGCAGAGGGAGTTACCGCGCAGACAAAAATCAAAATTATCAAAGTCTGTAATTTACATATTTATTAGAAGATTATTTCTATATATTTAGCTGTATTTGATTTAAATTTAAAAATGTGTTATTTTTCTATTTTTTATTATACCCTGAACCCATTTTCAATGGGAAATCAGGGTATAATGGTTTTGTTGAAATGTATGTAACAGGCAGAAGGAGGCGTGGCAGACCTCACAAAGTATATATATTCTTGATCAGGGCGACGAGCTGTGTTGATTTGGCCCTGTCCGTCTGTCTGTCCGTCTGTCCGTCCGTCCGTCCGTCCGTGTGTCCGTATGTATGAACGCGTCGATTTCAGAAGATATAAGAGCTAGAGACATACACGCATACACACACACAGGCATACAGACACACATACACACACTCACACGCATACACACACACATACACACACAAGCACCCACGCATAAACACGCATGGGCTGCAGTGAGCGCTTACTATGAGAACTTAATTGCTTAATAACTTTTTTTGTGGACGTACGATCTTCATGAAACTTTCAGATTATGATTATAGCATGGATATGCATGTAATTGTCAAAGCACAAGTCTCTAGTATTTGAAATACGCTTTTTACAAAAGTGAGGGTGAGGGGGTGAATTTAAGGATGGGGGTTAATTTTAACAAAAACCGAAATTGTATAAATTGCATAGAAGCACACATTAAACATTTGGAGACTCTAGCAATAAAGGTGTAGAAGATATAATTTTATAACTGGATTTCGATAAGGTTTTTTATCGATAAAAAAAAGATCGGGATGAGTCTATCAATTTTTATTGATAAACTTGATATGCGCGCTGTAATTACGGACATTAAAAAAAATTTTAAGTCTCTAGCTCTTATATCTTCTGAAATCGACGCGTTCATACATACGGACAGACGGACAGACGGACAGACGGACGGACGGACAGACAGACGGACAGGGACAAACCAACTCAGCTCGTCGCCCTGATCAAGAATATATACACTTTGTGGGGTCTGCTTGTTACATACATTTCAACAAAACCATTATACCCTGATTTCCCATTGAAAATGGGTTCAGGGTATAAAAACGATCAACTCTCATTTGCAAGCTCTGTGTTAGATATTTTGACATGAAAATGCTTTTCGGCTTGGGTGCAAGTTCAAATCCCACGGAAAACTCGTTTTTGTAAATTGCAAATTTTTGTTATTTAGCTTTTTATACTATAAATGCCGGTTGCCACGCCTCTAGTAGCCGTAGACTCCTCATTTTGGCTGGTTAAGCAAAGCAGTGGCGCGGGTGCTAAGGGCGACGCAAATTATGTTAGTGTAGGGGATGTTCGAAACCTCTTCGATGTTATAATTATTATTATTATTATTATTATTTTTTTTTTTTTTTTTTTTTCATACATATTTCGTTTTTTATAAAATAGATATTTTATTGGGAAGGTGCGTGCTTGAATGAATGGCACTTAACACTCTTCTTTTTCGTAGTCAAATAATTTTATACGTTTAAATTTGTTTCTTCTTAAATAGCCCTCAAATACATATACGCAAATACATACATATATATATGTCGCAGATTCATTATCGTCTGGTTCCACATTTATTTTCCCAGCAGCGCATGCCTTGCGTTTTCTCGGATCTGACATGACGCGACCTTTCTACTTCGAGTTTTCAACATCAATCCGCGTCACTTTTCTCTTCTTCACCAATATACTCAAGTGGATACATACCACGCTCAATACTAATACGTCTTGCTAGATGTTATAGTCATCTCACTCTGTCGCATTGTCAGGCCGAGACTACGCAGAACAGATGATCTGTTGGGCTCTCGAAAATTACATGGTTTGTGAGACAGATTCACATAAAGGAAAAGGGATAGAATCCCATAGCGGTAAAACAACAATTTGGTTCTCTTTCGTTCTCTTTACTTCGCTTACTAGAGATGATACATATGTAGATCAGTGACGGTACAAGATTTAATTGAATAACGAAATATCGGAAATGCAAAGAAAATAAAAATATCGATACGACATATATATGTATATATGTAAGTCTGCACGCTTAGCATCAAGCATTCCAGCCTTATACACGCGCTCATTTGTATGTGTGTTTGTATGTACACATAAATGCGTACTCAAGCATATTCTAAGAATCTCGCTGCGATTGATTTGTCTTTGCATTGTTTTTAAATTTCCAGCCGTCATTATGTGGCGTCATAACAATAATGATTTTGTTTTAACTACTATTGCTCGAAACGACGCAGTGGTGCTGTAGGCTGAAGCGCCGGCGATCTTTATTTTAGATCATAGCTCGCAAGTAACTGTTAACACTTTTTCGTTGTCTGCAAATAAGTGTCTTTCACTGACACAGTCAAAAAAACTCAGACAGAAACTGTTTTTGTCGCGTCTGGCTTAAGTCGCTCGCGCTCTGAGGGAGACAGTTATTTCTGTTTTCGTTTCCTCAAGTCAAACACTGATCGTTTGCTTGAGTCAAATGAAGCAAACTGTCAGTTGCGTTTGTATGGGTAATCACGCGCGATTGCTGCGTTCTTTTTGTATGTATGTATGCGTGTATTTACATGCACACAAAGGCAAAAACGATTTCTGCTGAGTTTTTTAGTCAAACTGTTTTTTGCTGAGAGTCTTTGTGTGAGGGAAAATCGTGTTAGTTTCACGCTCATGTGAGAGCGTCACACGAATGAATCATTGCATTGCGTCAGAGCAAAACAGATTCTAAAGAAAACAAAGAGTGACGCTCAGAGCGAAACGTGTCTGCACAATTTTTTTGGTTATGATGCGAAGAAGAGCATAAACGAAACAAGTAAGAAAGCTCTAGTCGAGACTGCTCGACTACGAGATCCCCTGAACCCTTGGAGCAATAGATATTTCAATAATTTTTCGCGTCTTTCAGCTTACACAAAAACCACGCACACACACACGCACGTACGCACACACAGGCAGACATACACACACATGCATACAGACACACATACACACATACACAAACACATACACACACATACACAAACATTTACGCATGGGTGGCAGTGAGCGCTTACTATGAGAACTTAATTGCTTAATAACTTTTTTTGTGGACGTACGATCTTCATGAAACTTTCAGATTATGATTATAACATGGATATGCATGTAATTGTCAAAGCACAAGTATTTGAAATACGCTTTTTACAAAAGTGAGGGTGAGGGGGTGAATTTAGAGGTGGGGGGTTAATTTTGACAAAAACCGAAATTGTATAAATTGCATATAAGCACTGACCAGAGAACACATAGACTAGACATGTAGTACAAAGTTTTTCAACACCGAAAAATCTGACTCCTAGGGCCTATCAATTTCGTATTTGCTCGGCTCTTCACTTTTTAGGTTCGGGCTACGAAAATATGCGAAGGTACAATCATTCCGCTTCATGCGCTCGACCGAGATGGTCAAATGTTGAATAAAAGATTCCTCTATGCTCAATTTTTGTTCTTGCTCTCTCGCTCTCTCTGCTCTCTGCTCTCTCAATATGTATATGTATGTATGCATGTGAGCACAAGCAGCAGCTCACGAAAATTGAAATTTCTTCGCGTTAGACTGCCGTTTCTTCCCTTACGTGAAGTGTATTCCGAACTCTTCAAGCCGTTTGCCATGCGTTTTCGTTATTATTTGTGGGAAGGGTATGAAAGCGTTGGTGCGCATAATGAAAATGTTTTCGCGATTAGCATGCATACACACTCTCGCTTGCTACATGTACTATGAGCATTTGTATGCCTGTGTGCGAAGCTCTTGCCGCCTGTAGCAATTTTACAGCCCAGCATTTGCATTTGGTCGATCTTGTGAAGTCCTCACATACATATGTATGTATGTATGTATATACATTTGACTGTGTGTACGCATGGGATGTGCTGTTCACAATTATGGGATATCACTTGTAGAAGCATTTGTATGCCTATGTGCCTTTACATGTGCGTGTGTGTATATCTTTGTTTGTATGCTTGCGAGATTAACATTGGCGTGTGCCTACCTCAACTTTTAATGGTGTAAACGATTTTGGGTTTTAATTGAAGATGCGCGCTTATATTTAAATAGCGGACTAACTAAAGTGACAGGTGCACTTCCCATTACTTTTGATACGTTTTTTTACTTGCGTGCACCTGTATATGTATGTACATATATGAAAGGGTGCAGGGGATCGAAAATTTATTGAATTATAAATTTATTGAATTATCTTGTTAATTTTATTAAATTATCCTTGTTTTTATTGATTTCTTTATATTAAATTTAATGTTTTCTATTTTTATATTTATTAAATTAGTGATATAATATTACCCAGATTCCTATTTAAAACAATTGTTTTTATGAATTGTTAATAGAAAATAAAAGGTACTTAAATACAAGCGCGCCTCTTCATATATGTACATACATATACAGGTGCACGCAAGTAAAAAAACGTATCAAAAGTAATGGGAAGTGCACCTGTCACTTTAGTTAGTCCGCTATTTAAATATAAGCGCGCATCTTCAATTAAAACCCAAAATCGTTCACACCATTAAAAGTTGAGGTAGGCACACGCCAATGTTCATCTCCCAAGCATACAAACAAAGATATACACACACGCACATGTAAAGGCACATAGGCATACAAATGCTTCTACAAGTGATATCCCATAATTGTGAACAGCACATCCCATGCGTACACACAGTCAAATGTATATACATACATACATACATATGTATGTGAGGACTTCACAAGATCGACCAAATGCAAATGCTGGGCTGTAAAATTGCTACAGGCGGCAAGAGCTTCGCACACAGGCATACAAATGCTCATAGTACATGTAGCAAGCGAGAGTGTGTATGCATGCTAATCGCGAAAACATTTTCATTATGCGCACCAACGCTTTCATACCCTTCCCACAAATAATAACGAAAACGCATGGCAAACGGCTTGAAGAGTTCGGAATACACTTCACGTAAGGGAAGAAACGGCAGTCTAACGCGAAGAAATTTCAATTTTCGTGAGCTGCTGCTTGTGCTCACATGCATACATACATATACATATTGAGAGAGCAGAGAGCAGAGAGAGCGAGAGAGCAAGAACAAAAATTGAGCATAGAGGAATCTTTTATTCAACATTTGACCATCTCGGTCGAGCGCATGAAGCGGAATGATTGTACCTTCGCATATTTTCGTAGCCCGAACCTAAAAAGTGAAGAGCCGAGCAAATACGAAATTGATAGGCCCTAGGAGTCAGATTTTTCGGTGTTGAAAAACTTTGTACTACATGTCTAGTCTATGTGTTCTCTGGTCAGTGATATAAGTATACATTAAAAATTTGGTTTTTAAGGTTTTTTATCGATAAAAAAGATCGGGATGAGTTATCGATTTTTAATGATAAACTTGATATGCGCGCTGTAATTACGGACATTTAAAAAAAAGTTTGAAGTCTCTAGCTCTTATATCTTCTGAAATCGACGCGTTCATACATACGGACAGACGGACGGACGGACGGACGGACAGACGGACAGGGCCAAATCAACTCAGCTCGTCGTCCTGATCAAGAATATATATACTTTGTGGGGTCTGCCACGCCTCCATCTCCCTGTTACATACATTTCAACAAAACCATTATACCCTGATTTCCCATTGAAAATGGGTTCAGGGTATAATAAAATAGAATAAAACAAGTAAGAAAATTCTAGTCGAGAGTGCTCGACTAGATACTACCCTGAACCCAACAAATAAAAATGCCCATTTAGTATGGCTGAAATTTCAATTTCGATGTATTTAAAAATATAAATAAAATACCAAACTCATTTAATAAAATATAAAAATATTTTGAAACTATTAAAAAAAATTAACATCAGTTGCATCGACCGGGATTTGAACCGCGACTTCTCGATCGAGCGCCATGCAGCTAACTACGCCACTACGCCACGTCACTCCTGCTAGTGGCGCTGGCAAAACTCAAATAGATTTACTGCTGCAGCGCCATCTACCAAAACTAAACGAAACTAACTGCTGATGTGATTCTAAGAATCTGCTAGAATAACCAAACTATTAAAAACGCACATAAAGTATAGTTAAAATTTCAATTTCGGTGTATTTAAAAATATAAATTAAATAGAAAACTCATTTATGAAAATATAAAAATATTTTGAAACAATTAAAAAAAAACTAACATCATTTGCATCGATCGGGATTCGAACCGCGACTTCTCGATCAAGCGTCATGCAGCTAACACACTAGGCCACCCCACTTCTGCTAATGGTGCTGGCAAAGCTCAAATAGATTCACTGCTGCTGCGCCATCTACCAAAACTAAACGAAACTAACAGCTGATGTGATTCAACGAGTGTTTTTGTTGTAGCTGCTGCACGTGCGTTTGTTAATTGGCCAAATATTTGATTATTTTTTATTAATTTTTGACTGAACGGAATTTAATGAAACTTTCAGAATATGATCTACATATTATATTGAATATTTGAGAAATTAAAAAAAAAAAGAGAAATCATTCACAATTACCTATAGTGGCATCTGATTTGAACTTGAATGTTTTTACTCGATAAAAGCATAACGGGATGATTTATCGAATTTTAAAAGCAAACTTGACGTCCGCGCTGTATATACGGTCATTTAAAAAAAAAAATCAAGTCTCTAGCTCTTATATCTTCGGAAATCGACGCGTTCAAACATACGGACAGACAGACAGACGGACAGGGCCAAATCAACTCAGCTCGTCACCCTGATCAAGAATATATATACTTTGTGGGGTCTGCCACGCCTCCTTCTGCCTGTTACATACATTTCAACAAAACCATTATACCCTGATTTCCCATTTTCAATGGGTTCAGGGTATAAAAATGTAAAGGTAAAAGAAAACAAAAAAAAAAAAAAAAAAAAAAAAAAAAAAAAACAACAAAAACTGTGTGTTCATGAATTAATTAATAAAGAAAAAGGGAATATATATATATGAAAAAAAAAAAAAAACAAAAAAAACAAGTAAGAAAACTCTAGTCGAGAGTGCTCGGCTAGATACTACCCTGAACCCAACAAATAAAAATGCCCATTTAGTATGGCTGAAATTTCAATTTCGATGTATTTAAAAATATAAATAAAATACCAAACTCATTTAATAAAATATGAAAATATTTTGAAACAATTAAAAAAAATTAACATCAGTTGCATCGACCGGGATTCGAACCGCGACTTCTCGATCGAGCGTCATGCTGCTAACACACTAGGCCACCTCACTCCCGATAGTGGCGCTGGCAAAACTCAAATAGATTCACTGCTGCAGCGCCATCTACCAAAACTAAACGAAACTAACTGCTGATGTGATTCTAAGAATCTGCTAGAATAACCAAACTATTAAAAACGCACATAAAGTATAGTTAAAATTTTAATTTCGGTGTATTTAAAAATATAAATTAAATAGAAAACGTATTTATGAAAATATAAAAATATTTTGAAACAATTAAAAAAAATTAACATCAGTGTTGCACCGATGGGGATTCGAACCGCGACTTCTTGATCGAGCGTCATGCAGCTAACACACTAGACCACCCCACTCCTGCTAGAGGCGCTGGCAAAACTCAAATAGATTCACTGCTGCTGCGCCATCTACCAAAACTAAATGAAACTAACAGCTGATGTGATTCAACGAATGTTTTTGTTGTAGCTGCTGCACGTGCGTTTGTTAATTGGCCAAATATTTGATTATTTTTTATTAATTTTTGACTGAACGGAATTTAATGAAATTTTCAGCATATGATCTACATATTATATTGAATATTTGAGAAATTAAAAAAAAAGAAAAATCATTCACAATTAGCTAGAGTGGCATCTGGTTTGAACTTGAATGTTTTTACTCGATAAAAACACAACGGGATGATTTATCGAATTTTAAAAGCAAACTCGACGTCCGCGCTGTATAAACGGTCATTTAAAAAAAAATTCAAGTCTCTAGCTCTTATATCTTCGGAAATCGACGCGTTCAAACATACGGACAGACGGACAGACGGACGGACGGACAGACGGACAGACAGACAGACGGACAGGGCCAAATCAACTCAGCTCGTCGCCCTGATCAAGAATATATATACTTTGTGGGGTCTGCCACGCCTCCTTCTGCCTGTTACATACATTTCAACAAAACCATTATACCCTGATTTCCCATTGAAAATGGGTTCAGGGTATAAATAGAACTAGATTACTTTAAATCACTGACCAGAGAACACATAGACTAGACATGTAGTACAAAGTTTTTCAACACCGAAAAATCTGTCTCCTAGGGCCTATCAATTTCGTATTTGCTCGGCTCTTCACTTTTTAGGTTCGTGCTACGAAAATATGCGAAAGCACATCATTCCGCTTCATGCGCTCGACCGAGATGGTCAAATGTTGAATAAAAGATGCCTGTATGCTCAATTTTTTTTTCTTGCTCTCTCGCTCTCTCTGCTCTCTGCTCTCTCAAATATGTATATGTATGTATGCATGTGAGCACAAGCAGCAGCTCACGAAAATTGAAATTTCTTCGGGTTAGACTGCCGTTTCTTCCCTGTAAAGTTACATTATTTTCCAGCCGGGGTCAGAGTCTCAGTCCGTCCAGGGCCATAACTCACAAGAAATTTGTAAGTTGATACGGGACGTATTGAGTTAGAGAAATGGGAGAGATGGTGGGGGGGAAGAGTTAGATTGCGAGGGGTCGGGGCTGCGAAGACGCGTTGTGGAATGTTAGTGGGGCCACTACGATCGGTAGACCGCGGATCGAGGAACGCCCAGCGTCGCCGCCGGCGTTCACTCAAGACCACGCGATTTTACTGTCGGAGTTTTGACCTTCCGGCGAACGGGTCGTGACCTCGTTCAAACTACCAGTTAGTGTTAGTTATGATTAGTGAACTAACAAATTGATTATTAAACTAGCTACGAATAAATACGCAACCATCTCTACGTGCATTTCCTTACTTTATTAAACTTGTCGCCTTATAACCTTTATATTTGCTAGTTAGTTTTATTTTTCCCTTTTGAGCGCGTCTGCTCACATCGAGAGCTCCAGACTGACTAAAATCTGCACGCAGCTTTCAATCCTCTTCTACCGCTGTGCAGATTTTACCACGCGACCAGCAATGCAATTCACCACCGCGAGCTTTCGAGCTGCACGGTCGCATTGCTGATCGCGCGCTCGCCCACTCATTTGAATTTCGCTTACTTTCTAAGGCTAATCGCTACGGCACTTACATCTAATTATTAGCTATTTAGTGCTACCTTACGAACTAACGCTTATTCTACTTACTACCTAATGATAATCAACGAATATCAACTTACGTCCTACATCTGAAATATAAACAATGATTTCAAAATATAATCTTAATGACTACAAAAATCAAAATCCATAACAACAAAATTCCATTTCATTTTCCTTAATCGCTACAAAATCAAACTATGCCTCAAATCCTATTCAAATCCTATTCACCATAACAAAAATCCATTTCATTCAATATTTTTACTTATTACCTACAAACATGTAAGGTGGGCAAAAAGAGGCCACCTTACACCCCCCCTTACTTTGACAGGGAAATTATTACGGCCCCCGATGAGTCGACGGTCACCGTATAGGCCTGTTCCCCGTTTCCCCGGTCTCGGTTACCGGGGTCATGTTAGTTTCCTCATCTCCTTGATGAAATGGCTTCAACTGTGCAATGTTGGCCACCCTTCTCTTGCGTTCGCCCTCCTTCGTTAGGCGCACTACGTTGGGGGATAGGAACTTAACGACCTTGTAAGGGCCGTCGAATTTGGGCGTCAGTTTCGCCACGAATCCGTCCGCCGCGTTCGACAGTTGATGTTGTCGCAACAGAACTGCCGAACCCAACGTTGGCCTCCAGTCACGCCGTCTTAAGCTGTAGTGTCTGCCTTGATCTTTTGATGCTCGCTGCAAGTTACTGCGCACTATGTCGAAAACCTCTCTCATTTTAACTTCTTTGGCCTTGGGCTGGGTCTCTCTAGTCGCCGAACCGGGAGTGACTTCATCGTACAAAGCGGCAGGTAGGCGTGGTTCCCGCCCAAACATCAGAAATGCTGGAGTGAAGCCCGTGGAGTCGGCCACGCTCGAATTGACGGCCAGCGTTATCTCCGGCAGCAGCTTGTCCCATGAGCTCTGATGGCCTTCGATATACTGAGCTATCATTGTCTTCACCGTGCGATTCGTACTCTCCGTCGGGTTCTCCTGCGGCGAATAAGGCGCTGTGTACTGGAGTGTCACCCCCAATGATTCCATGAACGCCTTGAAACTCCTACTTGCAAATTGTACGCTGTTGTCGCAAACGAATGTCCTGGGTACTTCAAATCTGCTGAGTACACGTTCCCGGAACGCCAGTTGCAGCAGAGCGGTAGTAGCTCTCCTCAATGGCACCAGCTCTACCCATTTAGCGAAAGCGTCGTGAAACACCAACAACATCGTATTCCCACGCTTGGAACGAGGCAACGGTCCCACGAAGTCTGCGCACAAGACCGCCATTGGCTCCGCCACCTGCCTGGTGAGCATATGCCTGGCCGGCTTTTGTTGCACGCATTTGAATCTTTGGCACGTTTCGCAACACCTCACATACTTGGCGGCATCTCGGAACATGCCCGGCCAATAGTACCTTTGCGCAAGTCGTGCTGCCGTTTTCCTCACACCTTGATGTCCGGCCGTGGGAGCGTCGTGACACTCCCTCATCACTCTGCCCTCAAACTGCTTGGGACGCAGAGCTTCCATGGGATAAAGTCCTCCTCGTCTATCCTATGGCCTAAATTCCGGTATAACTGCCCGTTCTCCTCCACGTAATCCTGGAACTTCTCAGGCTCCTTTACGATCCTTTCACGGATCCTTTTTATCCACCCGCAAGAGGAATTTTCTTCCACGGCCTGCTTGCAACTGTCTATGGGCTGTCGGGACAGTGCGTCGGCCACCACATTCAATTTCCCACGGCGATAGCGTACGTCGAACTGGAATTTCTGCAACTCTAGCGCCCAATGAGCGATCCGGCCCGTGGGACTTTCTATAGAGTTGAGCCATTTCAGCGCAGGTAACATCGCATCTTTCGGATCGCGAGACACTCCTTTTCCGTGGCCGAGTAGTTTAGCTCCGCACCGAGGCCGTAGTCGCTGGCGTCGGTCTGCAGCACGAACTTGGCCGAGAAGTCGGGACAGGCCAGAATAGGCGCGGTCGTCAAACTCTCCTTGAGTTTCTGCAACGCCTCCTCCTGTTCCTCGCTCCAGATCCACTTCTGACCTTTCTTCAGGAGCTTCGTCATCGGTTGTACTAGCGATGCGAAGTCTGGCACGAACCGTCTATACTTCGATGCCATTCCTAGGCATTGCCGCAACTCCTTTAGACACGAAGGTGATGGGAGGCTCCGGATCGCCTCAACCTTCGCGGGATCCGTGCAAATCCCCTCTCCGCTTATCACGTGGCCAAGGTACGCCAACATTTCCCGAAAGAAACTGCATTTCTTTCTGTTGAGTCTCAGATTGGCCGCTCGCAACCGCCGGAAAACTTCCTTCAGGTTGGCCACATGCTGCTCCTTTGTCGCTCCGATGACCACTATGTCATCTAGATATGCAAACGCGTGAGGCGCCATGTCGGGCCCGATGACTGTATCCAGTGCCCTCTGGAATGTCGCCGCCGCCGAATGCAAGCCGAACGGCATCACTCGCCATTGGAACAGTCCTCTGCCTGGCACAGTGAACGCCGTGTACTCCCTACTATCCGCCGCCATCGGGATCTGCCAGTACCCGCTCTTTTGATCCAGCGTCGATATGAAACGTGCGTGCCGCAACCTCTCTAAAATGTGCAGGATCCGCGGAACGGGGTACGCATCCGGGATCGAGTGAGCATTGAGTTGACGATAATCTACACACATGCGCCAATCCCCAGTCTTTTTCTTGACTAAGACTATCGGTGCTGTGTGGGCTCTTCGACGGCTCAATCGCCCCTGCTTGGAGTAGCTCGTCCACCTGCTCGTCGATCACCTTTTGCAGAGCCGCATTTTTAGGGTAGTACCTTTGCTTCAAAGGCTTGTCGTCCTTCATCCGGATACTATGCTCGGCGATGTGCGTCACGCCTCTGAGGTCCTCAAACAATGCTAGCTCTGCTTCTAGAAACTCCTGCAGTTCTTCCTCCAACTCCTCCGGCCACTCCTTGCTACCGGGCGCGGATCGTTCATTTCCTCCATACTCGCTTTCTGATTCTTCTCTTGTCGGTGGGCCGCCTCCGGGCTCACCTTCCTTCTCCAACTCGACCGATCAAAACTCCGGCGGCCGCTCCTCGGGTCCGCCCCTCGAATCCTCGCTCTGCTTCACAGCTCTCGCGGGAGGCCCAGCTCCCCGTTTATACTCCAGTGTCTCGCCTCTTTCCTCTTCATTCCTTTTTGTCGCCGGAAGATTCTCTCCAAGTCTCTCCTTCGGCGTTCCTTTATTCATTCTTTTGCTCTTATTTTCGCTTTTCTTCGTCCGTTTCCTCTCACCTCTTTTCTTGTCGGACGGCACGCCTTGGCTCGACGCCTCCTGAACGCCAAGTGTCGACACCGTGATTGCCGACCTTGGGTCCTCTTTCGACGTCGCGGTTTCGCGCGACACCTCTGGGCCCGACTCCCTCACATCTCCTTTGGCGAGCTGGCCTTTCTCTACTCTTTGTTTACACGGTAGCGACGCTCCTTCTCCCACGTCGTCCACCATCCTCATCTCCAGCTCCGCGTTGCCGCAACACACCGTAGTGCCGATGGCGCATAGAAAATCCATGCCGAGGATGACATGGTCCAGCATGGTCGGCATTATTAGCAGGTTCGCTTCCGCCGTCTTTCCAGCCAGACTTACATCCGTTTTCATCATCCTTGTCACGTCCAGCGCTGAGCCATCGGCCAGCCTGATTCGCGACTCCACCTGGCAACGCTCGCCTCGTATCGTCCGTTGGCGCACGCAATCTTCTCTGACAAAACTGCGCGTGGCCCCGGTGTCGATCGTGGCGGTCATCCTTTGACCCCCGACCATCACCGTCGCGACGATCTTCCACTCGCAGTCCGGCCTCGCTGCCCGCAGTGCCGGCAGAACAACACGGGCGCGTTACGACATTCTCGCGCGAAGTGTCAAGGTTGTGTGCATCGATTACAGACCCGACTCGGCCTGGGTCGAGCGTCCTGAGTCATCATCCGGCTAGTTGCCTCCGTCGAAGGTGTCGTCGCCGGCGTCTCCTTCTGCCCCCCGGCTTGTCCTCCAGACCGGGGATCAGATATCTTCTCGCGGAAGGGATTATTCTGCCGCACCTCCGTTGGCTTAGGCCAGGCGGTCTCCACCGTTGCCTTCCTCCCTCGTTCTCTTTGTTGATTCCTCACGTTTTCGAACTCTGCAGCCATCTGTGTCAATTATGTAAGGGATGTAAAATCGTGCCTCCGTACGTACAGCCTGTATTCCGGGGATGCGTTTTTGTAGGCCCTATTCAACTCTTGGGCCGGGCTGTATCTAGCCTGACGCATCAATAAACGCAACTCGATCAAGTAGTCCTTGAAGGGTTCGCCCTCCCGTTGCCGGCGCGCCCGGATCTGATCCTCCAGACGCTCGAGGTATTGGGGAGGTAAGAAGAAATCCAAGAACTCTTTTTTGAATTCTATCCAGGGCACGTCTCTTACCCCACTAGTTAGGAACCACTTAGCCGCCTTGTCTACCAACACCTCGCTCAGCGCCCTCGGCATCCTGTCCAGTTCGACCCCATAAGGTATGGCTCGCTCCTCCAGGATTTCGATGAAACCGAGAGGATCCGACCGACCGTCGTATTTCATTCCCCACTTTCTCACTTGCTCGGCGATATTCCATGGTGGGTGCCTCTCCGGCGGCAACGAGAGCGCTGGAGCCTGACGCTCAATCCTCATTTCGACACCATTGCCGGATTCCCTCGGCTTCTCGTCCCTCCGGCTCCCAGCCACGCTGCTCGCCGTCGGCACGTTAAGCCTCAGCGGCGCCGCCGAAATGGAACCACTCTCCTAGATCTTCCGCAAATCGGGCTCTGATTTCTGGTACGCGCGGCTGCCCATACTCGCCGCTACCTTACGAACTAACGCTTATTCTACTTACTACCTAATGATAATCAACGAATATCAACTTACGTCCTACATCTGAAATATAAACAATGATTTCAAAATATAATCTTAATGACTACAAAAATCAAGATCCATAACAACAAAATTCCATTTCATTTTCCTTAATCGCTACAAAATCAAACTATGCCTCAAATCCTATTCAAATCCTATTCACCATAACAAAAATCCATTTCATTCAATATTTTTACTTATTACCTACAAACATGTAAGGTGGGCAAAAAGAGGCCACCTTACACCCCCCCTTACTTCGACAGGGAAATTATTACGCCCCCCGATGAGTCGACGGTCACCATATAGGCCTGTTCCCCGTTTCCCCAGTCTCGGTTACCGGGGTCATGTTAGTTTCCTCATCTCCTTGATGAAATGGCTTCAACTGTGCAATGTTGGCCACCCTTCTCTTGCGTTCGCCCTCCTTCGTTAGGCGCACTACGTTGGGGGATAGGAACTTAACGACCTTGTAAGGGCCGTCGAATTTGGGCGTCAGTTTCGCCACGAATCCGTCCGCCGCGTTCGACAGTTGATGTTGTCGCAACAGAACTGCCGAACCCAACGTTGGCCTCCAGTCACGCCGTCTTAAGCTGTAGTGTCTGCCTTGATCTTTTGATGCTCGCTGCAAGTTACTGCGCACTATGTCGAAAACCTCTCTCATTTTAACTTCTTTGGCCTCGGGCTCATTTCGACACCATTGCCGGATTCCCTCGGCCTCTCGTCGCTCCGGCTCCCAGCCACGCTGCTCGCCGTCGGCACGCTAAGCCTCAGCGGCGCCGCGGAAATGGAACCACTCTCCTGGATCTTCCGCAAATCGGGCTCTGATTTCTGGTACGCGCGGCTGCCCATACTCGCCGCCGCGCCTCCCGAAGAGAAACGTGTCTCCCATTCGGTCAGTCTTCCTTTGATTTCTACCGAATAGTTGCCGCCCTGGATGAATGACGACAACAGTGCTGCCAACTTTTTACCAGAAAAAAAAGCTGTTTTTAGATGGAAGAAACGGAAAAAAAAGCTGAAAATTTTTACAAAAAAGCCTAAAAAAAGCGGATTTTATGGTTTGATTATTTTCATGTTTTTTTAATTTTTTAAAATTTAATTTATAAGATTTTCAACTTGCTATCTGATTCGTCGCGACTAGCATCGCATTCAGAATCGTACGACCTATTAGTACCTATCATGCGAAGATAATTTTGAGGAACTTTGTATTCATAGCAGCATCTGCCCAGTCTTCACAAACCATATCTGTGTGTTATATTAAATATAAAAGATATATATAAATCGGTATCATCTTTTCACTCTTAATAAAATATTACCTTATGCTAAGAATACTGTTTATTGTGTTTAGGCTCATTGAGTTCCTTAACTTGGACTTTACCAAGTTAAGCTGGCTAAATACGCGTTCCACCTCCGCGACGTTTTCCCTGTCATTGACGTTTTCCCACTTAACTAGATTAATATCATAGTACTGCCGCTTAATGTCGGCTATTCTGTCTACTTGGAGCTGTTCTAACAATTCTGTGATTCCTTTTTTTTTTAGTTGACAGAATTTTGTCAACGGAAAAAACGTCAATGTTTTTTTAAATTTTAAAATTGTCGGGGAGCCTGCAGATAAAATCAAAATTATTTAACGGTCGGTAGACCGTGGTTACCTCTGCTTTAGCTGCTTGATAAGTTCAATCACAAAATAAGAGCAGCGAGCACGAATTTCTTGTTCGATATCGTAGTCTTACAATAACTGCAATAGACCCTTGTGTCGTCCGTGTCATCCCTGCGAAGCCACTCCTTGAATTCTTCGCTCTTTATCCAAGCTCTGATCACGGCACTTTTGCTTATATTCCTTTGGCATGGCGAAATTTGTAGCCGAAAAAAATTCCCCTTTTTAGTAATCACAGTTTGTGTAAAGTAGTGGTGGTGATATTGGCGAATATCGATATAAACGTATGATAAAGCTGACACTCTTTGACACATTTGGTATATTTTTACCAAACTTCACAGGTTTATTGAAAATGGAAGATTTTAATACCAAACTTTTTCTACAAGGGGCAACCGCGCTGCTACATTTTTTCATTGGTGGCAGTATTAAAAAAAGAGCGAAAAAAGCCTAATTCATGTTAAAACAAGTAAGAAAGCTCTAGTCGAGACTGCTCGACTACGAGATCCCCTGAACCCTTGGAGCAATAGATATTTCAATAATTTTTCGCGACTTTTAGCTTACACAAGAAACACGCACACACACACAGGCACGTACGCACACACAGGCACACATACACACACACGCATACAGACACACATACACAAACACACACGCATACTCACACAAACGCATACACACACACACACATACACACACACATACACAAAGGAGTTCGAGTTGCGTTTTCACGGAGTGCGGTCGATGTCATCGTGATCCATCGTAGACAATAGCTTGAACTGTGTTTTCCCCTGCGAAAGTGGAAAGAACTGAAGTCAACGTGTTTGCTGTGGGCGCGGCGTACCCAGCGACCTCAAAAAAACTACCAGAGACTTACTGCGCGTCGGTTCGTGGAATTCCCAAGCGGTATAATTCGGTGGTGCAAGAGAGGGGGGGCGATAGCGTCATTGTTTTGGCGTCAGGGCTTCTTTCCTTTCCTTGTCTTTTGTGGGCGCGTAAATTTTGTCACTTTAGGCGTCACACTTGCGCAATAATAAAAAGCAGGTGCATTCACTCTAACAGCTGTTAGTAGTGCTGGAAATTGCATCGGGCAATCAGCTGCTCACTAACGTTGGTGAGTTGCTAAGCCTTAGCAAAGACAGCAACCTAGCTGCTGGAGTGAAGTAGTAGTTATTAAAAGTAGTGCATACTTTCGGGCTCTCGCTGTAGTCAAGTTGAGTTTACGTTACTGCGGGTTGTAAACTCAGATTACATTAGTAGCCATTGCCCACTACAGGCTTCACGCCGTGGTAG
Source organism: Drosophila arizonae (assembly GCF_054131065.1). NCBI lineage: Eukaryota > Metazoa > Arthropoda > Insecta > Diptera > Drosophilidae > Drosophila > Drosophila arizonae. Next base: position 33,932,329 of record NC_142927.1, read on the forward strand.
TCGGAGCAGAAATGGATGCCATGATGGAGGACGAGCTGCAAGCTTTTGCGCGTCGTTCCTCGTTGCAGCGATCGCCGCAGCAACAACAGAGGGCGTTGGCGCAGCCGTCGACTTCTAACCAGGCTCCAGTGGCTGAGTGCCAGGCACCCAAGTCACTAAAAGAAGCGTTAGCTCAAATAGGAGCTACACTAGAGGGTTTGTCTGCCTTATTTGGGGGTCAGCGGCATATAAATGCCTTAATGAGAGAGGAGCTGGCTAGGCTGGTCAGCCTTCACAAGACGGCCGAAGCGTTCTGCAACCGTTCGGTTAAAAACTGTGAGGTGCAGACCACGCCACTCAAAAAAGTAGGCGAAAACATTAAGGCAGCGAGCATTAGTGCTACAGTAGGTAGCAATACTCCCAAGCGGTCGAGGGAAGTTGCCTCCGAACAGAGGAAAACTCCCTCAAAAAAGCCGAGGCCCAATAGAAGTGCAGCGAACCCAAAAGAACCAATGGCTCTACGGGCTACAGCTGAAACTGAAACTTCAAACCAGGCCGCTCGACAGACAAACCAGAGCAGCTGGACAGTCGTCAAAGGGCGAAAGCCTATGCAAAAACGTCCCAGGACTGACGCGATTGCGATTTCAGGCGTAGGGGGTTGCAGCTATGCGGACATGCTTCGTGTAGTTAAAAGCGACCCAAATTTGAAGCATCTGAGCAGCGACGTTCAAGGCATTAGGAAGACAGCTAAGGGGGACCTTCTATTGCAACTGAGTAGGAAGCCGGAGCATAGCGCTGAGGCTCTGCACGAAGCTGTAGGCAAGGCCTTGGGAGACCGAGCGGTAGTGAAAACACTTACCGAATCGGCTCAAGTTGAGATTCGCGATCTAGATGAGTTAGCGACCAAAGAGGAGATCTTGGAAGCAATTAGGGTGGAGTTGAAGGATAGCTCACTCCCCATTGAGGCTATCAAATCGCTTCGGCCAGCTTTTGGTGGACAGCAAAGAGCTACGGTTGCTCTTCCAATTGGGAAAGCTAAAACTCTGCTCGAGCTGTCCAAAATTAGAATAGGATGGGTAGTTTGCCGTATCCGAGCCGTGGAGCAGCCTAAACGCTGTTTCAAGTGCCTCGATTACGGTCATATGGCAGCAAACTGCGGTAGCGACTGTGACTTAAAGGGCGCCTGTTTCAGGTGTGGAGAGATGGGTCACAGTGCCAAAGCATGCACCAAGCCACCAAAATGTAGCCTCTGCATCCGGAAAGGTGAAAAGCAGACGGACCATTCAGCAGGCAGCTTCAAGTGCCCATCTTACCGTGAAGCTGCTCGTAAAATGAAATGTTAAGGTTTTTGCAGCTTAACTTAAATCATTGTGTTGCTGCCCAAGATCTTCTAGAGCAGACCATTAGGGAAAAATGTATAGATGTAGCTTTTCTCAGTGAGCCTCACCACTGTAGAACCAGCTGCCCTAGGACATGGTCAACAGACGTTAATGGCAAAGCTGCGTTGTGGGTATGCGGCAACTCAACGAACGTACTTTCGAATGTTAAGTCATTCAATGGGTTCGTACGTGGCCTATATGGTAGCTTATGGCTTTACAGTTGCTATCTGGCCCCCAGCATGCAGCTCAGTGAATTCACGACGGTGCTCGACGAGCTTGCCGAGGATGCTAGGGGTCGGAAGGCCATTATAGCTGGAGATTTTAACTCCTGGGCGCTAGAATGGGGTAGCCCCACAACAAATGCCAGAGGTCGTATCCTACTGGAGATCTTTGCGACACTAGATGTTGCACTGCTCAACACTGGCCATGAGTACACCTTCAGTCGGGCGGGATACGGGTCTGTTATCGACATTACTTTTGTCACTTCATCCCTCTTTCGGGGAGCAACATGGAGCCATTGCGATAGCTATACAGGCAGCGATCATACGGCACTTCTGTTCACAATAGGTGAGCCACCTGCCAGGGCGTCAACATTGTGGAGGGAGTCGTATCGGCTAGATACTTTTGATCCCGCGGTCTTTTCAGAGGCCATCCAGTCTCTGGGTACAATTGGTAATGCTGAGGCCAGAGCATGCCAAATGGTAGCCCAAATACAGAGTGCCTGCAATAGCAGCATGTTACGCCGCAAGCAGTTCACGCGACAACATGATCCTACGTATTGGTGGAATACGCAAATAGGTGACATTCGTCGCAAATGCATCCAGGCGAGAAGAAGCTACCAACGGGCTCGCGGTAGGTCAACGTTTTTTGAGAAACAGTTAGCTTACCAGGCAGCTAGAAGACAGCTGAAGAAGGCCATTCGGGCAAGCAAAAGAGAATGTTTTTTACAGTTGTGCGACTCAGCCGAATATGACCCTTGGGGCAGGGCATATAAGATAGTAGTTAAAAGACTATACGCAGGTAGACAGGTGCAGCCTACGGATCGTCTGGAGCTTAAATCGATTGTGGAAACACTCTTTCCAGAAAGTTTAAGCTCCATTCACGCCCCTGAGTCCGAGTCTGCTGATCAGGGCTCAACGAGCACTGAAATTGTTTTAGTTACAGAGGAAGAAATATCAGTAGTTCTCCGAGGTCTTAGAACCAACACAGCTCCAGGGCCGGACGGGATCCCAAATCGTGCGCTAAAGCTAGCCCTCGCCTTGCACCCAAGTACGTTCGCCGAATTATTTAATGAATGCCTGATCCAAGAGACGTTCCCGGCAAAATGGAAAGCCCAGAATCTGGTATTGCTACCCAAGGCTGGCAAACCACTAGATGAGCCATCTTCGTACAGACCGATCTGTCTCTTAGACACCATGGGAAAGGTGTTTGAGAAACTGATCTGCTCTAGGCTGGAGACTGCGATTGCAAGCGCCGGAGGCCTGTCACCAAACCAATTTGGATTCCGGAAGGCCCGGTCAACAACGGACGCGCTTAACAAAGTTGTCGGTCTGGCCACTTCCGCTATTCAAGGCACCAGATGGAGGCACGGGACGAAGGAATACTGCATCATCGCGACCCTGGATGTAAGGAATGCCTTCAACACAGCTAGTTGGGATATGATTCTGAATGCGCTGTCACAATATAATATCCCTAAATATCTAAGAGAGATAATAAAGAGCTACTTCAGAGGAAGAACACTGGTATACAACACGAGTGAGGGTCCCCAAACTCATACAGTGTCAGCTGGAGTACCCCAAGGCTCAGTGCTGGGGCCTCTCCTATGGAACATCATGTACGACGGCGTACTGCGCTTGGAACTACCAGCAGGCGCGCACACCATTGGCTTTGCTGATGATGTAGCTGTCGTAGCCATAGGAAAGGAGCTAAAAGATACAGAGGATATGTGCAGCGAAAGTATCAATCGCATACGAAGCTGGTTGACAGGAGCTGGGCTCGAGCTTGCGGCACACAAGACCGAAGTTGTACTAGTCAGCAGTCGCAAAAGAGTGGAAACTGCCAATATAAAGATCGGCAGCGTCACCATTGCGTCCAAGAGGGCGATAAGATATCTTGGTGTCATGATAGACACAAGATTAACTTTCCGCGAGCACTTAGAATATGTGCATAAAAAGGCAGCTGATTCTTGTAGAGCTCTCTCGAGAATCATGCTTAACACGCGGGGACCTAAACAGCAACGACGTCTCCTCCTAACGAGCGTCATTAGGTCTGTCATCCTCTATGCTGCGCCAATATGGGCAAGAGCGATGGCAACGCCGAGCTACAGCCGAGGCATTTGCGCGATCTACAGGCTGAGCGCAATCAGAGTCAGCTGCGCTTTCAGGACTATCTCCGATGACGCGGCGCTCGTCATAGCCGGTATGGTGCCACTGGAGTATTTGGTCGCCGAAGCCGTGGAGCGGAATTCGCACGGGCCTACGCGACTCAACGTTGTCAGGGCGAACAGCATCGCACGATGGCAAAGAAGGTGGAATAGCTCAGCTAAAGGGCGGTGGACGCACAAGCTCATCCCGGAGCTTGAACCATGGGTTAACCGCAAACATGGCGAGGTTAACTTCTACCTTACGCAGATCCTCTCGGGTCATGGATGCTTTCGGAGCTATTTGAAGCGCTTTGGCCACGAGGAATCTGACGAGTGCCCCTGGTGCGAGCGAGGGCATGTGGAAGACGCCAACCACATTCTTTTCGAATGTGGACGGTTCCTGGAGGAGAGACGTCGTCTGGAAGAGGCAGTGGGCCGCTCCATCAGAGCGGACAACTTAGTCAACGCCATGCTGGAATCGGAGGAAGCTTGGGAACTAACAAGCACCTTCGCGGCCACGGTGATGATGGAGCTCCGCAGAGTCGAGCGATCGAGAAGACGAGCTGCCCCAGGCTAAGGTAGCGCATAGTGCTTGCGAAGCAATGCTTTACGGCCGTCCCGCAAGCACCGCGCGCTATCCTAGCCACCACGCAACTTGTAATTTGCTATATAATTTTGTTAATAAATGAATATAAAAAAAAAAAAAAAAACACACATACACAAACACATACACACACAAGCACCCACGCATAAACACGCATGGGCTGCAGTGAGCGCTTAATTGCTTAATAACTTTTTTTATGGACGTACGATCTTCATGAAACTTTCAGATTATGATTATAACATGAATATGCTTGTAATTGCCAAAGCACAAGTCTCTAGTATTTGAAATACGCTTTTTACAAAAGTGAGGGAAAGGGGGTGAATTTAGAGGTGGGGGGTGATTTTAACAAAAACCGAAATTGTATAAATTGCATATAAGCATACATTAATTTGGAACCCATTTTCAATGGGAAATCAGGGTATAATGGTTTTGTTGAAATGTATGTAACAGGCAGAAGGAGGCGTGGCAGACCCCACAAAGTATATATATTCTTGATCAGGGCGACGAGCTGAGTTGATTTGGCCCTGTCCGTCTGTCTGTCCGTCTGTCCGTATGTATGAACGCGTCGATTTCAGAAGATATAAGAGCTAGAGACTTCAAATTTTTTTTTAAAATATCCGTAATTACAGCGCGCATATCAAGTTTATCATTAAAAATCGATAACTCATCCCGATCTTTTTTATCGATAAAAAACCTTATCGAAAACCAGTTATAAAATTATATCTTCTACACCTTTATTGCTAGAGTCCCCAAATTTTTAATGTATGCTTACATGCAATGTATACAATTTCGGTTTTTGTTAAAATTAACCCCCCACCTCTTAATTCACCTCTCACCCTCACTTTTGTAAAAAGCGTATTTCAAATACTAGAGACTTGTGCTTTGGCAATTACATGCATATTCATGTTATAATCATAATCTGAAAGTTTCATGAAGATCGTACGTCCATAAAAAAAAGTTATTAAACTATTAAGTTATCATAGTAAGCGCACAATGCAGCCCATGCGTGTTTATGCTTGTGTGTGTATATGTATGTAAATGTTTGTGTATGTGTGTATGTGTTTGTGTATGTGTGTGTGTGTATGCGTTTGTGTGTGTATGCGTGTGTGTATGTGTGTCTGTATGCGTGTGCGTGTATGTATGCCTGTGTGTGCGTACGTGCGTGTGTGTGTGCGTGTTTTTTGTGTAAGCTGAAAGACGCGAAAAATTATTGAAATATCTATTGCTCCAAGGGTTCAGGGGATCTCGTAGTCGAGCAGTCTCGACTAGAGCTTTCTTACTTGTTTTTTTTTTTGTTTACTTCTTTATCCGTATTATTATTATTATTATTATTATTATTATTATTTTTTTTCTTCTCTAATCTATCTTATTTTATTCCTTTATCCTCTTCCTTGCCTTTCTTATTCTTATTCTAGTCTTGCTTTACTTTCTTTATTCGCCTCAACCTATTTCGTTCTCTTTTGTTTTTTTTTTCTTAATCTATTTTGCTTTATTTCTTTTCTTTATTTTTCTTAATATATTTTGTTTTACTTCGTTTTCTTTATTTTTCTTAATCTATTTTGTTTTATTTCGCTTTCTTTATTCTTTCTCAACCTAGTTTAGATTATTTTACTTTGTTTTATTTCTTTTTTTACTTGCTTTGCTTGACTTTCCTGTCTCTACTTATCCCGCCTTATTTTATTTCCCTTTACTCTTATCTTTATTACTCCGCTTTTACTCTGCTTCACTCCGCTTCAGTTCTCCTTGCTGCATTTTCTCTTCACTTTATCTCATATCGCCTCACTTCATCTTCACTTGACTTGACTTCGCTTTATCTTCTTTGCTTTTACTTCGCTTCGCTTTATCCTACTTAACCTTGCTATGTTCCGCTTCGCTCCGTTCCAGTGCGTTTTTATTTTATTTTATTTTATATTATATTATTATACCCTGAACCCATTTTCAATGGGAAATCAGGGTATAATGGTTTTGTTGAAATGTATGTAACAGGGAGAAGGAGGCGTGGCAGACCCCACAAAGTATATATATTCTTGATCAGGGCGACGAGCTGAGTTGATTTGGCCCTGTCCGTCTGTCTGTCCGTCTGTCCGTATGTATGAACGCGTCGATTTCAGAAGATATAAGAGCTAGAGACTTCAAATTTTTTTTAAAATGTCCGTAATTACAGCGCGCATATCAAGTTTATCATTAAAAATCGATAACTCATCCCGATCTTTTTTATCGATAAAAAACCTTATCGAAAACCAGTTATAAAATTATATCTTCTACACCTTTATTGCTAGAGTCCCCAAATTTTTAATGTATGCTTACATGCAATGTATACAATTTCGGTTTTTGTTAAAATTAACCCCCCACCTCTTAATTCACCTCTCACCCTCACTTTTGTAAAAAGCGTATTTCAAATACTAGAGACTTGTGCTTTGGCAATTACATGCATATTCATGTTATAATCATAATCTGAAAGTTTCATGAAGATCGTACGTCCATAAAAAAAAGTTATTAAACTATTAAGTTATCATAGTAAGCGCACAATGCAGCCCATGCGTGTTTATGCTTGTGTGTGTATATGTATGTAAATGTTTGTGTATGTGTGTATGTGTTTGTGTATGTGTGTGTGTGTATGCGTTTGTGTGTGTATGCGTGTGTGTATGTGTGTCTGTATGCGTGTGCGTGTATGTATGCCTGTGTGTGCGTACGTGCGTGTGTGTGTGCGTGTTTTTTGTGTAAGCTGAAAGACGCGAAAAATTATTGAAATATCTATTGCTCCAAGGGTTCAGGGGATCTCGTAGTCGAGCAGTCTCGACTAGAGCTTTCTTACTTGTTTTTTTTTTTGTTTACTTCTTTATCCGTATTATTATTATTATTATTATTATTATTATTTTTTTTTTCTTCTCTAATCTATCTTATTTTATTCCTTTATCCTCTTCCTTGCCTTTCTTATTCTTATTCTAGTCTTGCTTTACTTTCTTTATTCGCCTCAACCTATTTCGTTCTCTTTTGTTTTTTTTTTCTTAATCTATTTTGCTTTATTTCTTTTCTTTATTTTTCTTAATATATTTTGTTTTACTTCGTTTTCTTTATTTTTCTTAATCTATTTTGTTTTATTTCGCTTTCTTTATTCTTTCTCAACCTAGTTTAGATTATTTTACTTTGTTTTATTTCTTTTTTTACTTGCTTTGCTTGACTTTCCTGTCTCTACTTATCCCGCCTTATTTTATTTCCCTTTACTCTTATCTTTATTACTCCGCTTTTACTCTGCTTCACTCCGCTTCAGTTCTCCTTGCTGCATTTTCTCTTCACTTTATCTCATATCACCTCACTTCATCTTCACTTGACTTGACTTCGCTTTATCTTCTTTGCTTTTACTTCGCTTCGCTTTATCCTACTTAACCTTGCTATGTTCCGCTTCGCTCCGTTCCAGTGCGTTTTTATTTTATTTTATTTTATATTATATTATTATACCCTGAACCCATTGAAAATGGGAAATCAGGGTATGATGGTTTTGTTGAAATGTATGTAACAGGCAGAAGGAGGCGTGGCAGACCCCACAAAGTATATATATTCTTGATCAGGGCGACGAGCTGAGTCGATTTGGCCCTGTCCGTCCGTCTGTCTGTCCGTCCGTCCGTCTGTCCGTATGTTTGAACGCGTCGATTTCCGAAGATATAAGAGCTAGAGACTTGAATTTTTTTCCGGCGAACGGGTCGTGACCTCGTTCAAACTACCAGTTAGTGTTAGTTATGATTAGTGAACTAACAAATTGATTATTAAACTAGCTACGAATAAATACGCAACCATCTCTACGTGCATTTCCTTACTTTATTAAACTTGTCGCCTTATAACCTTTATATTTGCTAGTTAGTTTTATTTTTCCCTTTTGAGCGCGTCTGCTCACATCGAGAGCTCCAGACTGACTAAAATCTGCACGCAGCTTTCAATCCTCTTCTACCGCTATGCAGATTTTACCACGCGACCAGCAATGCAATCCACCACCGCGAGCTTTCGAGCTGCACGGTCGCATTGCTGATCGCGTGCCCGCCCACTCATTTGAATTTCGCTTACTTTCTAAGGCTAATCGCTACGGCACTTACATCTAATTATTAACTATTTAGTACTACCTTACGAACTAACGCTTATTCTACTTACTACCTAATGATAATCAACTAATATCAACTTACGTCCTACATCTGAAATATAAACAATGATTTCAAAATATAATCTTAATAACTACAAAAATCAAAATCCATAACAACAAAATTCCATTTAATTTTCCTTAATCGCTACAAAATCAAACTATGCCTCAAACCCTATTCAAATCCTATTCGCCATAACAAAAATCCATTTCATTCAATATTTTTATACCCTGAACCCATTGAAAATGGGAAATCAGGGTATAATGGTTTTGTTGAAATGTATGTAACAGGCAGAAGGAGGCGTGGCAGACCCCACAAAGCATATATATTCTTGATCAGGGCGACGAGCTGAGTTGATTTGGCCCTGTCCGCCTGTCTGTCCGTCTGTCCGTCCGTCCGTCTGTCCGTATGTATGAACGCGTCGATTTCAGAAGATATAAGAGCTAGATACTTCAAATTTTTTTTTAAATGTCCGTAATTACAGCGCGCATATCAAGTTTATCATTAAAAATCGATAACTCATCCCGATCTTTTTTATCGATAAAAAACCTTATCGAAAACCAGTTATAAAATTATATCTTCTACACCTTTATTGCTAGAGTCTCCAAATTTTTAATGTATGCTTATAAGCAATTTATACAATTTCGGTTTTTGTTAAAATTTACCCCCCACCCTTAAATTCACCCCCTCACCCTCACTTTTGTAAAAAGCGTATTTCAAATACTAGAGACTTGTGCTTTGGCAATTACATGCATATTCATGTTATAATCATAATCTGAAAGTTTCATGAAGATCGTACGTCCATAAAAAAAGTTATTAAGCAATTAAGTTCTCATAGTAAGCGCACACTGCAGCCCATGCGTGTTTATGCGTGGGTGCTTGTGTGTATGTGTTTGTGTATGTGTATGTATGTGGGTGTGTATGTGAGTGTGTATGCGTTTGTGTCTGTATGCGTGTGTGCGTACGTGCGTGTGTGTGTATGTATGCCTGTGTGTGCGTACGTGCGTGTGTGTGTGTGCGTGTTTCTTGTGTAAGCTGAAAGTCGCGAAAAATTATTGAAATATCTATTGTTCCAAGGGTTCAGGGGATCTCGTAGTCGAGCAGTCTCGACTAGAGCTTTCTTACTTGTTACTTATTACATACAAACATGTAAGGTGGGCAAAAAGAGGCCACCTTACATTCCTTACGTGTGAAAAGTATTCCGAACTCTTCAAACCGTTAACCAAGCTCGTAGAAAATATTTGCGTTTTCGTTATTATTTGTGGGAAGGGTATGAAAGCGTTGGTGCGCATAATGAAAATGTTTTCGCGATGAGCATGCACACACACTCTCGCTTGCTACATGTACTATGAGCATTTGTATGCCTGTGTGTGAAGCTCTTGCCGCCTGTAGCAATTTTACAGTCCAGCATTTGCATTTGGTCGATCTTGTGAAGTCCTCACATACATATGTATGTATGTATATATATTTGATTGTGTGTACGCATGGGATGTGCTGCTCACAATTATGGGATATCACTTGTAGAAGCATTTGTATGCCTATGTGCCTTTACATGTGCGTGTGTGTATATCTTTGTTTGTATGCTTGCGAGATTAACATTGGCGTGTGCCTACCTCAACTTTTAATGGTGTGAACGATTTTGGGTTTTAATTGAAGAGGCGCGCTTATATTTAAATAGCGGACTAACTAAAGTGACAAGTGCACTTCCCATTACTTTTTATACCCTGAAGCCATTTTCAATGGGAAATCAGGGTATAATGGTTTTGTTGAAATGTATGTAACAGGCAGAAGGAGGCGTGGCAGACCTCACAAAGTGTATATATTCTTGATCAGGGCGACGAGCTGAGTTGGTTTGTCCCTGTCCGCCTGTCTGTCCGTCTGTCCGTCCGTCCGTCTGTCCGTCTGTCCGTATGTATGAACGCGTCGATTTCAGAAGATATAAGAGCTAGAGACTTCAAATTTTTTTTTTAAATGTCCGTAATTACAGCGCGCATATCAAGTTTATCATTAAAAATCGATAACTCATCCCGATCTTTTTTATCGATAAAAATCCTTATCGAAAACCAGTTATAAAATTATATCTTCTACACCTTTATTGCTAGAGTCTCCAAATTATTAATGTATGATTATATGCAATTTATACAATTTCAGTTTTTGTTAAAATGTACCCCCACCTCTAAATTCACCCCCTCACCCTCACTTTTGTAAAAAGCGTATTTCAAATACTAGAGACTTGTGCTTTGGCAATTACATGCATATCCATGTTATAATCATAATCTGAAAGTTTCATGAAGATCGTACGTCCATAAAAAAAGTTATTAAACAATTAAGTTCTCATAGTAAGCGCACACTGCAGCCCATGCGTGTTTATGCGTGGGTGCTTGTGTGTATGTGTTTGTGTATGTATGTGGGTGTGTATGTGAGTGTGTATGCGTTTGTGTCTGTATGCGTGTGTGCGTACGTGCGTGTGTGTGTATGTATGCCTGTGTGTGCGTACGTGCGTGTGTGTGTGTGCGTGTTTCTTGTGTAAGCTGAAAGTCGCGAAAAATTATTGAAATATCTATTGTTCCAAGGGTTCAGGGGATCTCGTAGTCGAGCAGTCTCGACTAGAGCTTTCTTACTTGTTACTTATTACATACAAACATGTAAGGTGGGCAAAAAGAGGCCACCTTACATTCCTTACGTGTGAAAAGTATTCCGAACTCTTCAAACCGTTAACCAAGCTCGTAGAAAATATTTGCGTTTTCGTTATTATTTGTGGGAAGGGTATGAAAGCGTTGGTGCGCATAATGAAAATGTTTTCGCGATGAGCATGCACACACACACTCTCGCTTGCTACATGTACTATGAGCATTTGTATGCCTGTGTGTGAAGCTCTTGCCGCCTGTAGCAATTTTACAGTCCAGCATTTGCATTTGGTCGATCTTGTGAAGTCCTCACATACATATGTATGTATGTATGTATATATATTTGATTGTGTGTTTTTAAATGACCGTTTATACAGCGCGGACGTCGAGTTTGCATTTAAAATTCGATAAATCATCCCGTTATATTTTTATCGAGTAAAAACATTCAAGTTCAAATCAGATGCCACTATAGGTAATTGTGAATGATTTTTCTTTTTTTTTAATTTCTCAAATATTCAATATAATATGTAGATCATATGCTGAAAGTTTCATTAAATTCCCTTCAGTCAAAAATTAATAAAAAATAATCAAATATTTGGCCAATTAACAAACGCACGTGCAGCAGCTACAACAGAAACATTCGTTGAATCACATCAGCAGTTAGTTTCGTTTAGTTTTGGTAGATGGCGCTGCAGCAGTAAATCTATTTGAGTTTTGCCAGCGCCACTAGCAGGAGTGAGGTGGCCTAGTGTGTTAGCTGCATGACGATCGATCGAGAAGTCGCGGTTCGAATCCGGATAGGTGCGACTGTTGTTAACTTTTTTAATTGTTTCAAAATATTTTTATATTTTATTAAATGAGTTTGGTATTTTATTTATATTTTTAAATACATCGAAATTGAAATTTCAGCCATACTAAATGGGCAATTTTATTTGTTGGGTTCAGGGTAGTATCTAGTCGAGCACTCTCGACTGGAGTTTTCTTACTTGTTTTATTTTATTTTATTTTATTTTATTATTTACTGGTCTCGGCCTATTGTCCACTCCCACGATCAAAATCGCCTCGTGTCATATGCGCAGCAGAAAAATCGCCTAGTGTCTCATGCGCATTAGCAAAATCGCCTAGTGTCACATGCGCATCAGCAAAAATCGCCTAGTGTCATATGCGCATAATTACACACATACACGCACCCGCATGTGCAAGCATACAAAAAAAATCGCCCAGTGTCATATGCGCATAGTCACACACATACGCTTGACCGATCGCTCTCTCTCTCTCTCTCAATTTGTTTTCTCACATACATATACACATATGTACCCTTACCTATGCGCGCATATTACCCTTCGCTGTTCACTCTCTCTTAACTGAGCGCTGCGCATGTATATACATATGTACGCACGCATGCACCCACGCACATACATATATACACTCCGCCGCTCACCCCCTCTTAACTAATTGTCACACATGCATATATATATATGTATATATATATACATATGCGCACCCGTCTATGCGCACATACATACATACACTTCACTATTTCACTTTTGTTCTCTCCCCGCTAATCCTTACAAACACTCAAATATATATATGCACATATGCACACTTGACTATGCGCGTTTTCTTGACTGTTTTTTTTTCTTCATAACTACACTTTCTTATGGCGGGTATATTCACTTGCCGTCGGCACTAAATGCTTTGACTTCTCCTCTTACTTCATTTGTAACCACTTTTATACTCAACTATTAGCTCCTTGGTGCAATTGCAGCGGCATCAATAGTCTTGTTGACCTTTAATTTCGTTCACTATGACCACCTTTTTTTTTGTCCTCTGTTACTTACTTTTGGTGTGTGCATACATATATACACACTCTGCTCTTCCCACTTCTCGTTGCTGGATTTCGGCGACGTTCGCTACGCTGCCCCCGCGCGTGCACATGCTTATGCACATGCGTTTTCGGTTTACGCTTCTGCGTAATATTTTCGCACGCACTGTACTTTTCGGCGCCGCAACGGTTTTCTAGTCCCGTTTTTCGCTCGACGCTTCACGAAATTTCTGACCCCCCGACCCCGCGGCCGTCGTATAGGTTAGGCGACCACGCGGCCTGAGCTCGCCGACCACGCCCACGCGTTTGCACGCGGGAGGGCGGCCGCAATCGAGTGGCGCGGTCAAGCGCACTCTAGATTGCGAGGGGTCGGGGCTGCGAAGGCGCGTTGTGGAATGTTAGTGGGGCCACTACGATCGGTAGACCGCGGATCGAGGAACGCCCAGCGTCGCCGCCGGCGTTCACTCAAGACCACGCGATTTTACTGTCGGAGTTTTGACCTTCCGGCGAACGGGTCGTGACCTCGTTCAAACTACCAGTTAGTGTTAGTTATGATTAGTGAACTAACAAATTGATTATTAAACTAGCTACGAATAAATACGCAACCATCTCTACGTGCATTTCCTTACTTTATTAAACTTGTCGCCTTATACCCTTTATATTTGCTAGTTAGTTTTATTTTTCCCTTTTGAGCGCGTCTGCTCACATCGAGAGCTCCAGACTGACTAAAATCTGCACGCAGCTTTCAATCCTCTTCTACCGCTATGCAGATTTTACCACGCGACCAGCAATGCAATCCACCACCGCGAGCTTTCGAGCTGCACGGTCGCATTGCTGATCGCGTGCCCGCCCACTCATTTGAATTTCGCTTACTTTCTAAGGCTAATCGCTACGGCACTTACATCTAATTATTAACTATTTAGTACTACCTTACGAACTAACGCTTATTCTACTTACTACCTAATGATAATCAACTAATATCAACTTACGTCCTACATCTGAAATATAAACAATGATTTCAAAATATAATCTTAATAACTACAAAAATCAAAATCCATAACAACAAAATTCCATTTAATTTTCCTTAATCGCTACAAAATCAAACTATGCCTCAAACCCTATTCAAATCCTATTCACCATAACAAAAATCCATTTCATTCAATATTTTTATACCCTGAACCCATTGAAAATGGGAAATCAGGGTATAATGGTTTTGTTGAAATGTATGTAACAGGCAGAAGGAGGCGTGGCAGACCCCACAAAGCATATATATTCTTGATCAGGGCGACGAGCTGAGTTGATTTGGCCCTGTCCGCCTGTCTGTCCGTCTGTCCGTCTGTCCGTCCGTCCGTCTGTCCGTATGTATGAACGCGTCGATTTCAGAAGATATAAGAGCTAGAGACTTCAAATTTTTTTTTAAATGTCCGTAATTACAGCGCGCATATCAAGTTTATCATTAAAAATCGATAACTCATCCCGATCTTTTTATCGATAAAAATCCTTATCGAAAACCAGTTATAAAATTATATCTTCTACACCTTTATTGCTAGAGTCTCCAAATTATTAATGTATGATTATATGCAATTTATACAATTTCAGTTTTTGTTAAAATCACCCCCCACCTCTAAATTCACCCCCTCACCCTCACTTTTGTAAAAAGCGTATTTCAAATACTAGAGACTTGTGCTTTGGCAATTACATGCATATCAATGTTATAATCATTATCTAGTTTCATTAAGATAGTCCATCCACAAGAAATGTTATTAAACAATTGAGTTCCCATAGTAAGCCAACACTGTAGCCAATGCGTGTTTATGCTTGTGTGTGTATATGTATGTAATTGTTTGTGTATGTGTGCCTGTGTGTGTATGTATGAGTGTGTATGTATGCCTGTGTGTGCGTGCGTGTGTCTGTGTGTGTGTGTGTGTGTGTGTGCGTGTTTATTCTGTAAGATGAAAGACGCGAAAAATTATTGAAATAGTTATTAATCCAAGGGTTCAGGGGATCTCGTAGTCGAGTAGTCTCGACTAGAGCTTTCTTACTTGTTCCCACTGAGTTTAATAAGGTACTACATTTCTTTCAAAATGCATTCTGATAGGCAAACCCACAGTTATTGAAATAAAATCAGGTGCTTAAAGATAAGCGCGAGTTACCCAGTCACTATACCACACACATATATGTACATACATACATATGTGTTTGAGTTACATATAATAATAGAAAATAAAAGGTACAAGCGCGCCTCTTCAATTAAAACCCAAAATCGTTCACACCATTAAAAGTTGAGGTAGGCACACGCCAATGTTAATCTCGCAAGCATACAAACAAAGATATACACACACGCACATGTAAAGGCATATAAATGCTTCTACAAGTGATATCCCATAATTGTGAGCAGCACATCCCATGCGTACAAACAATCAAATGTATATACATACATACATACATATGTATGTGAGGACTTCACAAGATCGACCAAATGCAAATGCTGGACTGTAAAATTGCTACAGGTGGCAAGAGCTTCACACACAGGCATACATGCATGCTCATCGCGAAAACATTTTCATTATGCGCACCAACGCACACCATACCCTTCCCACAAATAATAACGAAAACGCAAATATTTTATACGAGCTTGGTAAACAAGCTTGAAGAGTTCGGAATACTCTTCACACGTAAGGGAAGAAATGGCAGTCTAACCCGAAGAAATTTCAATTTTCGTGAGCTGCTGCTTGTACTCACATGCATACATACATATACATATTTGAGAAAGCAGAGAGCAGAGAGAGCGAGAGAGCAAAAACAAAAATTGAGCATACAGGCATCTTTTATTCAATATTTGACCATCTCGGTCGAGCGCATGAAGCGGAATGATTGTGTAAAGAGTCGCCAGGATAAAGAGTTTTGTTTGTTTTATATTTTTTATTAATTGGAGGCAGCAGTGTTGCCGCTTCCAACGCTTGGTTGTTTCTGACCTTAAACATTCTACTTAGGTTCTAAATAAGCCTAAGTCTCGTCGCCGCGAAACATAAGGTTTTGGGCAGCAGAGAGACTGTTATGTATGTTTCATTTATGTATGTTATATGTGTATATGTTATAAGTGTATTTATGCTCTCTCTTGAGCTGGGGCGATTGTGCATATGCATACACTTGAGTTCTGTCAAGTGGTCGGCGCGTCTCAGCAGAATGCTGACACTTGCATATTCTGGGAGAGCGACGACCGACCCATATTTCGGCCACGGGTTAAAGACCGGGTTTCTGTTTACATAAACACAGCAACAAAGTGTTACAGTGCGTACTCTTTAAGTACTCTAATTTGAATGGATATTCAATATGTATGCATACTACATCTCCCTCCTTTTGAAAAATAACGTAATATTATGGAGTTATTTTATACGATGTGCTTAAGAAATTAGTTTTTAAGTAACAAATGAATAGTTTTTTTTTTTAAGTTTTCTTTGTGTTTTACATTTTTTTTTTTTTTTTTTTTTTTTTTTTTTTTTTTTTATATGAAATAATATTCAAATTTAAAATAGTGCTTTTGTTTTAGCATGGCCATACTAAACACAATTATGAAATAAACATTTTTAACCTATCCTTATGTACTTTTTGTTTTTTGTTTTTATACCCTGAACCCATTTTCAATGGGAAATCAGGGTATAATGGTTTTGTTGAAATGTATGTAACAGGGAGAAGGAGGCGTGGCAGACCCCACAAAGTATATATATTCTTGATCAGGGTGACGAGCTGAGTTGATTTGGCCCTGTCCGTCTGTCCGTCTGTCCGTATGTATGAACGCGTCGATTTCCGAAGATATAAGAGCTAGAGACTTCAAATTTTTTTTAAAATGTCCGTAATTACAGCGCGCATATCAAGTTTATCATTAAAATTCGATAACTCATCCCGATCTTTTTTTATCGATAAAAAACCTTATCGAAAACCAGTTATAAAATTATATCTTCTACACCTTTATTGCTAGAGTCTCCAAATTTTTAATGTATGCTTATATGCAATTTATACAATTTCGGTTTTTGTTAAAATTTACCCCCCACCCTTAAATTCTGCCCCTCACCCTCACTTTTGTAAAAAGCGTATTTCAAATACTAGAGACTTGTGCTTTGGCAATTACATGCATATCCATGTTATAATCATGATCTAAAAGTTTCATGAAGATCGTACGTCCATAAAAAAAGTTATTAAACAATTAAGTTCTCATAGTAAGCGCACACTGCAGCCCATGCGTGTTTATGCGTGGGTGCTTGTGTGTGTATGTGTTTGTGTATGTGTGTGTATGTGTTTGTGTATGTGTGTGTGTATGTGTATGTGTGTGTGTATGCGTTTGTGTATGTATGCGTGTGTGTGTGTGTGTATGTGTGTCTGTACGCGTGTGTGTATATGTATGCCTGTGTGTGTGTGTGTGTGCGTGTTTCTTGTGTAAGCTGAAAGACGCGAAAAATTATTGAAATATCTATTGCTCCAAGGGTTCAGGGGATCTCGTAGTCGAGCAGTCTCGACTAGAGCTTTCTTACTTGTTATTACTTGTTATTATAACGTTATTTTTATCTTCTATTTATATTTATAATCTAACTTATGACCTGTTTCATTCCTTAACAAGACTTTATCTCCTACTGAGATATCTATGTTGTTTGCTTTCTGATCATATAATATCTTATTATTTTCCTTATTTTTTTCTAACATTCTAGCTCTTTTATATGCTACTTCTAATCTATATTTACTTTCTTTAGCATAGTCATCTATATTGTATATGGTTTCTATATTAGCTATACTATTAAATTGTTTTGGTAAATTACTTGTTTTACCAAACACTAACTCATATGGACAGTAATTATGTGCCATTGAGGGTGTAGTGTTGAAACAGAAAACGAAGTATTGAAGCCATACGTCCCAATCAGTTTTATCAACCGATATGTAAGAGCGTATGTATTCATTGAAAGTTCTATGACAGCGTTCTATTGTTCCGACTGTCTGGTGGTGGTGTGCGGTAGATGTTATATTTTCAATTTTTAAATATTTGCATAGATCATTTATAATTGAATTCTTATATTCTGTTCCCATGTCCGTAATGAATGTCTTCATTGGACCGTACTTTAGAATAAATGATTCAAAAATTGCTTTAGCGACAGTGTTCGCGTTCTTATTTGGAACTGGTATGGCAACTAAATATTTGGTTAGGTCGCATATTAGAGTAATTGCATATTCGTTGCCATTTTCTGATTTTGGTAGTGGACCAATAGTGTCTACTATCACCCTGTCGAAAGCGTTTATTGGCGTATCAGTTATTATCAATGGAGTCTTATTGTGCTTTGTTATTTTAGCTAATTGACATTTTTGACATTTTCGTATGTACTCAGTAATATCTCGAGTCATACCTTTCCAAAAATAATGTCTTTTGACCTTGGCCAAGGTTTTTGTAATGCCAGTATGACCTCCTTGTATTGGATCGTCATGGAATTTAGACAGTATAGCTTCTTTTTAGACTCATTCACGAAAGTGAAATGAGTATATTGGTTTTGTGCAATGTCCGTCTTGCTGTCCGTCCGTCTGTCCGTCTGTCCGTCTGTCCGTATGAACGCAATCTATTTCGGCGCTGCATTTTCCGATATACCAGAAATCATGTTTGTTGAAGAGCTAGAAAGCTGAAATTTGGTATGTAGGTCCGCGCCAACCACCCAAGATCACAAGCTATGGCGGATATATCTCCGCCCATTAGGGGCGTGGCAAATCGGACAAAACTGTATCTCCTAAAGTTATAAACCTAGAATGCTGAAATTTTGCACGTAAGCTAATGTTTTAATTCTATGAAGATGGGTGAAAAAATTTTATATCTACGTCCCTTAGGGGCGTGGCAAATCGGACCTGAAGATATAGTGATTTTTCGAATTCTGCTATATTTTAGGCACTATTGATGCTAGAGATCTGAAATTTGGTATATATACGCGGGTTGATCACCCAAGTCCAACGAGCTATGGTAGATATATGTCCGCCCATAGGGGGCGTGGCAAACCGCAAAAGTTTATATATCCTACAATTTAAGAGCTAGAAGCTTCAAATTTGGATAGTTAAGTTACTGGTAGCCTCCTCTATCGATGCCCCAAAAATAATTTTTAAGCCTCTTTAGGGGCGTGGCATATCGAAAAATACCCTGTAATTTTCACATTTTTTGAGCGTAAGAATTCAAATTTTGCATTTAGGTAACCGGTTACTCGTTCTAAGAACTGGCTAAAATTGAGGAGTCGACGGCCACTAGGGGCGTGGCAATCGGCATTTACAGTGCCCGTATCGCGACATTTATATGCGTCAGCCATCTATTTATGCATTTGTACATATAAATAAGCTTAATAGATATTCATAATACAAAAGGAAACATTTTTATGAATTTAAAAAAATTTAAAAGAAGCTAAAATAACAAAAATTTGCAATTTACAAAAAAGTGTTTTCCGCGGGATTTGAACTCGCACCCAACCCAAACAGCATGTTTGTCAAAATAGCTAAAATAATGGTCGTCGGCGCTTCAGCCTACAGCACCACCGCGTCGTTTCGATCAATAGAAGTTAAAACGAAATCACATTATTGTTATGACGCCACATAGCAAAGAAAAGCCAGAGTGGTGGCTGGAAATTCAAAAACAATGCAAAGACAAATCAATCGCAACGAGATTCTTAGAATATGCTAGAGTACGCATTTATGTGTGCATACATACACACATACAAATGAGCGCGTGTATAAGGCTGGAATGCTTGATGCTATGCGTGCAGACTTACATATATACATATGTATGTATTTGCATATATGTGTTTGAGGGCTATTTAAGAAGAAACAAATTTAAACTTATAAAATTATTCGACTAAGAAAATGAAAAGTATTAAGTGCCATTCAGTCAAGCTCGCACCTTCCCAATAAAATATCTATTTTATAAAAAACGAAAAATGTATGAAAAAAAAAAAAAAAAACATAGTAGAGGTTCGAACCTCCCTACTCTAACGTTACTTGCGTCGCCTTTAGCACCCGCGCCATTGCTTTGCTCGAGCACTCAGCTGCAAAAATAGAATAGCTTAATAAGAGAGCGTCATCAGACAAAACTACAGTAACGGCTAGAAAGTCCAGAAATCAATCGAAATTCTAAGAATGTGAGAAAAGGCGCGCTTCTGTCTGTACGCATAGAATAGACGATGAGTGTGTGCACATGTATAGTAAAATCGCGCTGATCTGCTGCTAGCTTGAAGCCGGTATCCAATATATGGATATAAATACATGTATATTATTAAAAGTCAAAATTGTATAAATTATATACATATGCATGTAATTTGAATGCAATTATGCAATGATCATAGCAATAGCTATCGATGATTTTTTTAATTTTAATGGGATCATGCCCTGTTTTGTTGTTGCGCACTAGACTTGAAAATTGCACTATATACTCTGGTTGACAGCGTTTGGGCTGTGAATGAGTCTTCTGCAATCGGTATCGCCCGACTGCAACGTTCTTACTTGTTCTTTTTGTTTTTCTATAAGGGTCACCGGGTTGAGTAGCGCTACTCTTAATGTATTCAATATTTTATTGCCCATTTGTTTAAAATTATCTATTGAAACATGTTCAAAGATATTTTCCCACGGTGCCATCTTGAGTTGGCTGATTTTGTTTATACCGGCTTGCATTTCAAGCCTTTGGAAAAATTGACCTAGGTCTAGGATTCCATTGGTATATAAATCGCTAACATCATATCTTGCAGTAATCTTCCTACCATGTTTAAATAAACATAGAGTATTCCTTACATGCAAGGTCACTACTTTACGTACTTCGTCATTGTTTATGACTTCATATACGTTGGGCTTTGAAGCTTTTTCTATAGATTGCCTAGGCAATTCTATTTCTTTCTTATCCGCGCGGATTTTCTGTCTATTTTGATATCTCGTAGTGACTTTCATTATATTTCCTGTAATATTTTGTAGATCTTTAATGGTTATTCTTGATAACGCATCAGCTACATGATTATCTTTTCCCTTTAAATATTCGACTGTAAAATCGTACTCTTCTAATTCTAGCCTCATACGTGTCAGTTTAGAACTCGGATTGATCATTGAGAACAGATATATTAAAGGTCTGTGATCTGTTTTGATCGTAAAGTGTTTTCCATAAATATATGGTCGAAAATGTAATATTGCCCAGTGTATTGCCGCTAATTCCTGCTCAGTTGTACATTTATTACTCTCTCCTTTACTAAAAGCTCTTGACGCGTATGCAATGGGAAGTTGGATTCCGTTATGGTTTTGAGTTAAAACCGCTCCACACGCTTGCTTACTTGCATCAGTTATTATACAGAATTCCTTGCTGAAATCTGGATATTGTAGTAAAGTAGGTTCCATGAGTTTTGTTTTTAAATATTGGAATGCATTTTGGCACTCCTCTGTTCATTCAAAAGGAACATTCTTTTTACATAATCTTGTTATGTGCCGGGAATATTCGGCGAAATTTTTAATGAATCGTCTATAATAATTGCAAAAGGCTACAAAACGTCTGGCGCTATCCGCATTGTGCGGGACTAGGTAATTCATGATGACGTCATATTTCTTGTCATCTGGAAGTATTCCTTTATCTGTGCATCTATGACCAAGAAAAGTCACCTCATGCATAAAAAATGAACATTTTTCTGGATGTAACTTTAGATTGATTTCCTACATTTCTCAAAAACGTCTGTTAAGTTTTTAAGCATATGTTTTTCGGAACAACCTATAACTATTAAGTCATCCATATAAAGAAATGCTTGTGAAGGTTCTAATCCAGAGAATGCTATAGTCATCATTCTTTGAAATGAATTAGGCGCTATTTTTAGACCAAACGGTAATCTCGTGAAGCGATACGAGCCATTGCTCGTTGAAAATGACGTTATATCTCTTGAACTTTCTTCGAGTTCAATTTGATGAAATCCTGACATTAAGTCAAGGCATGTAAAGTATTTTGCTCGTCCAAGTTGATCCAAAATATCATCAATTCTTGGGAGTGGAAATTTATCGGACAGTAATTTTTTATTAATTTGACGATAGTCAATTACCAATCGCCATGTCTTTTGATCTGAGCCTGGGGTTGATTTTTTAGGTACAAGTAATAATGGGCTATTATATTCAGATACTGATTGTTCAACAATTCCGTCTTTTATCAATTTTCCGACTTGTTTTTTTATTTCTTCAACATGACTGTGTGGGCTTCTATAGTTTTTTGTGTAGACTGGTTCATCATCTTTTAATCTCAGTTTTTGTTTATAAAAATTATTTGTGCTGATTGGTTCGGATTCCAATCCAAATATATCACTATATTGGGTGCATAAGTTTGAAAGCTGAGATTTGAATAGTGGAGGAAAGTTTTTCTTTAGTTGAGATAATACAGATTGCTCTCTATTTTCACTATTAGTTTTTACTATTTCGTAGTTTGAAAGTGAGTCAAACGATAAATTACTTGTATTGACTACTTGATCTTTATTTGTTGTATTTAGTAGTCTAACAAAAGCGTTCTTAGATGTTGCTATGGTATTGGCTATGTAAATACCATGCTGAATTTCTTGATTTGGAATCAATACACTGTCTTCTATTGAATTTAGATTGATTTTTCTAATAACTTGGGATCTCGCTGGCAGAAGTATTGAGTTGTTGCCAGAACTGTATGTTATTGGAACATAAATTGGAAATTTTAGGTTATTGGGTCTAAGTATAAGCCAATCTGCAGAAGGCTTGAAGTCTAATTTACAGTTGTATTTTTTTATAAAATCGATTCCTAATATGCCATCACAAGGAATAGCGAATTGTAGATCTACGATATGAAAATCGTGTTTGATTATGTATTTAGTGGTCTGTATCTCAATAGAAGTTAACCCCTTGGATTTGGTCACTTCATTACTTATTCCTTTTATGTCTATAATATAATAGCTTTGTATGTCATGAAAGACATCAAAATTTTCTTTAACTACTGAAATGTCTGCACCTGTGTCTACTAAAAAGACAATTTCTTTTCCTGTAGGCACATGGTTGAATGATACAAATATATTCTGACTGAGTGTATAGCTGCCAATTTAGGCTAGCTACTCGTTTCTTTATTTTGTTTTTTACACCGCTTCTTTTATTGGCCATGTCCACTCTACTCACTCAGTTTAAAATCCAGTTCATCAGTTCATCGAACGTCCCAGTAGCTCCTCGAAGATATGATGATGTTTGTTGTTGTTGCTGGGTCCTTGTTGAAAACGAGTTGCAGTGGTGATCAGCGGGTTAGCAGGCTTCCATAGTCACGGTCGCCATGTAAAGAGTCGCCAGGATAAAGAGTTTTGTTTGTTTTATACAATTGTGCTTTCGCATATTTTCGTAGCTCGAACCTAAAAAGTGAAGAGCCGAGCAAATACGAAATTGATAGGCCCTAGGAGACAGATTTTTCGGTGTTGAAAAACTTTGTACTACATGTCTAGTCTATGTGTTCTCTGGTCCGTGTTTAAATTAAATTAAATTTAAAAAAAAAAAAAAAAAAAAATCGGATAAAAATGGAAGGAGGTGAAGGCCAAGGCTTGGGGCTCAGCGTGCGCTGGGTATACTACCGCAATAAAGAAGAGTTGGTGGCAATAACCCGAGAGCTCGGACTAGAGTGCGACGGTCGGGTGGACGACCTACGAAAGAGGCTGTCAGCATATATACAGGGTGATAAACACTCTGAAGGGATGAGGATGCGCCTAGGCGAAATAGAGGCCCGTTTCCCTAAAGGGACAGATACACTCCCGGGATCGGCAGCGGAAAGTATGGGGGGACGCGCCTATCAGAAGTCAGAACCCGACCTCCGCAAACTGCAAGAGCTCGAGTCGGCCCCAATGGCAAACTTGAGGCTAAAGGTGCCTGTCGTCGACGAGGCGAGAGTGGCGCCACCTATGCCGAGAACCCCTTTACGCGACCCCATGCCCTTTTTACCACCGGAGAAACACCCACCTTGGTGCGTGGCTGAACAGGTGAGGAAGTGGGGCATGAGGTATGACGGCCAGGCGGACCCGTTAGGATTCGTAGAGGTGGTGGAAGAGCGGGCCATAACATATGGCATAGAGCTGGACCGGATGCCGAGAGCGATGAGCGAGATGCTCGGCGACAAGGCAGCGAAGTGGCTTTTAACCAGCGGTCTGAGAGATGCGACCTGGACCGAGTTCAAGAGAGTTCTGGACTTTTTCCTGCCACCGCAATATTTCGAGCTCCTGGAAGACCAGATACGGGCGCGTTATCAGCGGCAGGGGAAGAGCTTTAAGGACTACCTTCTCGAGCTCAGGTTGCTGATACGTCAGGCCAGATACAGACGCCACGACTTCACGACGTTGACGCAACTAACCCAGATGGCGACGGAATATAAAAATGTCCAGGGCCAAAAAAGGATTTGGGAGAGGAAATCCGTGGCGAGCCATTCGAGGGCGCCTTGGGCGATGCCGGCGGATAGCCGGCCTGGAAACTCGTTCCGTGCGCAAACGTCGGAGCCGCGAGCTGAGCAGCAAGGCTCGGGTCAGACCGCGGCGACAGCAAAGGCACCAGGGGAGGCAGTGCATCGCATGATGGCCCAGGATGCCGGCTTCGACTTCGATCCGCGACACTTTGCGAGAGAATGTTGCGGCGCGCAGGTGCTGTTTTGCCGACGATGCGGCAAAAAGGGGAGGAGTACACAAGAGTGTTGCCTTCGGATGGAAGCGGGAAACGGATAGGGGCGCCGTCCTATGAAGCGGGGTGGCGCCGATTAACACCAAAAGAGAGAGGCGGATACCCGTTATGGGTAAAAGAAGGAAGAATCGTCGCGACGGTGAGGATCGGGGGCCAGATGATGATCGCTACGATCGACACCGGGGCCACCCGCAGCTTCATGAGTGAAGACTGCGTGCACCAGCGGATGGTTCAAGGAGAGTCGCAGGAGATACGGTCGCGAATAAGGTTGGCCGATGGGTCGTCGCAGCACGTAACGCGAACGATGAAGGTGGTCGTAACCCTCGCGGAGAAGGTAGTGCAGATGACGGTGCTCATCATGCCAACTATGTTGGATCACGTCATTTTAGGGATGGATTTCCTGTGCGCGGTGGGGGCGACGCTGCGCTGTGGCGACACGGGGCTGACGATGAGGATGGAAGAAATGCCAAAAGAGAGCAGTCGCGCTGAAAACGAGGGGTCGCTCGCTCGACGCGCGAGCTATGCTAATGTGAGGTGTTTGAACCCCGAGGCGCCAAGCTGGACTCCGCTGTCGAAGAAGCGGAAAGCTCGCAGAGGGCGCCGGACATTTGCGCGAGGACCGACAGGAAGGGAGACGAGCGGCTCGAACGGGTACTCCAGGAGTGCCACGACGCCCCCACAGCGGGACACCAAGGGGTGAGGAAGACGGCGACAAGATTAGTACAGCGATACTATTGGCCGGGTATGTCCCGAGATGCCGCTCGTTACGTGAAGCGTTGCGAGACGTGCCAAAAATTCAAGGGTGTGCAACGAAGGCCAGCCGGTCGGATGCTGACAAGGCAAGTATCGGAGCCGATGACGGTATTGTGCGCTGACTTCGTGGGACCTTTGCTTCGGTCGAAGCTTGGGAATACGATGCTATTGGTATTCCACGATGCGTTCGCCAAGTGGGTGGAGTTGATGCCATTCAGGAAGGCTACCACGGCTCTGCTGAAAGGGGCTTTCCGAGAGCGCATATTGGGCAAATTTGGAGTACCCAGAACGTTCGTGTGCGACAATGGCGTACAGTTCACGAGCAGGAGCTTCCGCTCTTTCATGACGTCCTTGGGAGTGGAGCTCCAATACACGGCCCCGTACTCACCACAGGAGAACCCCACATAAAGGACGAACCGGACCGTCAAGACGATGATAGCACAATACGTCCATGGTCACCAGAGCTCATGGGATGAGTTGCTGCCTGAAATAACGCTGACTGTCAATTCCAGCGTGGCGGATTCTACGGGATTCAGCCCGGCGTTCCTAATGTTAGGGCGGGAGCCGCGCCTGCCGGCTGCCTTGTATGACGAGGTTACACCCGGATCAGCGACGGAGGAGCTTCACCCAGACGCCAAGAGAGACAGGATGAGGGAAGTGTTCGCGATCGCCCGCAATAACCTGCAGCGGGCATCGAGGGATCAAGGGCGCTATTATAACCTGCGTACCTACCTACCGTTCAGGATCGTTAGCTTTGTCTCTCCCAACATCGTGCGGCTCGCCAAACGCGGCGAACGCAAAAGAAAGGTAGCTAACATCTCCCAGCTCAAGCCCTTCCATCACGACGGCGACGAGAGCGAAGAAGAGCGGGATGAAAGCCAAGGGACCGTCGACGTTCCTAGACACTGACGGCAACACACCTCAGACCAACAACAACTTTTCCCCACCTCAAACCCATTGTTCAACTCCCCGTAGTGTCTCGTAAAAGTTGCGATACTAAACAGTAGGTTGGGAACCAGTATCCTAAAAAGCGTAGCGTTTAATGCTTAAGTTTTCAGATACAACGTTGGAGAACGAGGTCATCATCATCAGCAGCGAGGACGAGAGGGAGGAAGAAGAGGCGGTCCACATGGAAGATGTTAGCGACGCTGACACCGAGCCATTCCCGGGTACGGCGTACCAAAGGCGAGGCGACCCGAGGATGGGCCGGGAATATTGCAGGTCTCGTAAGGAGCGACCCCCCCATCGATCCACGATCAATATCGCTGAGATGCTCGATGGGTGTGTTATGTTGATGAAGGTGGAGTTCACCACCATCTACGTGGAGATACCCCAGTCGTGAGGGGCGCAGCCATACTCCCGCCGCCGCCAGCGATATCAGGGCTGGAGGAATGTGCCGCCCCCAGAGCGAAGACGAGAAAGAGGAGATGCGCAAGGTCTAGTCGCCGGAGGAAGAGAGGGGACGGTGGGGAGCGGAGTCGTCTGGGGACCAATCCCCGTCGCGGGGACAGGGTGGCGGCCGGGAGCGCAGTCCCCTGCCGGCGGAGTGCGTCGAAGAGCCCGGTCAAAAAGATCCCGAGAGTCGATTTGGCGGGCGTAGCGGAAAGGCTGCGGCAATCGGGAGGAGGACAGCAAACGACCCTTTCTGTGCCGGATCAAAGTCCCCCTGAGGACGGCGAGCCGATGGCCGCGTTCGGACCGAGAACGCCACGGTCAACGTGACGGTCACGCCCTCGGGGAGCGTGACCGCCGCTCTAGTAAGTAAGGGGGGGTGTAAGGCGGCTCGCGGAACCGCCTCACATAATCTTGTTATCTATATCTATGCTATAATCTGGGCAGACTGACGCTGCCCCAGCTGAGAATTTTAACCTCACAATATGTAGATCAGTGATGATACAAGATTTAATTGAATAAAGAAATATCGGAAATGCAAATTAATACAGAAAATAAAATTATCGATACGACATATATATGTATATATGTAAGTCTGCACGCATAGCATCAAGCATTCCAGCCTTATACACGCGCTCATTTGTATGTGTGTATGTATGTACACATAAATGCGTACTCAAGCATATTCTAAGAATCTCGCTGCGATTGATTTGTCTTTGCATTGTTTTTAAATTTCCAGCCGTCATTATGTGGCGTCATAACAATAATGTGATTTTTTTTAACTACTGTTGCTCGATACGACGCGGTGGTGCTGTAGGCTGAAGCGCCGGCGATCTTTATTTTAGATATTTTGACATGAACATGATTTTCGGCTTGGGTGGGAGTTCAAATCCCCTCGGAAAACTCGTTTTTGTATTTTTGCAAATATTTTTGTTATTTAAGCTTTTTTATATTTTATTATTTTTATAAAAATGTTTCCTTCCGTGCTATCAATTCCTATTAAGCCTATTTATGTGTACGAAGACATAAATAGATGGCTGACGCATATAAATGCCGCAATATGGACACTATAAATGCCGGTTGCCACGCCCCTAGTGGCCGTAGACTCCTCAATTTTTGGCCAGTTCTTAGAACGAGTAACCGGTTACCTAAATGCAAAATTTGAATTCTTACGCTTAAAAATGTGAAAATTACAGGGTATTTTTCGATATGAAACGCCCATAAAGAGGCGTAAAAACTATTTTTGGGGCATCGATAGAGGAGGCTACCAGTAACTCAACTATCCAAATTTGAAGCTTCTAGCTCCTAAACTGTAGGAGATATAAGCTTTTGCGGTTTGTTACGCCCCCTATGGGCGGACATATGTCTACCATACTCCGTTGGCCTTGGCTGGTCAACTCGCATATATATACCAAATTTCAGGTCTCTAGCATCAATAGTGTCCAAAATATAGCCGAATTCGAAAAATCACTATATCTTCAGGTCCGATTTGCCACACCCCTAGTAGGCGTAAATAAATAATTTCTAATTAGAATTAAAACATCAGCTTACGTGCAAAATTTCAGCAGTCTAGGTTTATAACTTTAGGAGATGCAGTTTTGTCCGATTTGCCACGCCCCAATAGGCGGAGATATATCCGCCATAGCTGTGATCTTCGGTGGTCGACGCGGACCTACATATCAAATTTCCGCTTTCTAGCTCTTCAACAAACATGATTTCTGGTATATCGGAAAATGCATTTTCCGATTTGCCACGCCCCTAGTGGGCGGATCGGATTTGAGCACTTTATGAATCGGAGATATACACGAGTATGTGTTATTTCAAGTCTCTAGCTTTAATAGCGACGAAATCGTTTGCGTTCATACCGACAGACGGTCGGACAGCAAGACGGACATTGCACAAAGCCAATAGACTATTTCACTTCGTGAATGAGTCTAATTACACTGAAAAAAATCAATGTGTCGATAAACATCTCGATAAAAAAGAAAATCGAGAAAATATGATTAACTCGTACCACCACAAGCCATAATAGAACACATAGACCAGACAAGTAGTTTAAGCATTGGCGCCACAAACATCTTCGTATTTGCTCACTTTTATGTTCGGCCTGCGAAAATATACAAAAGCACACTCATATCGCTTCATGCGCTCTACCGAGATGGTCGATTGTTGAACAACAGATGCTCGATGCTCAATGTTTCCCTTTCTCTCTCTCTCTCTCTCTCTCTCTCTTCTGTTGTATGTCATATAAGCATATGCTCACAGTATTGTAGTGTATACAATATATGAAGTTGACATATGCCCAAAATATAAGTAAGAGTATCATGCTCACAACATAGCAACACTTTGTTGCTTTACTTATATTATAACAGCTATACATAAGCGCCGTAATATGATCGGTCACTTATGTATAGACTGGCCTGCAGCGTGGGATCTGCAACGTAAGCATTGTTACGCTCTTGTCCACGCCGCAGCTTAAACGCTAAATGTATATGCCTTCTGCATATGCATACAAACATATATACACACACATACAGCATGTTATATACTCCCATTCTGCCGCTGCTATAAGCGACAGAATTCTTTATGTAAACTTTATGTACTTTAGGCTAAGACTTTATTTGAATAAAATACGGAGAGCATTCGCTGCCCGACACTGCAATTAAACAGTTCTTTTTAGACTCATTCACGAAAGTGAAATGAGTATATTGGTTTTGTGCAATGTCCGTCTTGCTGTCCGTCCGTCTGTCCGTCTGTCCGTATGAACGCAATCTATTTCGGCGCTATTGAAGCTAGAGACTTGAAATTTGGAACACATACTCGTGTATATCTCCGATTTATAAAGTGTTAAAATTTTCCCGATCCGCCCACTAGGGGCGTGGCAAATCGGAAAATGCATTTTCCGATATACCAGAAATCATGTTTGTTGAAGAGCTAGAAAGCTGAAATTTGGTATGTAGGTCCGCGCCAACCACCCAAGATCACAAGCTATGGCGGATATATCTCCGCCCATTCGGGGCGTGGCAAATCGGACAAAACTGTATCTCCTAAAGTTATAAACCTAGAATGCTGAAATTTTGCACGTAAGCTAATGTTTTAATTCTATGAAGATGGGTGAAAAAATTTTATATCTACGTCCCTTAGGGGCGTGGCAAATCGGACCTGAAGATATAGTGATTTTTCGAATTCTGCTATATTTTAGGCACTATTGATGCTAGAGATCTGAAATTTGGTATATATACGCGGGTTGATCACCCAAGTCCAACGAGCTATGGTAGATATATGTCCGCCCATAGGGGGCGTGGCAAACCGCAAAAGTTTATATCTCCTACAATTTAAGAGCTAGAAGCTTCAAATTTGGATAGTTAAGTTACTGGTAGCCTCCTCTATCGATGCCCCAAAAATAATTTTTAAGCCTCTTTAGGGGCGTGGCATATCGAAAAATACCCTGTAATTTTCACATTTTTTGAGCGTAAGAATTCAAATTTTGCATTTAGGTAACCGGTTACTCGTTCTAAGAACTGGCTAAAATTGAGGAGTCGACGGCCACTAGGGGCGTGGCAATCGGCATTTACAGTGCCCGTATCGCGACATTTATATGCGTCAGCCATCTATTTATGCATTTGTACATATAAATAAGCTTAATAGATATTCATAATACAAAAGGAAACATTTTTATGAATTTAAAAAAATTTAAAAGAAGCTAAAATAACAAAAATTTGCAATTTACAAAAAAGTGTTTTCCGCGGGATTTGAACTCGCACCCAACCCAAACAGCATGTTTGTCAAAATAGCTAAAATAATGGTCGTCGGCGCTTCAGCCTACAGCACCACCGCGTCGTTTCGATTAATAGAAGTTAAAACGAAATCACATTATTGTTATGACGCCACATAGCAAAGAAAAGCCAGAGTGGTGGCTGGAAATTCAAAAACAATGCAAAGACAAATCAATCGCAACGAGATTCTTAGAATATGCTAGAGTACGCATTTATGTGTGCATACATACACACATACAAATGAGCGCGTGTATAAGGCTGGAATGCTTGATGCTATGCGTGCAGACT
The DNA here is from genome assembly GCF_054131065.1 of Drosophila arizonae. Lineage (NCBI taxonomy): Eukaryota > Metazoa > Arthropoda > Insecta > Diptera > Drosophilidae > Drosophila > Drosophila arizonae. Next base: position 33,963,129 of record NC_142927.1, read on the forward strand.
TACATATATACATATGTATGTATTTGCATATATGTATTTGAGGGCTATTTAAGAAGAAACAAATTTAAACTTATAAAATTATTCGACTAAGAAAATGAAAAGTATTAAGTGCCATTCAGTCAAGCTCGCACCTTCCCAATAAAATATCTATTTTATAAAAAACGAAAAATGTATGAAAAAAAAAACATAGTAGAGGTTCGAACCTCCCTACTCTAACGTTACTTGCGTCGCCCTTAGCACCCGCGCCATTGCTTTGCTCGAGCACTCAGCTGCTAAAATAGAATAGCTTAATAAGAGAGCGTCATCAGACAAAACTACAGTAACGGCTAGAAAGTCCAGAAATCAATCGAAATTCTAAGAATGTGAGAAAAGGCGCGCTTCTGTCTGTACGCATAGAATAGACGATGAGTGTGTGCACATGTATAGTAAAATCGCGCTGATCTGCTGCTAGCTTGAAGCCGGTATCCAATATATGGATATAAATACATGTATATTATTAAAAGTCAAAATTGTATAAATTATATACATATGCATGTAATTTGAATGCAATTATGCAATGATCATAGCAATAGCTATCGATGATTTTCCCATTTTAAATGGGATCATGCCCTGTTTTTTGTTGCGCACTAGACTTCAAATTTGCACTATATACTCTGGTTGACAGCGTTTGGGCTGTGAATGAGTCTTCTGCAATCGGTATCGCCCGACTGCAACGTTCTTACTTGTTTGTTCTATAATAAATATTGTTTACAGAAGACACTAACACTAACCAGAGAACACATAGTAAACACACACGTAGTGTAAAGCGTTTTGCACACTTTTTATCGATCGTTGAGTCCCACATAACTTCATATTTGCTCGGCTCCTCACTTTTAGATTCGGGCTACCAAAATATACGAAAGCACCAGTGTTGGCAAATCAGATTTTTTCCCGTCAAATCTGGCTTTTTTTCTAATTATTTGAACAACAATATCGAACTTTTTGATTCTATGTAAATGAAACGAAAAAATTTAAAAATGCATGCAACTTTTTTGATAGCGTGTAGTACAAGAATTTATGTGTTTAAGGTTGCCGACAAATTTTCAAATAGTGAAAAATGTTGATCCATTTTCATGCACATATATTTTTGGAGAACATTGATAGTATTGAACCCCAATATAAGAAGTTTTGAGTTGAGAAGCGTGTTCTAAGGGTTTGATAGGATATAAGAAATTTAGGAACTTGGCCACTTTTGCATTGCTTTCTTTGCCAATACCCAAGTGAGTAACATTTTTCGTCAGATCAATACTGTGATGTTTAACTCAAGCATCAGGTAAAACATATATATTATAAAACTTCATAGATACTTCATAGATGCGGTGGTTGAAGAAATGATGCCATGATTATAAGCTATATATTTAAATATCAATCAAATCAAAGCAAAAAACATCAGCTTTTTACCGATTTTTTTTTCACCAAATTTCGGCTTTTTTTTTAAAGTATCTTCCCACTAAAAACAGCTTATTTGCTCAACAAGAATTGGCAACACTGGAAAGCACAATCATTGCGACCCCTGCGCTCGACCGAGATGGTCGGCTGTTGAACAAAAGGTCCCTCTATGCTCAATGCTTTCCTGCTCTCTCTCTCTCTCTCTCTCTCTCTCTCTCTCAATGCTTTCTGTTCTCTCAAATATGTGCTAGAATAAGCTTGAGTGTATGTGTGCACACGTGTAGAAAAACTGTAGTAGTTGCTGCACGTGCGTTTGTTAATTGGCCAAACATTTTGTTATTTGTTAACGTCGATAGACTTAACTGACTTTCAGCATATGATCTTCATATTCTATTTATCGTTTTTTAAAGGTATCGTTTTTTATCGCTTTTTAAAGGTAAACTCGACATCCGCGCTATATATACGGTCATATATAAAAAAAAAAAATTTAAGTCTCTAGCTCTTAGATCTTCTGAAATTGGCGCGCTCAAACATACGGACAGAGCTAAAACGGCGTAGTTCATCGCCTAGATCAAGAATATATGTATGTACATGTATATATGCTTCATGGGATCTTTAGCCCAAATTATAACAATAAAAGTAAGGGCCCGTGCAACTACAAAGTTTTTTGGGACTGCTATACTTTGCACGCGTTAACCATGTGTGTTAAGTGCATAAGTGAACTACAGCTAAGTAGGATCGAAATAGCAAAACAGAGAATAAACATAAGAGAGCTTATTCCAAAAGAAATTATTGACTGCAGCGACGTACAAGGGTTTGGAAATTTATAGACCATATATTTTATGTTGCTTGATTTATATTTTATTTCTATTGTTTTTTTTTTTCCACAGAACTTCAAATGCAATCATATTGATGAATCGCAGGAGCAGGAACATGTGAATAATGATATTGCCATGCAAATGGGATTTGTTAACGAAGCGATATTATCGCCGCGGCTAGGCCATTGTACACCTTTCGGCACAGCACTTTATGACAATCATTCCGAGCAACGCTTCGGCTATGTAGAATCTGATCTAAAATTTGTTCTCTATATGTACGACGTTAAAAATATGCGGGATATTTATGGACGCATTACTACTGCGCTGAAAATAATAAAAGCCAAAAAGTATTAAAAATATAATAATATATATTTATTCATTTTAAATATATCTACCTACTTTTTCCTTCATCGTACTTTTCAGAAGCACCTTCTGTGAAATGGACGTCTTCAGTAAACGCAGCACGATTAAACGAAATCTTGAAAAGCTTATTTTGGACATACCTACATACATATCTACAATAGAGAATCTTTCAGATCGCCTAGATGACAAATTAGGATGGAAGCAATTCAAATTCTGTTTTAAGTTGGCAACCAGCCAAACTGTGAGTATTCGAAATACGCCTTTTACAAATATGTGGGTTAGGGTGTGAATCGGTTGGATGGGGGTTATATTATAAATAACCCTAAATTAGATAAAATACATATATAGTTTACTTTAAAAGTTTGGAGACTGTAGCCCTAAAGGTGTAGGAGATATAATGAAATAACTAGTTTTCGATAAGTTTTTAATCGGAAGTAAAATATCGGGAGTAGTTATCGATTTGGGGAGAAAAACTCGATATGCGCGTGATACACACGGACCTAGGGAAAAATTTCAAGTTTCTAGCTCGTATATCTTCTGAGATCGACGTATTCATATATACGGACGGACAGAGCTAGATCGACTCAGGTCGTCGTCCTGATCAAGAATCAACAGTATGTCCATTAATTATTTTCAAAACAAAACAACTTTTTGTTGGACATACGGTCTTCATGAAACTTTCAGATCGTAATTTGAAATACGCCTTTTACAAACATGTGGGTAAGGCGGTGGATATAGGGGTGGGGGGTAAATTTCAACAAAAACCGAAATTACGCCTTTTACGAACTTATAGGTAAGGGGGTGGATAAAGTGGTAGGGGGTGAATTTTAACAAAACCTGGAATTGTATAAAATGCATATTAATATACATTCAAAATTTGGAGACTGTCGCTCTAAAGATGTAGGAGACAGATTTTAAAACTGATTTTCGATAAGCCTTTTTATCGATAAAAAAGATCGGGATGACTTATCGATTTTTAATGATAAACTCGATATCCGCGCTGTAAATACGGACATTTAAAAAAAAATTTGAAATATCTAGCTCTTATATCTTCTGAAATTGACGCATTCATACTTACGGACAGACGGACGGACGGACAAAAAGACGGACAGGGCCAAATCGACTCAGCTCGTCACCCTGATCAAGAATATATACTTGGTGGGGTCTGCCACGCCTCCTTTTGCCTGTTACATACATTTCAACAAAACCATTATACCCTGATTTCCCATTGAAAATGGGTTCAGGGTATAAAAATTGGAAGACTCTAGCAATAAAGGTGTAAAAGATATAATTTTATAACTGGTTATTGATAAGATTTTTTTTGATAAAAAAAAATAACGGGATGAGTTATAGATTTTTAATGATAAACTCGATATCCGCGCTCTAATTACGGACATTTAAAAAAATTTGAGGTCTCTAACTCTTACATCTTCTAAAATCGACGCGTTCATACATACGGACAGACAGAAGGACAGGGCCAAATCAACTCAGCTCGTCGCCCTGATCAAGAATATATATACTTTGTGGGGTCTGGTACTCCTCCTTCTGCCTGTTACATACATTTCAACAAAACCATTATACCCTGATTTCCCATTTTCAATGGGTTCAGGGTATAAAAATATATGTAAACAAATCTGCATGCAGAGAGACTCTCTCGGATGAGACTAAACAAAGCACTGGCTGGGCTTTGTTTTTCGGTCGCAAGGCAGATAAGCGGGACCTTCTAGTACCGTCGCTCGTCGGGAGTGTGGGGGGGTTCTTTTCTGCCTTGCGATCAGAGTTCATAAATTTTAATTTTTAAGATCCCTTCAACTCGAGGTGGAGCTATACTCCACGAAAAAAAAAAAAAAAAAATTATACTGGGGAAGTAGGGGAAGGACTGACACAAATTTACAGTAAGAACACCGACACAACTAAGCGTGGCCATAGATGGCATTCGGTACACGCGCTCTTTACCCACCCAACTACGGTTTTTCATAAACAATTTTAACAGAAAAACCCCAAAGAAGCTCCAACACTAACTAGCCTACCCCATTATTTCAACCCTTCTTCCAGATTAACGACTCATATTATTCTTGGTTTCATTCCTATTATTTATAGTATTCATTTTCATTCATTTAAATAATATCTAGACATTGGGATACTAAGATTACATTACATTATTTCTCTTATACTAACAATGTTGTTATTATTTTACATTTTTATTTTACATTATTATTAGCTTCTTTTTTTTATGCTATTCTTTAAATTGGTCTATTTTCTATCGTAAATCTTTCTTGCTATTAAATCCTATTTATTTCTTTATTTATTGCATTTTCATTTTTTTATACCCTGAACCCATTGAAAATGGGAAATCAGGGTATAATGGTTTTGTTGAAATGTATGTAACAGGGAGAAGGAGGCGTGGCAGACCCCACAAAGTATATATATTCTTGATCAGGGTGACGAGCTGAGTTGATTTGGCCCTGTCCGTCTGTCTGTCCGTCTGTCCGTCTGTCCGTCTGTCCGTCCGTCCGTCTGTCCGTCTGTCCGTCTGTCCGTATGTATGAACGCGTCGATTTCAGAAGATATAAGAGCTAGAGACCTCAAATTTCTTTTAAAATGTCCGTAATTACAGCGCGCATATCAAGTTTATCATTAAAAATCGATAACTCATCCCGATCTTTTTTTATCGATAAAAAACCTTATCGAAAACCAGTTATAAAATTATATCTTCTACACCTTTATTGCTAGAGTCTCCAAATTTTTAATGTATGCTTATATGCAATTTATACAATTTCGGTTTTTGTTAACATTTACCCCCCACCCTTAAATTCACCCCCTCACCCTCACTTTTGTAAAAAGCGTATTTCAAATACTAGAGACTTGTGCTTTGGCAATTACATGCATATGTTATAATCATAATCTGAAAGTTTCATGAAGATCGTACGTCCACAAAAAAAGCTATTAAGCAATTAAGTTCTCATAGTAAGCGCTCACTGCCGCCCATGCGTGTTTATGCTTGTGTGTGTATATGTATGTAATTGTTTGTGTATGTGTGTGTGTGTGTGTGTGTGTGTATGTGTGTGTATGTATGTGTGTGTATGTATGCGTTTGTGTGTATGCGTGTGTTTGTGTGTATGTGTGTCTGTACGCGTGTGTGTGTATGTATGCCTTGTGTAAGCTGAAAGACGCGAAAAATTATTGAAATATCTATTGCTCCAAGGGTTCAGGGGATCTCGTAGTCGAGCAGTCTCGACTAGAGCTTTCTTACTTGTTTATTTTATAATTTAGGTGAAATCATTTAGTTTAATAAAATTGGCAAACAAATAGATATAAATATAAAGCAAAATGGTCTTAATCATCTTATTTAAAAAATGTGGTTGTAAAAAAAATTATTTTAATTTAAAAAAAAATATGCTTTGCTTCATTTTTGCATGCAATTATTTCCAAACATTTTATTATTACTTGTTTTTTATACCCTGAACCCATTTTCAATGGGAAATCAGGGTATAGTGGTTTTGTTGAAATGTATGTAACAGGCAGAAGGAGGCGTGGCAGACCCCACAAAGTATATATATTCTTAATCAGGGCGACGAGCTGAGTCGATTTGGCCCTGTCCGTCTGTCTGTCTGTCCGTCTGTCCGTCCGTCCGTCTGTCCGTATGTTTGAACGCGTCGATTTCCGAAGATATAAGAGCTAGAGACTTGAATTTTTTTTTATTCCCTGAACCCATTGAAAATGGGAAATCAGGGTATAATGGTTTTGTTGAAATGTATGTAACAGGCAGAAGGAGGCGTGGCAGACCCCACAAAGTATATATATTCTTGATCAGGGCGACGAGTCGATTTGGCCCTGTCCGTCTGTCTGTCTGTCCGTCTGTCCGTATGTTTGAACGCGTCGATTTCCGAAGATATAAGAGCTAGAGACTTGAATTTTTTTTTTTAAATGACCGTATATACAGCGCGGACGTCAAGTTTGCTTTTAAAATTCGATAAATCATCCCGTTATGCTTTTATCGAGTAAGAACATTCAAGTTCAAATCAGATGCCACTATAGGTAATTGTGAATGATTTTTCTTTTTTTTAAATTTCTCAAATATTCAATATAATATGTAGATCATATTCTGAAAGTTTCATTAAATTCCGTTCAGTCAAAAATTAATAAAAAATAATCAAATATTTGGCCAATTAACAAACGCACGTGCAGCAGCTACAACAAAAACACTCGTTGAATCACATCAGCTGTTAGTTTCGTTTAGTTTTGGTAGATGGCGCAGCAGAAGTGAATCTATTTGAGTTTTGCCAGCACCATTAGCAGAAGTGGGGTGGCCTAGTGTGTTAGCTGCATGACGCTTGATCGAGAAGTCGCGGTTCGAATCCCGATCGATGCAACTGATGTTAGTTTTTTTTTAATTGTTTCAAAATATTTTTATATTTTCATAAATGAGTTTTCTATTTAATTTATATTTTTAAATACACCGAAATTGAAATTTTAACTATACTTTATGTGCGTTTTTAATAGTTTGGTTATTCTAGCAGATTCTTAGAATCACATCAGCAGTTAGTTTCGTTTAGTTTTGGTAGATGGCGCAGCAGCAGTGAATGTATTTGAGTTTTGCCAGCATCACTAGCAGGAGTGGGGTGGCCTAGTGTGTTAGCTGCATGACGCTCGATCGAGAAGTCGCGGTTCGAATCCCGATTGATGCAACTGATGTTAATTTTTTTTAATTGTTTCAAAATATTTTTATATTTTCATAAATGAGTTTTCACCGAAATTGAAATTTTAACTATACTTTATGTGCGTTTTTAATAGTTTGGTTATTCTAGCAGATTCTTAGAGTCACATCAGCAGTTAGTTTCGTTTAGTTTTGGTAGATGGCGCTGCAGCAGTGAATCTATTTGAGTTTTGCCAGCGCCACTAGCAGGAGTGAGGTGGCCTAGTGTGTTAGCTGCATGACGCTCGATCGAGAGGTCGCGGCTCGAATCCCGATCGATGCAACTGATGTTAATTTTTTTTAATTGTTTCAAAATATTTTTATATTTTATTAAATGAGTTTGGTATTTTATTTATATTTTTAAATACATCGAAATTGAAATTTCAGCCATACTAAATGGGAATTTTTATTTGTTGGGTTCAGGGTAGTATCTAGTCGAGCACTCTCGACTAGAGTTTTCTTACTTGTTTTAATTATTGTAGCGCACGAGTTCCTCACCATATATGTATATATATTATATATATGTATATGGACTTATTGTAAAGTCGCAACGTGGAGTTCTAGAAAAAGGGCTAAATTTTTCACCTTTTCTGCCTATATAGCTTTGGGTAGATAAAAGCTTAAAGGTTTTATTGCCCCTAAAGTTGGCTGCACTAATACTTGTCGCTGCAGAATTCGCACAGCGCGGCACCCACCGAAAGCTCTCAATGCAGCTCTGCATGCAATGAAAGGTTCGGTGTACCTTTCCAAAGCTTTTGCAAGCGCGCGTACTTTTTATACCCTGAGCCCATTGAAAATGGGAAATCAGGGTATAATGGTTTTGTTAAAAGTATGTAACAGGCAGAAGGAGGCGTGGCAGACCCCACAAAGTATATATATTCTTGATCAGGGCGACGAGCTGAGTCGATTTGGCCCTGTCCGTCTGTCTGTCCGTCCGTCCGTCCGTCCGTCTGTCCGTATGTATGAACGCGTCGATTTCAGAAGATATAAGAGCTAGAGACTTAAATTTTTTTTTTTTTAAATGTCCGTAATTACAGCGCGCATATCAAGTTTATCATTAAAAATCGATAACTCATCCCGATCTTTTTTTCTCGATAAAAAACCTTATCGAAAACCAGTTATAAAATTATATCTTCTACACCTTTATTGCTAGAGTCTCCAAATTTTTAATGTATGCTTATATGCAATTTATACAATTTCGGTTTTTGTTAAAATGTACCCCCACCTCTAAATTCACCCCCTCACCATCACTTTTGTAAAAAGCGCATTTCAAATACTAGAGACTTGTGCTTTGGCAATTACATACATATCTATGTTATAATCATAATATAAAAGTTTCATGAAGATCGTACGTCCACAAAAAAAGTTATAAATCAATTAAGTTCTCATAGTAAGCGCTCACTGCCGCCCATGCGTGTTTATGCTTGTGTGTGTATATGTATGTAATTGTTTGTGTATGTATGCCTGTGTGTGCGTGCGTGCGTGTGTGTGTGTGTGTGTGTGTGTGTGTGTGTGTGTGTGTGTGTGTGTGTGTGTGTGTGCGTGTTTCTTGTGTAAGCTGAAAGTCGCGAAAAATTATTGAAATATCTATTAATCCAAGGGTTCAGGGGATCTCGTAGTCGAGCAGTCTCGACTAGAGCTTTCTTACTTGTTGAACATATTCTTTTCCTATTATTATTTACCCTTTATTTTTTTTGTTTGGCTTGCGACCATTACACCACCCGATAATATACCACCGTTAGACGGAATATTAGCGGGAATATGTTCGGATGTCTATTGCTTAATGTCTTTGGCATGAAATGTACCTATCTCTTGACCTTGCAAATTCTCTAAAAGATAAAAGCAATTTCCTAGTTTCTTTTTCACTCTACATTTCAAAAATTGGGGTGCTAATTTCGCATTATAATTGTGAGCGAATTTGCTAAGTGAAAAATTTCGGCGATACACTTCCTGCCCTTCCCTAAATGTAACAGGCTTAGACCGCAAATTATACTGTTTAACATTTCGTTCATAAGCTTGTTTTATGTGTGCCTGTATATCTTTACGAATTAGGGATAAGTTATCTGATCGAAATAGTGGTACTAATGGTTCTTCAAGCAATGTTAATTGCTTTATCAACTTGTAGTCTGAACCATGAGTGATCATATCTAACCCAAATAAATCTCTATAAGGGGAGCATCCTATGGATTGATGCAAAGCTGATCGTAAGGCGCATGAGATACTAGAAATATGTTCCCAGTTCCGTTAGAAAAGCATTAAACTCATTAGATTTGAACTGTTTTCCATTATCGCTTACTTTGGTTTCTTGAACGCCAAATCTCTGGAATATATGCTTTAATAGAAACTCTTGAATAACAGATGACGTCGATTTTTTTAAAAGCCAAAGCCAACGAAATTTACTGAAATGGTCCAATACTATTAATAGTCCTACATGTCCACTTTTGCTCCTGAGATATGGCCCTAATAAATCTATATACAACCTCTGAAAAGGTCGATAAGTCGGACTTTGAGCTCCCATTGGAGGACGGAGAGTATAATTCGGGGCTTTGCATTGTTTGCATACCGAACAATTTTTAATATAATCGCGAACATCCTTTGCTAACCCAGGCCAAAAGAGATTTCTTCGCAATTTCTCGACTGTTTTTTGTATACCTGAATGTGCTGACGTTACACTATCATGGGCTTGCTTTAATACCTCGCCTTTAAGTGGCTCTGGAACCCATAGTTTCCACAAAAACTTATCTTGAACTTCATCTCCGGTGGAGTGTTCAGTTCGGATATAGATTTTATGATCCACAATTTTGATATCTGGAAAACGTGAACTATTTTGCTCTAGATTAGATTAGATTGGTTGTACTCGTCAGACTGAAATGCGTCTGATTCTAAATTTATGATGGGCCTCATGTCTAACGAAGCTATTTCATTGCAATCGTGCAATCGCGATAAAGCGTCGGGCACAATGTGATCTTTGCCCTTACGGTGCGACATAGTGAACTTATACTGTTGCAAGCGAAAAATCCATCTAGCTAATCGTCCAGAAACGTTCTGTTGTCTCATCAGCCACTAGAGGCTGGAGTGGTCAGTAATGACTTCGAATTCTTGAAGCTCTAAATAGCAACGAAATTTTTCTATAGCTAGAATAACTGCAAGACATTCACGCTCTGTAACACTATAGTTACGCTGAGATCGACTGAGTTTTTTAGACATGAATGCTACGGGTTTTTCTTCATTATCTTCAGGAAGTTGTACTAACACTGCCCCAATTCCAAAATCACTAGCGTCACAATGCAAAAAGAATTTCTGATCAAACTTTGGATTTTGCAAAACTGGAGACGTAGTTAACACAACTTTTAGTTTTTCCATAGCGGTTTGGGCTTCTGGAGTCCAGTTAAACTTCTTTTTAGAAGATAAGACTTCAGTTATGGGACAGGCTAGGTCTGAAAAGTTTTTTATAAAACGGCGATACCACCCACATACACCTAAAAAGCCTCTCACTTGCTTTAAGTCTTTCGGAGTTGGTCAGTTTTGTATGCAAGAGATTTTATCAGGGTCTGTGCATATGCCTGTCTTGTCAATTACGTACCCAAAGACACAATTACGTAAATCAGGGGGAATGATTTCATCTATTAGCCTACACATTGTTGATGGCGCATTGCATAGACCAAACGGCATAACCTTGAATTGATATAGTGGTCTACCTGGTACTGTGAAAGCTGTCAGTGGCTTTGAGTCGTCCGTCAGTTCTTTTTGCCAATAGGCGTCTTTTAAATCAAGTTTGGAGATAATGTTAGCTTTTGGTAATCTCGAAAAGATTCCATCTATACTAGGCAGTGGACATGCGTCCTTTTTGGTCACCGCGTTAAGCTTTCGGGCATCTAAGCAAAGACGAACTTTGTTTGGTTTTACCACTAATCTCCTAGGAGAACTCCATGCACTGGTTGAGGGCTCTATCACACGTAGGCTAATCATCCGATCGATTTCTTTATATAGCAACTGCTCGACTGCAGGACTAACAGGATAAAAGCGTTGCTTTACTGGCATTGCTTCTCCCACGTCAATGTGATGTTTGATAAGTGAAGTGCGACCTAACTTTTCTACAGCATTGGGAAACAACTGCTTAACTGCACTGAGCTGTTGTAACTGAAGGCTTGTTAGTGGATATTTACCTTCAACATCTTCGTCAACAACATCGAGGTCTGCTTCTACAGCCCTGATAATATCTGGAGCAAGGGCAAATATTTCCAAAAGTCATGGCCGAGAATTAAATTCTGTTTAATGTTTGGGATAACATACAGTTTCATGGGCTTTGATATTGCTTTATATTGCATGACAACACTCAAAACTCCTATGACTGCTTGATTTTCACCACCGGCAGTTTTTACAAAAGATTTGAGCGACTTGAAACAAGGACTTTTTGAAAAGTCATTTTTCGCTAGAGTAGCGCCAATGCAACTGATATTTGCGCCAGTATCTAGTAAGCCTGATTCTTGAAAATCCAAAAAAGATACTTTCGCATAACTGCGCATATCTTTTTGATTGATTAATATGTTTGAGATTACTAATTTACGTCTACTTTTTATTTCTCTATAGTATTTTCTCAACCTGGCACTATGCTTACTCCTAACCGAATTTGGTTCATTAAAAATTTTTCTTCGTATTTCAAGATATTTAGATAGCTTGTCCTTGTATGGGAGAAAACGGAGATCAAGCACCCGTGCATCAATTTCATTTGAAGATTGTAATGATGGCGCGAGATTGTTGCTGATTGGGTCTACTAATTCGGGAGCATCCGATTTTTGGGGGATGTCCCCTTCTGCTGGTTTTCCGCCAACCTACGGATACAAATTTTACATTATGGCTTGTATACCTGTGGTGTCAACCATAACAAAAGACTCTACGATCCCTCAGGCAATTTTCCCAGACATGTCCCTTTTCTTCGCAGTTCCAGCATGTCAAGTTGGAATGTGCCTTTTGCATCGCTGCAATTTCTAACTCTGCTGAATCTGTCTCTTCTTCAACCTCAATTCCGAGACCAGTATTCTCGATTTAATTAATTTGACGACGAAACGCAACCGTTTTGGGTCGAGAAAAATTGTCTGATTGACTTATAAGGTCATTTGTTAAATTTTCGCTCATTTGCACTAACCTACGCAAATGGCCAACTGAACTGATAGATTAGTACAGTAACTTGTGCCGCATCTCAGTCAACAGGTTATTTTGTAGAATTTCTAATAATTTTTCTTCGCCTATTTTGAGGCCAAATTTATCAATTAATGCAGCTACCGAATCGTGAAAAGCGACAAAAGATTCACCGACTTTTTGCTTTCTCGCTCTCACTCTTTACTCATAAATTCTGAGCGATAATCTTTATATTGCTGTCGAAGTGCTGCACAAAAATCATTCCATACAATTCTATCTACCTGTTTATGGTGCCTCCAGAACCAATCTCTAGCTTTCCCAGAGAAAAGAATGTGCAAATGTTTGCAAAGCCCCATAAAATCACTATCGAGAGTTTCGTCAGTAAGGACCCTCACACGATAAATAAATTCCTCCACTCCTAGTCCTTCAGATGACCCATCAAAATGGAGATTCCATTTCTGCATAATGTCAGCTGTTCTTCTGCTTTGGACAGACGAGCCTCCTGGCGAGTATGCCATTGGAGTCGGAATAGACGGCAGCTGCTCGCTTGAGCTGGGCCGTGAATCAATACGGAGCGCCGACATCACATGAGTGACTGACTGCTCGATCATTTGCTGAATTATATTATAATCAACGCCTGCTGATTCTTGATGAGTATGGCCGGCTCGATTGGGTCGGCCTCGTCGGCGGGTACTAATGTCTCTTTGAGGAGGAACTACGTTTCGGTCAGAATTATGGCTTGCATCTAAACCGGATATAATTACCTCACTGCCTTCGAGCGATCGCTCTTGGGGATGCTCTAGAGACTCAGGCGGAACTTCACCTAATGCTTTGGCTAAATTACGCGTTACCATTCACGAACTACCTGGAATTGCTGATGTTGAAGCTGGTTTCGGGTCAGGTGAACAGTTGCCAATAACCAACTTAATTGACCTTGGGTCCAATGTGGACTGACATTCCGGACATTCTTGCTTATTTTCCAGCCACTGTTCTAGACATAACTTGTGAAAATTGTGCTTACAAGGGATACAATAACATTGCTGGGTATTGTTCATCCCTTGGCTACAAAGACTACACAAACTAACAGTTTTCTCTACTGTGCGCATATCTTGAGGACTTCTTGAAATAGGCATTTTGTATCTAAATATTTTTGATTTGCTAATGAATGTGACAAGTTTGGGTTGATATAATGGGAAAGGTAGCTAGGTTCTGTGCTGCTGTGTGCTGTTCTTGCTATATTATACAATTAGGGGAAACAAAGGATTTTGGGCTATTGCTACTAAAGCTGGTTATAGAGTATTGCTATGCAAAAGTTAACTAAAGTGTGAGTGTTCGGCAAGGATACGCCAATGCAGCATATACACAAGTTCCAGACAACACTATCAACATTTAGCAACTTCTGTCATATGTTTATATTGCACCCAGATTTATCTCATTTGGCCTTGCAACAACTATCAGAGAACAATCAGTATTGATATCCGAGCTGGGCCCAATATACAATATTCTGGAATCGTATCTGATAACTTTACAAAACACAATTAAAATAATATCTAGATGAAATAACAACTATACGAAAACAAACGAGCAAACATGGTGATACAGGTGTTATTATAAGTTGAATTTATCTTATTCGGGTTTCTCGGTCTGAGATTCAGCTCGAATCTTTCAGCTTCGTAGTCCCTATTAAGAATTTGTTTAACTCATCAGTCACAGTTGCGATAGGCCGACCAAGCAAGTCCAATCTATTTCAGCACTCTGGACACTGAGTTTTTCAACCATCACCAAAATGGGTGTTTCAAACAGCTAAATCTTTCTCTGCGAATAGAGAACAGACAGTATTGACTATTTGAACAATAAAAATTCGGACTCTGAAAGCGTAAGGCCTGTAAAGCTACATACTTCCATACCTATAAAGCTGCATACTTTCATGCCCCACGTTGGGCGCCAAAAATTTATGTAAACAAATCTGCATGCAGAGAGACTCTCTCGGATGAGACTAAACAAAGCACTGGCTGGGCTTTGTTTTTCGGTCGCAAGGCAGATAAGCGGGACCTTCTAGTACCGTCGCTCGTCGGGAGTGTGGGGGAGTTCTTTTCTGCCTTGCGATCAGAGTTCATAAATTTTAATTTTTAAGATCCCTTAAACTCGAGGTGGAGCTATACTCCACGAAAAAAAAAAAAAACAAATTATACTGGGGAAGTAGGGGAAGGACTGGCACAAATTTACAGTAAGAACACCGACACAACTAAGCGTGGCCATAGATGGCATTCGGCACACGCGCTCTTTACCCACCCAACTATGGTTTTTCATAAACAATTTTAACAGAAAAACCCCAAAGAAGCTCCAACACTAACTAGCCTACCCCATTATTTCAACCCTTCTTCCAGATTAACGACTCATAATATTCTTGGTTTCATTCCTATTATTCATAGTATTCATTTTCATTCATTTAAATAATATTTAGACATTGGGATACTAAGATTACATTCTATTATTTCTCTTATACTAACAATGTTGTTATTATTTTACATTTTTATTTTACATTATTATTAGCTTCTTTTTTTTATGCTATTCTTTAAATTGGTCTATTTTCTATCGTAAAGCTTTCTTGCTATTAAATCCTATTTATTTCTTGTTTTTTTTTTTTTTTCATATATATATATTCCCATTTTTTTTTATTAATTAATTCATGTAAAGAAAATATAATGGTTTGGGATTGGTGGAAGTCGGAGTACAGGGTATCTTCCAGCACTTACATGATCTTTAGATTTTTTCACTCCAGCGATGAAAGGCCTTTCCTCGTGGTAGCTGTAGCGTGGCGTTGAGGTTACAAAAAGATCAAAAGGTTACCTTAACTTTTTTATACTTCTTTTTATATTTATATCTATTCAAATTATTATTATTTTTTCATTCTTACTTTTTCATTTTTTTTTTTTTTTTTTTTTTTTTTTTTTAACAAAATTATTTTTTTTTTCTTTTATTTTTGGTTATACATTTATATATAATTTCTTTTATTATTTCTTTTACTTCATGTTTTTTTTGCTTTTGGTATTTTTCTACTTTGATATGTGCGTATATGTATCTATATATATATATGTTATGTTATGTTATTGGGTTTTTTTATACCCTGAACCAATTGAAAATGGGAAATCAGGGTATAATGGTTTTGTTGAAATGTATGTAACAGGCAGAAGGAGGCGTGGCAGACCCCACAAAGTATATATATTCTTGATCAGGGCGACGAGCTGAGTCGATTTGTCCGTCTGTCTGTCTGTCCGTCTGTCCGTCTGTCCGTATGTTTGAACGCGTCGATTTCCGAAGATATAAGAGCTAGAGACTTGAATTTTTTTTTAAAATGACCGTTTATACAGCGCGGACGTCGAGTTTGCTTTTAAAATTCGATAAATCATCCCGTTATATTTTTATCGAGTATAAACATTCAAGTTCAAATCAGATGCCACTATAGCTAATTGTGAATGATTTTTCTTTTTTTAAATTTCTCAAATATTCAATATAATATGTAGATCATATGCTGAAAGTTTCATTAAATTCCGTTCAGTCAAAAATTAATAAAAAATAATCAAATATTTGGCCAATTAACAAACGGACGTGCAGCAGCTACAACAAAAACATTCGTTGAATCACATCAGAGTTTCGTTTAGTTTTGGTAGATGGCGCAGCAGCAGTGAATGTATTTGAGTTTTGCCAACATCACTAGCAGGAGTGAGGTGGCCTAGTGTGTTAGCTGCATGACGATCGATCGAGAAGTCGCGGTTCGAATCCGGATAGGTGCGACTGTTGTTAACTTTTTTAATTGTTTCAAAATATTTTTATGTTTTATTAAATGAGTTTGGTATTTTATTTATATTTTTAAATACATCGAAATTGAAATTTCAGCCATACTAAATGGGCAGTTTTATTTGTTGGGTTCAGGGTAGTATCTAGTCGAGCACTCTCGACTGGAGTTTTCTTACTTGTTTTATTTTATTTTATTTTATTTTATTTTATTTTATTTTATTTTATTTTATTTTATTATTTACTGGTCTCGGCCTATTGTCCACTCCCACGATCAAAATCGCCTCGTGTCATATGCGCAGCAGAAAAATCGCCTAGTGTCTCATGCGCATTAGCAAAATCGCCTAGTGTCACATGCGCATCAGCAAAAATCGCCTAGTGTCATATGCGCATAATTACACACATACACGCACCCGCATGTGCAAGCATACAAAAAAAATCGCCCAGTGTCATATGCGCATAGTCACACACATACGCTTGACCGATCGCTCTCTCTCTCTCTCAATTTGTTTTCTCACATACATATACACATATGTACCCTTACCTATGCGCGCATATTACCCTTCGCTGTTCACTCTCTCTTAACTGAGCGCTGCGCATGTATATACATATGTACGCACGCATGCACCCACGCACATACATATATACACTCCGCCGCTCACCCCCTCTTAACTAATTGTCACACATGCATATATATATATGTATATATATATACATATGCGCACCCGTCTATGCGCACATACATACATACACTTCACTATTTCACTTTTGTTCTCTCCCCGCTAATCCTTACATTCACTCAAATATATATATGCACATATGCACACTTGACTATGCGCGTTTTCTTGACTGTTTTTTTTTTCTTCATAACTACACTTTCTTATGGCGGGTATATTCACTTGCCGTCGGCACTAAATGCTTTGACTTCTCCTCTTACTTCATTTGTAACCACTTTTATACTCAACTATTAGCTCCTTGGTGCAATTGCAGCGGCATCAATAGTCTTGTTGACCTTTAATTTCGTTCACTATGACCACCTTTTTTTTTGTCCTCTGTTACTTACTTTTGGTGTGTGCATACATATATACACACTCTGCTCTTCCCACTTCTCGTTGCTGGATTTCGGCGACGTTCGCTACGCTGCCCCCGCGCGTGCACATGCTTATGCACATGCGTTTTCGGTTTACGCTTCTGCGTAATATTTTCGCACGCACTGTACTTTTCGGCGCCGCAACGGTTTTCTAGTCCCGTTTTTCGCTCGACGCTTCACGAAATTTCTGACCCCCCGACCCCGCGGCCGTCGTATAGGTTAGGCGACCACGCGGCCTGAGCTCGCCGACCACGCCCACGCGTTTGCACGCGGGAGGGCGGCCGCAATCGAGTGGCGCGGTCAAGCGCACTCTAGATTGCGAGGGGTCGGGGCTGCGAAGGTGCGTTGTGGAATGTTAGTGGGGCCACTACGATCGGTAGACCGCGGATCGAGGAACGCCCAGCGTCGCCGCCGGCGTTCACTCAAGACCACGCGATTTTACTGTCAGAGTTTTGACCTTCCGGCGAACGGGTCGTGACCTCGTTCAAACTACCAGTTAGTGTTAGTTATGATTAGTGAACTAACAAATTGATTATTAAACTAGCTACGAATAAATACGCAACCATCTCTACGTGCATTTCCTTACTTTATTAAACTTGTCGCCTTATACCCTTTATATTTGCTAGTTAGTTTTATTTTTCCCTTTTGAGCGCGTCTGCTCACATCGAGAGCTCCAGACTGACTAAAATCTGCACGCAGCTTTCAATCCTCTTCTACCGCTATGCAGATTTTACCACGCGACCAGCAATGCAATCCACCACCGCGAGCTTTCGAGCTGCACGGTCGCATTGCTGATCGCGTGCCCGCCCACTCATTTGAATTTCGCTTACTTTCTAAGGCTAATCGCTACGGCACTTACATCTAATTATTAACTATTTAGTACTACCTTACGAACTAACGCTTATTCTACTTACTACCTAATGATAATCAACTAATATCAACTTACGTCCTACATCTGAAATATAAACAATGATTTCAAAATATAATCTTAATAACTACAAAAATCAAAATCCATAACAACAAAATTCCATTTAATTTTCCTTAATCGCTACAAAATCAAACTATGCCTCAAATCCTATTCAAATCCTATTCACCATAACAAAAATCCATTTCATTCAATATTTTTATACCCTGAACCCATTTTCAGTGGGAAATCAGGGTATAATGGTTTTGTTGAAATGTATGTAACAGGGAGAAGGAGGCGTGGCAGACCCCACAAAGTATATATATTCTTGATCAGGGTGACGAGCTGAGTTGATTTGGCCCTGTCCGTCTGTCTGTCCGTCTGTCCGTATGTATGAACGCGTCGATTTCAGAAAATATAAGAGCTAGAGACTTCAAAATGTCCGTAATTACAGCGCGCATATCAAGTTTATCATTAAAATTCGATAACTCATCCCGATCTTTTTTTATCGATAAAAAACCTTATCGAAAACTAGTTATAAAATTATATCTTCTACACCTTTATTGCTAGAGTCTCCAAATTTTTAATGTATGCTTACATGCAATTTATACAATTTCAGTTTTTGTTAAAATTTACCCCCACCCTTAAATTCACCCCCTCACCATCACTTTTGTAAAAAGCGCATTTCAAATACTAGAGACTTGTGCTTTGGCAATTACATGCATATCCATGTTATAATCATAATCTGAAAGTTTCATGAAGATCGTACGTCCATAAAAAAAGTTATTAAACAATTAAGTTCTCATAGTAAGCGCACACTGCAGCCCATGCGTGTTTATGCGTGGGTGCTTGTGTGTGTATGTGTTTGTGTATGTGTGTGTGTATGTGTTTGTGTATGTGTGTGTGTATGTGTATGTGTGTGTGTATGCGTTTGTGTATGTATGCGTGTGTGTGTGTGTGTATGTGTGTCTGTATGCGTGTGTGTATATGTATGCCTGTGTGTGTGTGTGTGTGCGTGTTTCTTGTGTAAGCTGAAAGACGCGAAAAATTATTGAAATATCTATTGCTCCAAGGGTTCAGGGGATCTCGTAGTCGAGCAGTCTCGACTAGAGCTTTCTTACTTGTTATACCCTGAACCCATTGAAAATGGGAAATCAGGGTATAATGGTTTTGTTGAAATGTATGTAACAGGCAGAAGGAGGCGTGGCAGACCCCACAAAGTATATATATACTTGATCAGGGCGACGAGCTGAGTTGATTTGGCCCTGTCCGTCTGTCTGTCCGTCTGTCCGTCCGTCCGTCTGTCCGTCCGTCCGTATGTATGAACGCGTCGATTTCAGAAGATATAAGAGCTAGAGACTTCAAATTTTTTTTTAAATGTCCGTAATTACAGCGCGCATATCAAGTTTATCATTAAAAATCGATAACTCATCCCTACCTTTTTTTATCGATAAAAAACCTTATCGAAACCCAGTTATAAAGTTATATCTTCTACACCTTTATTGCTAGTGTCTCCAAATTTTTAATGTATGCTTATATGCAATTTATACAATTTCGGTTTTTGTTAAAATGTACCCCCACCTCTAAATTCACCCCCTCACCCTCACTTTTGTAAAAAGCGTATTTCAAATACTAGAGACTTGTGCTTTGGCAATTACATGTATATTCATGTTATAATCATAATCTGAAAGTTTCATGAAAATCGTACGTCCATAAAATTCTCATAGTCCATAAAATTCTCTCCAATTAAGTTCTCATAGTAAGCGCACACTGCAGCCCATGCGTGTTTATGCGTGGGTGCTTGTGTGTGTATGTGTTTGTGTATGTGTTTGTGTATGTGTGTGTGTATGTGTGTGTGTATGTGTGTGTATGTGTGTGTGTATGTGTGTGTGTGTATGCGTTTGTGTGTGTATGCGTGTGTGTGTGTGTATGTGTGTCTGTATGCGTTTGTGTGTGTATGCGTGTGTGTGTGTGTATGTGTGTCTGTATGCGTTTGTGTGTATGTGTGCCTGTGTGTGCGCACGTGCCTGTGTGTGTGTGTGTGCGTGTTTCTTGTGTAAGCTGAAACACGCGAAAAATTATTGAAATATCTATTGCTCCAAGGGTTCAGGGGAGCTCGTAGTCGAGCAGTCTCGACTAGAGCTTTCTTACTTGTTTATCGATAAAAAACCTTATAGAAAACCAGTTATAAAATTATATCTTCTACACCTTTATTGCTAGAGTCAAATTTTTAATGTATGCTTATATGCAATTTATACAATTTCGGTTTTTGTTAAAATTTACCCCCCACCCTTAAATTCTCCCCCTCGCCCGTACTTTTGTAAAAAGCGTATTTCAAGTACTAGAGACTTGTGCTTTGGCAATGCATACATGCATATTCATGTTATAATCATAATCTAAGAGTTTCATGAAGATCGTACGTCCACAAAAAAAGTTATTAAACAATTGAGTTCTCATAGTAAGCGCTCACTGCTGCCCATGCGTGTTTATGCTTGTGTGTGTATGTGTGTGTGTGTGTAAATGTTTATGTGTATGTGTGTTTATGTGTATGTGTGTTAGTGTGTATGTGTGTATGTATGCCTGTGTGTGCGTGCGTGCGTGTGTGTGTGCGTGTTTCTTGTGTAAGCTGAAAGACGCGAAAAATTATTGAAATAGCTATTACTCCAAGGGTTCAGGGGATCTCGTAGTCGAGCAGTCTCGACTAGAGCTTTCTTACTTGTTTTGTTTGGCTTGCGACCATTACAGAAATGAGTTAACAAGAGACAAAAAGGAATATAGGATAGGATCGAGAAATCACTACACAACATTGGCAACGAAATGTATACCAGTGCTAATGCCTGGGCATTGCGAGTGGTTTTCCTGAGATAAGCTAGAAGTAAACTTTTTATTTTATTAAGTGAGAGCTCTAAGTTAAATACGTGATAATATGTATTAAAATTAACACTTAGAACATAAAACGCACTATGCAAAGAATAATCCGTAGTGCACACAGGTAAATGAAGCGGACGATAATGTCTAGTTGTTCAGGACGGAACCAAAAAATTAAGACGCATTAGCAAAGAGGACGAATCAATGTCACCGCTAATCAATTTGTGCAGAAAAACAATTCCTAAAATTGTTCTGCGATTGATTAACGATGGAAGATTAATGAGTTGGAGCCTAATATGGTAAAACGGTAATCGTACATTACTGTCCCAGCTAAGGTCCCTTAAAACAAAGTGAAGAAACTGTTTTTGAACCGATTCGATACGATCCGGATACAGTTTATGCTGCTGAGTTTAATAAAGCCAAGCACACTTTTGGCTTCATTTATGATGGTAGAAACATGAAGATTAAAATTGAGTTTACTGTCAAAGAAAACACCAAGATCTTTGACTGTAAAAATGCGTTTTAAGGAAATGTTTTTTTAATTTTACAATCAACAATATAAGAAGCGGTACGACTGAAGGTCATAGACTTTGAGCAATTTAGGTGTAACTGGCTTGCTACACACCAATGTTGAAATGCATTAAGGTCATCTTGAAGGTGTAGATGCCTATATGCACTGGAGTCTGGAAGGCAAAGTTTTACATCATCCGCATACATAAATATCGTAGAATAAGAGTACAGCTAGGAAGGTCATTTATAACAAGTAAGAAAGCTCTAGTCGAGACTGCCCGACTACGAGATCTCCTGAGCCCTTCGAGCAACTGATATTTCAATAATTATTCGCATATGCACACATACACGCACATACACAGACATACGTATACGTACGCACGCATAAACACGCATTGACTACAGTGTTGGCTTACTATGGGAACATAATTGCTTAATAACTTCATGAAACTTTCAGATTATCAATATAACATAGATATGCATGTATTTGCCAAAGCACAAGTCTCTAGTATTTGAAATACGCCTTTTACAAATGTGAGGGAGAGGGGGTGAATTAGAGGTGGGGGGTAAATTTTGACAAAAACCAAAATTGTATAAAATTCATATAAGTATACATAAAATTTGGAGACTCTAGCTTAAAAGATGTAGGAGATATACATTTATTACTGGTTTTCGATAACGTTTTTAATCGATAACAAAATAACGGGGCAATTTATCGATATTTAAAGCAAAACTCGATATGCGCGTGCAATACACGGACCTAGGAAACAAAAATTCAAGTCTCTAGCTCTTATATCTTCTGAGATCGACGCGTTCATACATACGGACGGACGGACGGACGGACAGACAGACGGACAGGGCCAAATCGACATAGCTCGTCGCCCTGTTCAAGAATATATACTTTGTATGGTCTGCCACGCCTCCTTCTGCCTGTTACATACTTCTAACAAAACCATTATACCCTGATTTCCCATTTTCAATGGGTTCAGGGTATAATAATAAAAACAAAGATAATTCAATAACATTGGAAAATAAATTTATAAATGTATATGTCGCAGCATGAACATACAATTGTAGCTTGGCCACTGTGCGTGTGCTTGCATGTCGCTGCTGGGCAATAGATTTGGTCTATTGTGAAATTATTTAGAAATTCCAAGAATTATGAGTAGCAGTGGCGCCCTTTGAGCGAGGCGACGGCGGTGTCGCGCTGTCGCTGAGTGTAGTCCAACTTGCGTTTGAAAAGCAACAGAAGCAGGTACTGAGGCGAGAATAACAGTTCAGTTGAGTTCAGACAGTGTTACGCGCAAGTTCATCATGACAGATCGGTCGAACGAAATAAATGTGTCTCCGACATCAGAAATGGGATTCGCTGTGCCTACAAATAATATTAACGATGCATACGTGGCAGCTTTACAAGTGCAAAATCAAAATCTTTTAGAAATAATCAAAAATATGCAGACACCAAGATCATCTGCAGTTAACGAAAAGACAACACACGTAACCCTGCCAAAATTTAATCCTGACGGAGTTGGCGCAGATGCCTCAGCTTGGTGTACAACAGTGGATTTTATTTTTGCTGATAGTATGCCCGAAGGTAGCGGACTGATGATAACTTTAAGCGAGGCGCTAGAGGGAAGGGGATCACTATGGTTGTCCCAGATATGCTATGCCGGCATCACATGGGCACAATTTAAAGATCTCTTCATTCAACGCTTTGTTGGCATCAAAACGGGTGCAACCGTACTGATGAAAATTTTAAATGGACGACCAAAGTCTGAAGAATGCTTCAGCGAATATGGCAGTCGAATTGTCACCTTATTAATGAATAAATTTAAATCCAAGGACCTGGAAGAAATCGCCGTATCACTAGCCCTGGCTCACATGGCACAAGTTGATAATAAATTGACGCGCTGGGTTTTTACTAGCAATATAAAAACCCGAAATGAAATGCAACAACAACTACAAGCGCACACATTTGGGAAACGCCACCTGGATGATGACGCATTTACAGCAGGCGCCGAACGTAAGAAGTTTAAGCACCCCTTTCAAGTGAAATACAACTACTGTTGAAAGCCTGGACATAAGTATGCCGAATGTCGTGCTAGGCAGATGACGCCCATCCAAGGGAAATATCACATCGAGGGTACAACGCAAGGGCCAAATGACCGGTCAAAGGTTACATGCTTCAAATGCAACGAAATCGGGCACTTCGCATCCGCTTGCCCAAGAGGACGATCCCGACCGTGTAATCGAGAGACGGGTAGACATCTGTTCCGTAGATACACCATCGGGAACCATAACAAGTGCAACCGGTGAGTCTGTTCCATTTTGCTTTGACTCAGGAGCTGAGTGTTCCTTGGTCAAGGAAAGCGTTGCCCATGAATTTAGTGGTAAACGAATTCATAATATTTTTAAATTAAACGGCATAAGTAAAGATTCAATATGTAGCACTTAACAAATATTATGTAATATAAATATTGACCAATACTATTTAGAGATTTTATTACATGTTATTATGGATAAGTTTCTGAAACATGATAATATTAATTGGACGTGAAATTTTTAGCCAAGGTTTTGGCGTAACTATGGACGCTGATACATTCCAGATTTACGAAACCAAAAGAGTAGATTCGCTTATAATAACCAATTATGAAGATGTTATTGCATTGAATAGTGAATAAGATGATTCAGATAAACTAGCCTTGAGAAATATTTTGAAATGCTATTCTGACCGGTTTATTCATGGAATACCAAAGACTAGAGTCACCACAGGGCAGTTGGAAATCAGACTAATAGATCAGCAAAAGACAGTACAGCGGCGGCCATATAGACTTAGTGAGGACGAAAAAAGCAGAGTCCGTTGTAAAATTGAAGAATTACTTAAAGCTAAGATTATTCGTCCAAGCTGTTCACCCTTTGCTAGCCCCATGATGTTAGTCAAAAAGAAGAATGGTACTGATCGACTTTGTGTGGACTATCGTATGTTAAAAGAAAATACAGTTGCTGATAAGTACCCATTGCCCCTCATCTCAGACCAAATTGCCAGACTTCGTGGTGGCAAATATTTTTCATGCTTAGATATGGCAAGCAGGTTTTACCAAATTCCAGTGCACGAAGATTCGATTGAACGAACGGCATTCGTAACGCCTGAAGGCCAATACGAGTTTTTGACAATGCCATTTGGTTTGAAAAATGCACCATCTGTTTTTCAGCGTGCTTAGCTTTTACTTATGCAATTGTGTATATCGATGATGTTCTCGTAATAGCCGAAAGCAAAGAAGATGCGTTAGTTAGACGTTTTAAACAAGTAAGAAAACTCGAGCGTCATGCAGCTAACACACTAGGCCACCCCACTCCTGCTAGTGGCGCTGGCAAAACTCAAATAGATTCACTGCTGCAGCGCCATCTACCAAAACTAAACGAAACTAACTGCTGATGTGATTCTAAGAATCTGATAGAATAACCAAACTATTAAAAACGCACATAAAGTATAGTTAAAATTTCAATTTCGGTGTATTGAAAAATATAAATTAAATAGAAAACTCATTTATGAAAATATAAAAATATTTTGAAACAATTAAAAAAAAATTAACATCAGCTGCATCGACCGGGATTCGAACCGCGACTTCTCGATCGAGCGTCATGCAGCTAACACACTAGGCCACCCCACTTCTGCTAGTGGCGCTGGCAAAACTCAAATAGATTCACTGTTGCTGCGCCATCTACCAAAACTAAACGAAACTAACAGCTGATGTGATTCAACGAATGTTTTTGTTGTAGCTGCTGCACGTGCGTTTGTTAATTGGCCAAATATTTGATTATTTTTTATTAATTTTTGACTGAACGGAATTTAATGAAACTTTCAGCATATGATCTACATATTATATTGAATATTTGAGAAATTTAAAAAAAAGAAAAATCATTCACAATTAGCTATAGTGGCATCTGATTTGAACTTGAATGTTTTTACTCGATAAAAATATAACGGGATGATTTATCGAATTTTAAAAGCAAACTCGACGTCCGCGCTGTATAAACGGTCATTTAAAAAAAAAAATTCAAGTCTCTAGCTCTTATATCTTCGGAAATCGACGCGTTCAAACATACGGACAGACAGACAGACGGACAGGGCCAAATCGACTCGTCGCCCTGATCAAGAATATATATACTTTGTGGGGTCTGCCACGCCTCCTTCTGCCTGTTACATACATTTCAATAAAACCATTATACCCTGATTTCCCATTTTCAATTGGTTCAGGGTATAAAAAGGCTGGATTTTCTTTTAATGTCACCAAATGTTCATTTCTCACAACTAGAATAGAGTATCTAGGATTTGAAGTGAGCAATGGAGAAATCAGGCCAAATACACGCTTTCAAGCTTTGACTGAATTACCACCTCCACAAAATGTGTCACAGCTAAGACAGTTCATTGGGTTGGCCTCTTACTTTCGTCAATTTGTGTTAAGCTTCTCACAGACACTTAAGCCACTTTATTATCTTACATCTAAGAACAAGTAAGAAAGCTCTAGTCGAGACTCCTCGACTACGAGATCCCCTGAACCCTTCGAGCAATTGATATTTCAATAATTATTCGCATATGCACACATACACGCACACACACAGACATACGTACGCACGCATAAACCCGCATTGGCTACAGTGTTGGCTTACTATGGGAACTCAATTGTTTAATAACATTTCTTGTGGATGGACTATCTTAATGAAACTAGATTATGAATATAACATAGATATGCATGTACTTGCCAAAGCACAATTCTCTAGTATTTGAAATACGCCTTTTACAAATGTGAGAGTGAAGAGGTGAATTAGAGGTGGGGGTAAATTTTGATAAAAACCGAAATTGTATAAAATACATATAGGTATACATAAAAAAATTTGGAGACTCTAGCTTTTATTTATTTATTTATTTCTAAAAGCTATTGACAACAAATAAGAAAGCTATAGTCGAGACTGCTCGACTACGAGATCCCCTGAACCCTTTTAGCAATAGCTATTTCAATAATTTTTCGAGTCTTTCAGCTTACACAAGAAACACGAGCACACACACACACACCCGCATACACACACACGCATACACACACAAACGCATACACACACACATACACAAACACATACACACACATACACAAACACAAACACATACACACACAAGCATAAACAGGCATGGGCCTCCTTCTGCCTGTTACATACATTTCAATCAAACCAATATACTCTGATTTCCCATTGAAAAATATCGACAGGAAAAAAGCTAAAATTTGCAACAAGAATTTCGAAAGGAAATATGTTGGTAAATTTAAATTAGGCGTCAATGTAGTCCCAACCTTAAATTTGTGCAAGTCATATTATCTTTCAAATAATAATGCTCACGTAAGTGATGACATTTATACGATAGACATTCAGAAAGAAGAAATATATATTTATATTATAGCTATCAAAAGAAAAGTTTAGACAAATTAGGGGATGACTTTGTGAAGCCATCTGATCCAGAACAGCAGAATCAGATCAGCAACATTCAAAATCAAAGTGACGAGGAAAAAAGCTTGGAGAATTTTTTGTGCTTTGACAATAGTTTAAAAAAACAATTGTGGCAAGATTTAAGCGCCAGTAGGTCTTCGTTTTGTTCAAATTTTTAAAAAAGAGAGCAAAACGAGGTATATTATCGGAAAAAATATTATGAAATGAAAGTAGCTCTTCAGAATGTACAGAATTCTCATAGGCAAAGAAAGAAGTTGATAATAAATTGACGCGCTGGGTTTTTACTAGCAATATAAAAACCCGAAATGAAATGCAACAACAACTACAAGCGCACACATTTGGGAAACGCCACCTGGATGATGACGCATTTACAGCAGGCGCCGAACGTAAGAAGTTTAAGCACCCCTTTCAAGTGAAATACAACTACTGTTGAAAGCCTGGACATAAGTATGCCGAATGTCGTGCTAGGCAGATGACGCCCATCCAAGGGAAATATCACATCGAGGGTACAACGCAAGGGCCAAATGACCGGTCAAAGGTTACATGCTTCAAATGCAACGAAATCGGGCACTTCGCATCCGCTTGCCCAAGAGGACGATCCCGACCGTGTAATCGAGAGACGGGTAGACATCTGTTCCGTAGATACACCATCGGGAACCATAACAAGTGCAACCGGTGAGTCTGTTCCATTTTGCTTTGACTCAGGAGCTGAGTGTTCCTTGGTCAAGGAAAGCGTTGCCCATGAATTTAGTGGTAAACGAATTCATAATATTTTTAAATTAAACGGCATAAGTAAAGATTCAATATGTAGCACTTAACAAATATTATGTAATATAAATATTGACCAATACTATTTAGAGATTTTATTACATGTTATTATGGATAAGTTTCTGAAACATGATAATATTAATTGGACGTGAAATTTTTAGCCAAGGTTTTGGCGTAACTATGGACGCTGATACATTCCAGATTTACGAAACCAAAAGAGTAGATTCGCTTATAATAACCAATTATGAAGATGTTATTGCATTGAATAGTGAATAAGATGATTCAGATAAACTAGCCTTGAGAAATATTTTGAAATGCTATTCTGACCGGTTTATTCATGGAATACCAAAGACTAGAGTCACCACAGGGCAGTTGGAAATCAGACTAATAGATCAGCAAAAGACAGTACAGCGGCGGCCATATAGACTTAGTGAGGACGAAAAAAGCAGAGTCCGTTGTAAAATTGAAGAATTACTTAAAGCTAAGATTATTCGTCCAAGCTGTTCACCCTTTGCTAGCCCCATGATGTTAGTCAAAAAGAAGAATGGTACTGATCGACTTTGTGTGGACTATCGTATGTTAAAAGAAAATACAGTTGCTGATAAGTACCCATTGCCCCTCATCTCAGACCAAATTGCCAGACTTCGTGGTGGCAAATATTTTTCATGCTTAGATATGGCAAGCAGGTTTTACCAAATTCCAGTGCACGAAGATTCGATTGAACGAACGGCATTCGTAACGCCTGAAGGCCAATACGAGTTTTTGACAATGCCATTTGGTTTGAAAAATGCACCATCTGTTTTTCAGCGTGCTTAGCTTTTACTTATGCAATTGTGTATATCGATGATGTTCTCGTAATAGCCGAAAGCAAAGAAGATGCGTTAGTTAGACGTTTTAAACAAGTAAGAAAACTCTAGTCGAGAGTGCTCGACTAGATACTACCCTGAACCCAACAAATAAAAATGCCCATTTAGTATTGCTGAAATTTCAATTTCAATGTTTTTAAAAATATATACCAAACTCATTTAATAAAATATAAAAATATTTGAAACAATTAAAAAAAATTAACATCAGTTGCACCGATCGGGATTCGAACCACAACTTCTCGATCGAGCGTCATGCAGCTAACACACTAGGCCACCCCACTCCTGCTAGTGGCGCTGGCAAAACTCAAATAGATTCACTGCTGCAGCGCCATCTACCAAAACTAAACGAAACTAACTGCTGATGTGATTCTAAGAATCTGATAGAATAACCAAACTATTAAAAACGCACATAAAGTATAGTTAAAATTTCAATTTCGGTGTATTGAAAAATATAAATTAAATAGAAAACTCATTTATGAAAATATAAAAATATTTTGAAACAATTAAAAAAAAATTAACATCAGCTGCATCGACCGGGATTCGAACCGCGACTTCTCGATCGAGCGTCATGCAGCTAACACACTAGGCCACCCCACTTCTGCTAGTGGCGCTGGCAAAACTCAAATAGATTCACTGTTGCTGCGCCATCTACCAAAACTAAACGAAACTAACAGCTGATGTGATTCAACGAATGTTTTTGTTGTAGCTGCTGCACGTGCGTTTGTTAATTGGCCAAATATTTGATTATTTTTTATTAATTTTTGACTGAACGGAATTTAATGAAACTTTCAGCATATGATCTACATATTATATTGAATATTTGAGAAATTTAAAAAAAAGAAAAATCATTCACAATTAGCTATAGTGGCATCTGATTTGAACTTGAATGTTTTTACTCGATAAAAATATAACGGGATGATTTATCGAATTTTAAAAGCAAACTCGACGTCCGCGCTGTATAAACGGTCATTTAAAAAAAAAAATTCAAGTCTCTAGCTCTTATATCTTCGGAAATCGACGCGTTCAAACATACGGACAGACAGACAGACGGACAGGGCCAAATCGACTCGTCGCCCTGATCAAGAATATATATACTTTGTGGGGTCTGCCACGCCTCCTTCTGCCTGTTACATACATTTCAATAAAACCATTATACCCTGATTTCCCATTTTCAATTGGTTCAGGGTATAAAAAGGCTGGATTTTCTTTTAATGTCACCAAATGTTCATTTCTCACAACTAGAATAGAGTATCTAGGATTTGAAGTGAGCAATGGAGAAATCAGGCCAAATACACGCTTTCAAGCTTTGACTGAATTACCACCTCCACAAAATGTGTCACAGCTAAGACAGTTCATTGGGTTGGCCTCTTACTTTCGTCAATTTGTGTTAAGCTTCTCACAGACACTTAAGCCACTTTATTATCTTACATCTAAGAACAAGTAAGAAAGCTCTAGTCGAGACTCCTCGACTACGAGATCCCCTGAACCCTTCGAGCAATTGATATTTCAATAATTATTCGCATATGCACACATACACGCACACACACAGACATACGTACGCACGCATAAACCCGCATTGGCTACAGTGTTGGCTTACTATGGGAACTCAATTGTTTAATAACATTTCTTGTGGATGGACTATCTTAATGAAACTAGATTATGAATATAACATAGATATGCATGTACTTGCCAAAGCACAATTCTCTAGTATTTGAAATACGCCTTTTACAAATGTGAGAGTGAAGAGGTGAATTAGAGGTGGGGGTAAATTTTGATAAAAACCGAAATTGTATAAAATACATATAGGTATACATAAAAAAATTTGGAGACTCTAGCTTTTATTTATTTATTTATTTCTAAAAGCTATTGACAACAAATAAGAAAGCTATAGTCGAGACTGCTCGACTACGAGATCCCCTGAACCCTTTTAGCAATAGCTATTTCAATAATTTTTCGAGTCTTTCAGCTTACACAAGAAACACGAGCACACACACACACACCCGCATACACACACACGCATACACACACAAACGCATACACACACACATACACAAACACATACACACACATACACAAACACAAACACATACACACACAAGCATAAACAGGCATGGGCCTCCTTCTGCCTGTTACATACATTTCAATCAAACCAATATACTCTGATTTCCCATTGAAAAATATCGACAGGAAAAAAGCTAAAATTTGCAACAAGAATTTCGAAAGGAAATATGTTGGTAAATTTAAATTAGGCGTCAATGTAGTCCCAACCTTAAATTTGTGCAAGTCATATTATCTTTCAAATAATAATGCTCACGTAAGTGATGACATTTATACGATAGACATTCAGAAAGAAGAAATATATATTTATATTATAGCTATCAAAAGAAAAGTTTAGACAAATTAGGGGATGACTTTGTGAAGCCATCTGATCCAGAACAGCAGAATCAGATCAGCAACATTCAAAATCAAAGTGACGAGGAAAAAAGCTTGGAGAATTTTTTGTGCTTTGACAATAGTTTAAAAAAACAATTGTGGCAAGATTTAAGCGCCAGTAGGTCTTCGTTTTGTTCAAATTTTTAAAAAAGAGAGCAAAACGAGGTATATTATCGGAAAAAATATTATGAAATGAAAGTAGCTCTTCAGAATGTACAGAATTCTCATAGGCAAAGAAACATTTACCAAAGAGCCAGAAAGGAGAAAAAGCATGGTAATATCTTCACGACAATTACAATTTACCTCATGTTTCAGACCAATCAAAGGTCTTATGTAAAATGCTTTTTAAAACAAGAAAGCTCTAGCCGAGAGTGCCCGACTACGAGATCCCCTGAACCCTTCGAGCAATAGCTGTTTCAATCATTTTTCGCGTCCTTCTGCTTACACAAGACACACACACGCGCACACACACACACACACACCGCCCGACAGACAAACCAGAGCAGCTGGACAGTCGTCAAAGGGCGAAAGCCTATGCAAAAACGTCCCAGGACTGACGCGATTGCGATTTCAGGCGTAGGGGGTTGCAGCTATGCGGACATGCTTCGTGTAGTTAAAAACGACCCAAATTTGAAGCATCTGAGCAGCGACGTTCAAGGCATTAGGAAGACAGCTAAGGGGGACCTTTTACTGCAACTGAGTAGGAAGCCGGAGCATAGCACTGAGGCTCTGCACGAAGCTGTAGGCAAGGCCTTGGGAGACCGAGCGGTAGTTAAAACACTTACCGAATCGGCGCAAGTTGAGATTCGCGATCTAGATGAGTTAGCGACCAAAGAGGAGATCTTGGAGGCAGTTAGGGTGGAGTTGAAGGATAGCTCACTCCCCATTGAGGCTATCAAATCGCTTCGGCCAGCTTTCGGTGGACAGCAAAGAGCTACGGTTGCTCTTCCAATTGGGAAAGCTAAAACTCTGCTCGAGCTGTCCAAAATTAGAATAGGATGGGTAGTTTGCCGTATCCGAGCCGTGGAGCAGCCTAAACGCTGTTTCAAGTGCCTCGATTACGGTCATATGGCAGCAAACTGCGGCAGCGACTGTGACTTAAAGGGCGCCTGTTTCAGGTGTGGAGAGATGGGTCACAGTGCAAAAGCATGCACCAAGCCACCAAAATGTAGCCTCTGCACCCGGAAAGGTGAAAAGCAGACGGACCATTCAGCAGGCAGCTTCAAGTGCCCATCTTACCGTGAAGCTGCTCGTAAAATGAAATGTTAAGGTTTTTGCAGCTTAACTTAAATCATTGTGTTGCTGCCCAAGATCTTCTAGAGCAGACCATTAGGGAAAAATGTATAGATGTAGCTTTTCTCAGTGAGCCTCACCACTGTAGAACCAGCTGCCCTAGGACATGGTCAACAGACGTTAATGGCAAAGCTGCGTTGTGGGTATGCGGCAACTCAACGAACGTACTTTCGAATGTTAAGTCATTCAATGGGTTCGTACGTGGCCGATATGGTAGCTTGTGGCTTTACAGTTGCTATCTGGCCCCCAGCATGCAGCTCAGTGAATTCACGACGGTGCTCGACGAGCTTGCCGAGGATGCCAGGGGTCGGAAGGCCATTATAGCTGGAGATTTTAACTCCTGGGCGCTAGAATGGGGTAGCCCAACAACAAATGCCAGAGGTCGTATCCTACTGGAGATCTTCGCGACACTAGATGTTGCACTGCTCAACACTGGCCATGAGTACACCTTCAGTCGGGCGGGATACGGGTCTGTTATCGACATTACTTTTGTCACTTCATCCCTCTTTCGCGAGCAACATGGAGCCATTGCGATAGCTATACAGGCAGCGATCATACGGCACTTCTGTTCACAATAGGTGAGCCACCTGTCAGGGCGTCAACATTGTGGAGGGAGTCGTATCGGCTAGATACTTTTGATCCCGCGGTCTTTTCAGAGGCCATTCAGTCTCTAGGTACAATTGGTAATGCTGAGGCCAGAGCATGCCAAATGGTAGCCCAAATACAGTGTGCCTGCAATAGCAGCATGTTACGTCGCAAGCAGTTCACGCGACAACATGATCCTACGTATTGGTGGAATACGCAAATAGGTGACATTCGTCGCAAATGCATCCAGGCGAGAAGAAGCTACCAACGGGCTCGCGGTAGGTCAACGTTTTTTGAGAAACAGTTAGCTTACCAGGCAGCTAGAAGACAGCTGAAGAAGGCCATTCGGGCAAGCAAAAGAGAATGTTTTTTACAGTTGTGCGACTCAGCCGAATATGACCCTTGGGGCAGGGCGTATAAGATAGTAGTTAAAAGACTATACGCAGGTAGACAGGTGCAGCCTACGGATCGTCTGGAGCTTAAATCGATTGTGGAAACACTCTTTCCCAAAGTTTAAGCTCCATTCACGCCCCTGAGTCCGAGTCTGCTGATCAGGGCTCAACGAGCACTGAAATTGTTTTAGTTACAGAGGGAGAAATATCAGTAGTTCTCCGAGGTCTTAGAACCAACACAGCTCCAGGGCCGGACGGGATCCCAAATCGTGCGCTAAAGCTAGCCCTCGCCTTGCACCCAAGTACGTTCGCCGAATTATTTAATGAATGCCTGATCCAAGAGACGTTCCCGGCAAAATGGAAAGCCCAGAATCTGGTATTGCTACCCAAGGCTGGCAAACCACTAGATGAGCCATCTTCGTACAGACCGATCTGTCTCTTAGTCACCATGGGAAAGGTGTTTGAGAAACTGATCTGCTCTAGGCTGGAGACTGCGATTGCAAGCGCCGGAGGCCTGTCACCAAACCAATTTGGATTCCGGAAGGCCCGGTCAACAACGGACGCGCTTAACAAAGTTGTTGGTCTGGCACGAGTACAACACGAGTGAGGGTCCCCAAACTCATACAGTGTCAGCTGGAGTACCCCAAGGCTCAGTGCTGGGGCCTCTCCTATGGAACATCATGTACGACGGCGTACTGCGCTTGGAACTACCAGCAGGCGCGCACACCATTGGCTTTGCTGATGATGTAGCTGTCGTAGCCATAGGAAAGGAGCTCAAAGATACAGAGGAAATGTGCAGCGAAAGTATCAATCGCATACGAAGCTGGTTGACAGGAGCTGGGCTCGAGCTTGCGGCACACAAGACCGAAGTTGTACTAGTCAGCAGTCGCAAAAGAGTGGAAACTGCCAATATAAAGATCGGCAGCGTCACCATTGCGTCAAAGAGGGCGATAAAATATCTTGGTGTCATGATAGACACAAGATTTACTTTCCGCGAGCACTTAGAATATGTGCATAAAAAGGCAGCTGATTCTTGTAGAGCTCTCTCGAGAATCATGCTTAACACGCGGGGACCTAAACAGCAACGACGTCTCCTCCTAATGAGCGTCATTAGGTCTGTCATCCTCTATGCTGCGCCAATATGGGCAAGAGCGATGGCAACGCCGAGCTACAGCCGAGGCATTTGCGCGATCTACAGGCTGAGCGCAATCAGAGTCAGCTGCGCTTTCAGGACTATCTCCGATGACGCGGCGCTCGTCATAGCCGGTATGGTGCCACTGGAGTATTTGGTCGCCGAAGCCGTGGAGCGGAATTCGCACGGGCCTACGCGACTCAACGCTGTCAGGGCGAACAGCATCGCACGATGGCAAAGAAGGTGGAATAGCTCAGCTAAAGGGCGGTGGACGCACAAGCTCATCCCGGAGCTTGAACCATGGGTTAACCGCAAACATGGCGAGGTTAACTTCTACCTTACGCAGATCCTCTCGGGTCATGGATGCTTTCGGAGCTATTTGAAGCGCTTTGGCCACGAGGAATCTGACGAGTGCCCCTGGTGCGAGCGAGGGCATGTGGAAGACGCCAACCACATTCTTTTCGAATGTGGACGGTTCCTGGAGGAGAGGCGTCGTCTGGAAGAGGCAGTGGGCCGCTCCATCAGAGCGGACAACTTAGTCAACGCCATGCTGGAATCGGAGAAAGCTTGGGAACTAACAAGCACCTTCGCGGCCACGGTGATGATGGAGCTCCGCAGAGTCGAGCGATCGAGAAGACGAGCTGTCCCAGGCTAAGGTAGCGCATAGTGCTTGCGAAGCAATGCTTTACGGCCGTCCCGCAAGCACCGCGCGCTATCCTAGCCACCACGCAACTTGCAATTTGTATAATTTTGTCAATAAATGAATATAAAAAAAAAAAAAAAACACACACACACACGCTTACACACACAGGCATATACACACATATCATACGCACACACACACACAGAGATACGGACGCACGCATAAACACGCATTGGCTGCAGTGGTGGCTTACTATGAGAACTTAATTGTTTAATAACTTTTTTTATGGACGTACGATCTTCATGAAACTTTCAGATTATGATTATAACATGGATATGCATGTAATTGCCAAAGCACAAGTCTCTAGTATTTGAAATACGCCTTTTACAAATGTGATGGTGAGGGGGTGAATTAGGGGTGGGAAGGTGGGGGGGGGGGGGGTGACAAAAATCGGAATTGTATGCATATAAGTATACATAAAAAATTTGGAGACTCTAGCTTAAAAGATGTAGGAGATATAAATTTATTACTGGTTTTCGATAACGTTTTTAATCGATAACAAAATAACGGGACAATTTATCGATATTTAAAGCAAAACTCGATATGTGCGTGCTATACACGGACCTAGGAAACAAAATTTCAAGTCTCTAGCTCTTATATCTTCTGAGATCGACGCGTTCATACATACGGACAGACAGACGGACAGGGCCAAATCGACTCAGCTCGTCGCCCTGATCAAGAATATATATACTTTATGGGGTCTGCCACGCCTCCTTCTGCCTGTTACATACTTCTAACAAAACCATTATACCCTGATTTTCCATTGAAAATGGGTTCAGGGTATAAAAATCAGGTTTATAACAGGGCTGAAAGAGTTATTTCGCAAAATATTTATTTCTACTTAGCTAGGGATGTTCTTAATTTAAGACTACCATGTAAGAAACAATAAAATCGCCCAGCGATTTAAAAAAATTTAGTT
Organism: Drosophila arizonae; assembly: GCF_054131065.1. Classification (NCBI taxonomy): domain Eukaryota; kingdom Metazoa; phylum Arthropoda; class Insecta; order Diptera; family Drosophilidae; genus Drosophila; species Drosophila arizonae. The sequence goes on from NC_142927.1 coordinate 33,999,327, forward strand.
CCTGGACTTAGTCCAAAGCTATTAGAAAACTTGAAAGGCATTGTCGGAAAATGAGCACCAGGGAAAAATATACCGTATTAGTTTGCGATGCACTTAAAGAAAAGAGAGGTCTTTATTATAATTCATCTCTTGACGAGATACAGGGATTTAAAAACGATGGTATAAAAAAGACTAAGTTTTTAGGACAGCAAAATTGTGTTTTCTTTGTTAGAGGACAGATTGACAACTGGAAGTATATTTTACGGTTTCAGCTCGTGGCATAAATCATACTGACCTAAAAAAAAAAAATCGGAAGAAAATATTGGACTATCGCAAGCATTGGGGCTTAATGTCGAAGCCGTTGTTTGCGATCAGGGATTGAATAAGAGAGCAGTGTTTAATAGATGGGGTATTGATTTAAACGATCATAGCTCTGAGGTTAATGGTGAAAAAATGTTGCGATATTTGATGCACCGCATCTAGTTAAATCCCTTCGAATTATTCTTTTAAAAAAGAATATTTCAACACAAGAAGGTACAGTTTCATGGGGAATAGTTAGAAAATTATATGAAACTGTGACCAAGAATTTAACACGTTTATGTCCAAAATTGACCTTAAAACATGTCAGTCCGAATTGCTTTGAAAAAATGAAAGTGAAATTTGACACACAAATCTTTATCCACAGTGTAGCTGCTGCGATACGTACAGTTGTCAAAACAGGTGGGTTTGCCGATTGCAAAGATAGTGCAGTTGCAACGGCAATATTTATAGATAAAATTAATAATCGTTTTGATTGTTAAATAGTCATATTTTATTTGATAGCAATCCTTACAGATGTACCCTTAGGGAAAATAATAATGTCCATGAGTACCTTCAGGAAATGCGTGATTATTTCCAAAATCTGAATTATCCACTCAAAGTATATTGCATTGATGGGATGCTGATTACAATCTCATCGGTAATTGCTTTGCCGGAAGATATTTGGAATAACAACAACAACAACAATGTTGGGGAGGAACAAATAATAATCCAACAGTATTCGAATTCAATACAATAATATCTAAAATTTTATCTAAGAAAATATTGACATCAAATTCTGTATCTGGAAATTGTATTCTAGATGAAGATTTGATGTTGGTCAACATCATTGAAGATAGCGGGTTCCAATTTTTCATGAAGAATGTAATTCATGTCACACTCCAATAGATATTGAACCTAAACATGATGATTTAGAAATAGAATTGTCATTAGATACAACCATTGTCAATATTAAAAATTATTTTAATGAAAATGCATTGCGATATTTTGCTGGGTATCTTCTATTGCGCTACACGCTACAGCAAAATCATCTTTAGATAAGGAATGGTTTTCCCCCACCCATCCTTGCTGCCAGCATCGAAAATGTATTATTAATCAGTTTGTTTTAATTTTAATTAGAAACAAGTAAGAAAGCTCTAGTCGAGACTGCCCGACTACGAGATCCCCTGAACCCTTCGAGCAACTGAACACGCACACACACAGACAAACCTATGCACGCATAAACACGCATTGGCTGCAGTGTTGGCTTACTATAGCAACTTAATTGCTTAATAACTTTTCTTGTGGATGGACTATCTTCATGAAACTTTCAGATTATGAATATAACATAGATGCAGGCATGTATTTGCCAAAGCACAAGTCCCTAGTATTTGAAATACGCCTTTTAAAAATGTGAGGGTGAGGGGGTGAATTAGAGGTGGGGGGTACATTTTGACAAAAACCGAAATTATATAAAATGCATATAAGTATACATTAAAAATTTGAAGACTCTAGCTTTAACCAGCAGACAGATAGACCCTTTGAGCTAGAGCTTGCAAATTTTAAATGTATTTTATATAATTTCGATTTTTGTTGTAACTTACCCTACACCCCTATATCCACCCCTCACCATCACCTTTGTAAAAGGCGTATTTCAAGTACTAGAGACTTGTGCTTTGGAATGTACATACATTTTCACCATGTGATTACGCCCTGAAAGTTTCATTAATTGTATGTATAGAAATTAAATTATTCAACAAATAAATTCTTATAATGTTGCCCACACTACAGCGCAGCCTAAGCGCAGTCGCTGCTTACTGCGCAGTTAGCAGAGCGCATTCTAATACGTGCGTGTGTATGTATGTGTGTCGTAAAGAAGGGGTTCAGGGTATCTCCTAGTCGAGCAGTCTCGACTAGTCTTCTTACTTCTTTGTTTTCGCTTTCGTTAGAAAATGCATAATTTGGGCTGCGCGCGTTGTTGTTGCCGAGCGCGCATGCACTGTAGGTGGACACTGCTTACACCTGCACTGCTTGTTGTTGTATTGCATTGCGCATGCACTGGTAGCTAAGTTTTAGGTACCGAACTGTACACTGCTTGTTGCCATGCGAGCGCAATTTAAACATTTGTTGTTGCGCAATTATACAGCTAATTTCCCGGTGGTAACTGTGGTTTTCCAGCCACAGATGCGTTTCGACGACAAAATCATGCATTTTGAGCAACATTTTTGCTGTGTTCTTCTTCTTCTTCTTCTTTTTCTGTGCTTAAGCTAGAATTCACTCCCCCTTTTTTTTGGGAACAAAATGAAACAGCTCTAATGCTAACTGGCCACTATATATGGGCCTCCATAGCGTGGTGCCAGTTTTGCTGCAAATCCCTCTGCGGCATTCGACAAGTGGCGTTCCTTTGCCCACACCTTGTCACATAGGACCGGCTTCCACTGCCGCCTCCGTAGGTTATAATGCCGCGCCTGATCCTGTCCAGCTCTCTCCAGGTATAGACGCACTATCTCGAACACTTCGCGTATATCCATTGGGCTCTGTACTTCCTGGCCTGTGCCTATAGTTTGCGCATCGAACAGAGATTTGGGCAGCCTTGGCTATCGCCCTTGCGTGATAAAGGCTGCCGAATACCCTGTAGATGCTGACACGCTGCTGTTGACCGCCAACGTCAACTCCGGCAATGCGTCATCCCAGCATCTCTGGTCGCCTCCAGTGAACTGCGCAATCATTGTTTTCATTGTCCTGTTGGCCCTCTCAGTGGGATTCTCCTGAGGAGTGTATGGTGCTGTTAGCTGGTGTCGCACACCAAGCTCCTCCAGGAACACCTTAAACGCCCGACTGGTGATTGAGTGCCATTGTCTATGATGAGCACCTTCGGCGTGCCAAATCACGCCACGATTCGCTCTCGAAATGCCTTTTGGTGAGCCGCGGTATTCGCATTCCGCAGTGGCACCATCTCCGTCCATTTCGAGAAGAGGTCGATGAAGACTAAAAGCGTGGTGTTGCCGTGCTTTGATCTCGGCAGTGGGCCCACGAAATCGGCACACACTATTGCCCATAGCTCCTCGGGCACCTGCGTCAGCATTTGCATTTGACCAGCAGCCTGCAGCTGACTGGGCTTGCACGTATGCCCGCACATATCTGTACATGCCAGGCCAATAATACCGTGCTGCCACCCAAACGATTGTTTTTCGGCTCCCAAGGTGGCCAGCGGTGGCTGCGTCGTGGCTCTCCACCAGTACTTCCTTGCGCCGGTCCGCCGGCGCGCACAACTTTCATGCAGCCACATCCTCGTGGCCAACGATATCCTGTCCCAGTCGGCATCTCCTTGCTCTTGACCAAACGGCACGTCTCGCTGCCGTGAGAGCGCATCTGCTACTATATTCTGCTTGCCCTTCCTGTAGTGAACTTCGAAGTCGTACTGCTGCACCTCCAGTGCCCATCTGGATAGAATTAAGCCACCTCAGAGCCATATGGTCAGTGACCACTACACATTTGTAGCCTTTTAGGTATGGCCTGAGCTTCCGTATGCCTCAGATGATAGCCAGACACTCTTTTTCAGTAGCTGAGTAGTTCTCTTCAGCACTGTTCAGTGTCCGGCTGGCATATGAAATGACGCGCTCTCCTTCCTCCGAGGTCTGCGGAGGTCAGGACTGCCCCAAGCCCATAATTCCTTGCGTCCGTTTGCAAGCAAAATAGCTTCGAGAAATTAGGGTACACCAGCACCAGTGACTCCGTCAGTTTGGCCTTCACCGTCTCGAACGTCCTTTGCCGCTCCTCCGTCCACTCCTAGCTCGTGCCCTTTTTGAACAGTGCATTTAGCGGATGAACTGTGGCTGCAAAATCTGGTACGAAGCGGCGGTACCATGAAGCCACGCCCACGTATTGACGTAACTCCTTTACGTTTGTGGGCGGCTTCAGCTCGGCGATAGCAGCCACTTTCTCTGGATCTGTGCAAATGCCATCCTCCGTGACTTTGTACCCTAGATATTTTAGCTCCTTCTTAAAGAAATCGCACTTGCCAATGTTGATCTTCAAATTGGCTGCTCACAGTCGCCGGAATACCTCCCGTAGGTTGTCCATGTGCTCCTGCCGCGTCCTGCCGATCACGATGATGTCGTCCAGATAGGCGAAGGCATGGGGCATCATCTCTGGGCCGATGACCTGGTCCAGCGCCCGCTAGAATGTGGCCTGCGCGGAATGAAGCCCAAAAGGCATCACCTTCCACTGGAACAGCCCCTTTCCCGCTGGCGTCTCTGGGTCCGCCTCCACGCTGGCCACAGCCACGGACAGCTTCTCTTCTGATTGTCTGCTCGAATTCTCGGCTCGATTTTCAGTGTCAAGCCGCCGCATTCCAGTGTGGTGCCCATGCTGGCCAAGAAATCCCAGCCCAGCACCAGATCGTCGTCACTCCTGGCGGAATCAGCAACGGGATTTGGGTTTGCTGATTCTCCAGTCTGACCGTCGTCTCCAGCTGCGAGTCCGCATGACTGCAACTGCCGTCCGCCAAGCGTATGCGCCGCCATGTGGCACGCACCACGCCCACTCCTCTGAGCCTGTCAGCAAGCTTTTCGCTGGTAAAGCTGCTTGTAGCTCCCGTGTCGATCGTGGCGCTGTCACCTGGCGGCCTGGATGGCAGGTGCCGCTGCTCCCTACTAGCAACAGTAAAACGTTCGCACTCCAATGCGCCCGCACTGCCAGCAGAAATTCAGCGCCTTGTTGCGGCACGTAAAAGCGCGATGCCATTCTTGACCACACACTCGGCATGCCCTGGCTGGATTTGGGATGTGTGTCCTGCTCCGGCTGCGCATGTCCTTGGCTTCGCCTCATCCTCCATGCGGCAAGCTCTGCCTCCAAATCGACCTCCGTGACGGCGGTCGTAGCCTCATCCCTGATGCCTCTGCATCACGTACAGTGCGCCTGACAAGCTCACTCCGAACTCGTCGCCATAACGCAGCACTTCATCCTTTTTCAAATTATATACCTACGCTCGCACCATTGCCACAAATGCTAATTAAACTGTTATCGCAGGGCCCCACGTTGGGCACCAGTTGTAACGAACCTTCGGTTTATCTCGAGTCTAAGCTGGGCTAGTTTCAGCTGACTGTGGATTCGTGCCAACAAATTTATTTGTTGAAGAATTTTCGATATTAATTAGTCACTTGTGATTTAGTTTATAGCGTAAAGTACATTTTCTTGAATATAATTTGTTGAATTTACACGTCACTTATTTTATGCTGGTTCACTTTAGCAAGGCACAACGGCTGAGTGCTAATTCAACGCACTCCGGCTGGGAGAGTGTTGTGCTAAAAGACGCTAGTTCACCGGGACGATTCGGAAAATGCCAGGATTTGGGTCTGTGAACTCCGGCGGTTCGCTCGGCTATACAGATCTCTCCTACTATTCCACTCGCTCACAGCACAACACTAGCTTCGTTTCACTCACAACGCTTCTCTTTTTACGCACGGCTACGTGAACTTACTCAGATATGCAGGCCTCGCTTAAGCTGCTGGGCTGCACCAATGTCCTTGTTGGTGCCGCTGACGATCCTGCTTGCCTCTTTAGTCGTCGCAAGGATTCCCACTGGATGTTCTTGCTGTCCCACGATGTCCTTGCTGTTCTTACGATGTCCTTGCTATGCTTACGATGTCCTGGGAGTCCTGATCTGCCACTCGCGTTGAATCCCACTCTACTGTTTCACTATGGCACTTTTCTCACTCTGACTTTCACTCTTAATAATCACTTTTTTACTTTCTTAACTGGCTGACTCACCCCGCGGGGCCTTTCCGCCGTTCGTGCCCATAAAAACGGTAAAGTGGCGTGATCTGGGAGACGCCAAATTGCGTGGCAGCCTCCCATTGGCCGAAGTACCGTTGGTGCCCTGCGAGTGAAAATCTCCACTGCTATCACCCGGCCCGAACGGCACCTCGGCTAACGGTCCTCAATGATCGACGTGTGTGCGACGCGAGCCCATTGCTGAATCTGTAGGAGCGAAAGAGGCCGACTATAGTCGCACCTTGACCCCTTTCCAGTCGCGAGGGTCGCTCCTACAGTACTCGCGTCGCTGTGTGGAGCAACATGTATATGCACGTATATGCATATAAACGCACAGCAACTACGTACGTTCATATACATTAATACGTGCATACCAATATTGATCCTCACAATATAAAACCTAGAGACTTGTTTGTTTTTTTTTTAAATATCCATATATACAGCGTGGATATCGAGTTTTTCTCCATAAATCGGTAAGTCTTTCCGTTCTGATACCCTGAACCCATTGAAAATGGGAAATCAGAGTATAAATGTTTCGTGAAAAAGTATGTAACTGGCAGAAGGTTTTTTTTATACCACGCCCCCTTTTCCACAATTTGTTAAAAACGCATTTGAAGTACTAGAGACTTGTGCTTTGGAATGTACACACATATTTACCATATGATTACGCTCTGAAAGTTTCATTAAGATTCTTACTTGTTTTTATACCCTGAGCCCTTTTTCAATGAGAAATCAGGGTATAATGGTTTTGTTGAAATGTATGTAACAGGAGGCGTGGCAGACCCCACAAAGTATATATATTCTTGATCAGGGCGACGAGCTGAGTTGATTTAGCTCTGTCCGTCTGTCCGTATGTTTGAACGCGTCGATCTCAGAAGATATAAGAGCTAGAGACTTCAAATTTTTCCTAGGTCCGTGTATAGCACGCGCATATCGAGTTTTGCTTTAAATATCGATAACTTGCCCCGTTATTTTGTTATCGATTAAAACATTATCGAAAACCAGTAATAAATTTATATCTCCCTTATCTTTAAAGCTAGAGTCTCCAAATTGTATACTTATATGCATTTTATACAATTTTGGCTTTTGTCAAAATTCACCTCCTACCCCTAATTCACCCCCTCACCATCACATTTGTAAAAGGCGTATATCAATTACTAAAAACTTGTGCTTTGGCAAATACATACATATCCATGAAATAATCATATTCTGAAAGTTCTATGAAGAAACTACATTCACAAGAAAAGTTATTGAAGAATTAAGTTCCCTTACTAAGCAACCACTGCAGCCAATGCGTGTTTATGCGTGCGTGCGTATCTCAGTGTGTGTGTGTATGATGTGTGAGTATATATGAGTATATAAGACGCGAAAAATGATTGAAACAGCTATTGCTCGAAGGGTTCAGGGGATCTCGTAGTCGGGCACTCTCGACTAGATCTTTCTTACTTGTTTTTAAATGTCCTTGTTTACAGCGCGGATATCGAGTTTATCATTACAAATCGATAACTCATCCCGATATTTTTATCGATAAAAATCGTTATCGAAAATCAGTTATAAAATTATATCTCCTACATCTTTGAAGCTACAGTCTCCAAATTTTAAATGTATTGTGATATGCACTTTGGTTTTTGTTGAAATTTACCACCCACCCCTATATCTACCTCCTCACCGACATATTTGTAAAAGGCGTATTTAAAATTGCTACGGCAGCAAGAGCTTCGCACAGAGGCATACAAATGCTCTTAGTACATGTAGCATACTGTAAGTGTGTGCGTGCATGCTCGTCGCGAAAACATTTTTATTATGCGCACCAACGCTTTCATACCCTTCCCATAAATTTCGAATAACGAATAACGAAACGCATGGCTTGAAGAGTTCGGAATACTCCTCACTCAAAAGGGAAGACATGGGTTCTTGCTGCGACGAAATTTCAATTTTCGTGAGCTGTGAGCTTGTGCTCACATACATATACATATTTGAGAGAGCAGAGAGCATCGTGTGAGAGAGAGAGATAGAGAGCAGGGGAAACATTCAGCGTAGAGGGAACTTTTGTCTAACAGTCGACCATCTCGGCCAAGCCCATGAAGAGAAATGATTTTGTGTTCCCATATTTTCGTAGCCCGAACCTAAAAGTGAGGAGCCGAGCAAATACGAAGTGGTCTGAGAACTAATGCTAGAAAAAAAGTGTGCAAAACGCCCACTCTTATATCCACCCCCTCACCGTCACCTATATAATAGGCGTATTTCAAATACTAGAGACTGCCGCCCATGCGTGTTTATGCTTGTGTGTGTATATGTATGTAATTGTTTGTGTATGTGTGTGTGTGTGTGTTTTTTTTTTTTATGTTCATTTATTGACAGAATTATATAACAAATTACAAGTCGCGTGGTGGCTAGGATAGCGCGCGGTGCTTGCGGGATGGCCGTAAAGCATTGCTTCGCAAGCACTATGCGCTACCTTAGCCTGGGACAGCTGCAGAGCTCCATCATCACCGTGGCCGCGAAGGTGCTTGTTAGTTCCCAAGCTTCCTCCGATTCCAGCATGGCGTTGACTAAGTTGTCCGCTCTGATGGAGCGGCCCACTGCCTCTTCCAGACGACGCCTCTCCTCCAGGAACCGTCCACATTCGAAAAGAATGTGGTTGGCGTCTTCCACATGCCCTCGCTCGCACCAGGGGCACTCGTCAGATTCCTCGTGGCCAAAGCGCTTCAAATAGCTCCGAAAGCATCCATGACCCGAGAGGATCTGCGTAAGGTAGAAGTTAACCTCGCCATGTTTGCGGTTAACCCATGGTTCAAGCTCCGGGATGAGCTTGTGCGCCCTTTAGCTGAGCTATTCCACTTTCTTTGCCATCGTGCGATGCTGTTCGCCCTGACAGCGTTGAGTCGCGTAGGCCCGTGCGAATTCCGCTCCACGGCTTCGGCGACCAAATACTCCAGTGGCACCATACCGGCTATGACGAGCGCCGCATCATCGGAGATAGTCCTGAAAGCGCAGCTGACTCTGATTGCGCTCAGCCTGTAGATCGCGCAAATGCCTCGGCTGTAGCTCGGCGTTGCCATCGCTCTTGCCCATATTGGCGCAGCATAGAGGATGACAGACCTAATGACGCTCATTAGGAGGAGACGTCGTTGCTGTTTAGGTCCCCGCGTGTTAAGCATGATTCTCGAGAGAGCTCTACAAGAATCAGCTGCCTTCTTATCAGGGGTGTCATTTTAGCTTTTTTCCCGTCAGATCTGGCTTTATTTGAAGTCCCAATGCGGGAAAAATTTGAAAACGGCGGGTTGCGGGAATTCTGGCTTTAAAAAAATTAATTTAGCTCTATTTTAGCTTTATTTAATTTTCATTTACTTATTTTGATTTATTTTGTTCTTATCGCTGTCAACACAAAAAATCATGAATACAAGTATCGATACATGATTTTATATCATACAATCTATAGAAATCATTTCGTGGTATGAGCAACAGGTCTCGTGTGTCAACAAAAAAACACTAACGTGCACGAATTGGATGGGCACAGAAAGAAAAAATTGATTTTGGGCAAACTCCAACAAAAACCACAGCAACAACCAACAGCACTTTTCCTCTATGTGGCAAATCACACATTAATTGCTCTCATCAACAACCTAGGTACTCTCCGCCAAACAAAATTATGCGACTGCATGAGCGTTTAGCGATTTAAACTACACCGTACTAAATGTACAACATAATTAAACATTCGTTGGCTCCTCATTTTCTGGAAGAAATAAGATTGGAAGCGTTAAATTTATTTTGGTTTTGGACAAATCAAGTGACAAAGCGGCTTGGTAAATAACAATTATTTATTAAACACCTGACCTCTCTTTAAAAGATTGAATACTTTATAATTTGTATATATGTATATGCATATACATATATCTATAATTTCTACGTTAATGGTCTTAGGTGTCGTTATTAAATACGTCTCTGTTGAGAGTGGAGTGATGATTTCGACGTTCCTGATTTGAATATTTCTCTTGAAAGTGGAGATATAGTTAAAGGAATCAAACAATTAAAAACAAATGAATAATCATAAATGAATTTAATTAAGAAAATAGTGTTTTTTAAACCCAGCTTTTATTTTGGCTTATTTTTTCCTGAATTTAGCTTCTTTTAGCTTCTTTTTTTTGCCAATCTGGCTCTATTTGCTCGAAAAATTATGACAGCACTGCTTCTTATGCACATACTCTAAGTGCTCGCGGAAAGTTAATCTTGTGTCTATCATGACACCAAGATATCTTATCGCCCTCTTTGACGCAATGGTGACGCTGCCGATCTTTATATTGGCAGTTTCCACTCTTTTGCGACTGCTGACTAGTACAACTTCGGTCTTGTGTGCCGCAAGCTCGAGCCCAGCTCCTGTCAACCAGCTTCGTATGCGATTGATACTTTCGCTGCACATATCCTCTGTATCTTTAAGCTCCTTTCCTATGGCTACGACAGCTACATCATCAGCAAAGCCAATGGTGTGCGCTCCTGCTGGTAGTTCCAAGCGCAGTACGCCGTCGTACATGATGTTCCATAGGAGAGGCCCCAGCACTGAGCCTTGGGGTACTCCAGCTGACACTGTATGAGTTTGGGGACCCTCACTCGTGTTGTATACCAGTGTTCTTCCTCTGAAGTAGCTCTTTATTATTTCTCTTAGATATTTAGGGATATTATATTGTGACAGCGCATTCAGTATCATATCCCAACTAGCTGTGTTGAAGGCATTCCTTACATCCAGGGTCGCGATGATGCAGTATTCCTTCGTCCCGTGCCTCCATCTGGTGCCTTGAATAGCGAAAGTGGCCAGACCGACAACTTTGTTAAGCGCGTCCGTTGTTGACCGGGCCTTCCGGAATCCAAATTGGTTTGGTGACAGGCCTCCAGCGCTTGCAATCGCAGTCTCCAGCCTAGAGCAGATCAGTTTCTCAAACACCTTTCCCATGGTGACTAAGAGACAGATCGGTCTGTACGAAGATGGCTCATCTAGTGGTTTGCCAGCCTTGGGTAGCAATACCAGATTCTGGGCTTTCCATTTTGCCGGGAACGTCTCTTGGATCAGGCATTCATTAAATAATTCGGCGAACGTACTTGGGTGCAAGGCGAGGGCTAGCTTTAGCGCACGATTTGGGATCCCGTCCGGCCCTGGAGCTGTGTTGGTTCTAAGACCTCGGAGAACTACTGATATTTCTCCCTCTGTAACTAAAACAATTTCAGTGCTCGTTGAGCCCTGATCAGCAGACTCGGACTCAGGGGCGTGAATGGAGCTTAGACTTTCTGTTTCCACAATCGATTGTGTTTCCACAATCGATTTAAGCTCCAGACGATCAGTAGGGTGTGTGTGTGTGTGTGTGTGTACGTGTGTGTATGTATGTGTGTGTATGTATAAGCTGAAAGACGCGAAAAATTATTGAAATATCTATTACTCCAAGGGTTCAGGGGATCTCGTCGTCGAGCAGTCTCGACTAGAGTTTTCTTACTTGTTTGCTTAGATTTAATGGCCTTATTTTATAAATAGCTCAGTAATTTATCCAATTTTTGACAATTATTATCTTTATCGTATGCTTCCATATTGCCAATCATATATAAATATATATTTAGCGACTTGTAGTCATTTCTTGTCACTTGATAAAGATTCGGGAAGAAATAAAAAATATAGGGATTTGACATTTTTTGCAATGGCATTGCATTCCCTGCTATGCACCATAGGAAAATTTTGGCATAAATTCTAAAAATTGAGCTAGGAGGTTGAAATTTTACATATACCTAAGATAGATTAATTTAGAATTTCGATTTTTTTTTCTCTACTATTAGACCATTAGTTCTTTAGACATAATTTTTACTAATATTCAACATAAAGCTTACAGCACATATTTTTAGATACAAATTATTAAAATAAGTCATAATATAAGCAAAACTGTAAAAGTGTATGACAATTCAGCTATACCCTAATTCGATATTCAAATTGCCTAGATTATGTTTATCTCCGACTTCCTTTAGAATTTCCGGTTTCGCTTATATCGTCCCATCTTTACTGAGGCGCGATTGACGGACTCTCAATCAGAGCAACCAATCACTTCACTTGAAAATTTAATTATTTTGAAAATGTTTGCCTTTTTTGAAGACAAAGACAACAAGAGTTGATCAGATAAGTCTAATACCCTCTGAAAAACATCCGTAATGTTGTTTAATCTGCTGCTCTTTCGGACAAGAAAACTTTTTTAATTTGTATAAATTTTGTTCCGAGCTTCTGATGCGTTTTCTTCAAGAATACTAGCAGCTATCCATCAATTGGTATCCATGGGTCAAAACTATATTCACAGTTGTGACATGGGATACGAAGCATATTTATTAATGTATATTTCAATATTTAAGCACAGAACGCTCTAAATTTTTCCCTTTTTATAAAAGGCTAAGAAATTATAGCAAATAGTGTGTTCCTCTTGTCTTGCAAGATAAGAAGCAAAGTTTATCTGCACTTGAGTGCCAGCTTCTTCATAATTATCTTCCTTATGGAGAATTTTATTCCGCGAGGACCTCGGCTCTTTTAAGTTTCTCAATATTCTACCCATGAATGACCTATTTTTAATTTTTTTAGATTCAGGCTAGATTCCGGTTAATAGCCTCTAATAATAGAGGGTTCAGACAACACGTTTACAATTAAACTTCATCACTACTTTCCTCTTTTTATACTCATTCACGAAAGTGAATTATTATACTCATTCACAAAAGTGAATTATTATACTCATTCACGAAAGTGAATTAGTAAATTGGTTTTGTGCAATGTCCGCCTTGCTGAAGAATTGAAGAGATAGAAAACTGAAATTTGGAATGTAGATCCGCATCGACCACCCAAGATCACGAGCTATAGCGGATATATCTACGCCCATTGGGGCGTGGATAAAGCAGTATCTCCAACAGTTTTACAGCTAGAGCGCTGAAATTTGGCACGTCAGCTAATGTTATGATTCTATAAAGTCAAAAGACAAAAAATTATAAGTCTACGCCCATTAGGGGCGTGGCAAATTGGACTTGAATATATGGTGATTTTTTTAATTCTTGCATATTTTAGACGTGATAGGAGCAGCTATCGATTTTTAAAGCAAAGCTCTATATCCGCGTGTTATACACGGACCTAGGTTGACAGCCTTTAGGCTGTGAATGAGTCTTCTGCAATCGGTATCGCCCGACTGCAACGTTCTTAGTTGTTTTTAGCTAATAATACCCTGAACCCATTTTCAATCAGGGTATAATGGTTTTGTTGAAATGTCTGTAACAGGCAGAAGGGGGCGTGGCAGACCCCACAAAGTATATATTTTCTTGATCAGGGCAACGAGCTGAGTTGATTTGGCCCTGTCCGTCTGTCCATCTGTCCGTATGTTTGAACGCGTCGATTTCCGAAGATATAAGAGCTAGAGACTTGAGTTTGACTTGACCGTATATACAGCGCGGATGGCAAGTTTGCTTTTAAAATTCGATAAATGATCCTGTTATGTTTTTATCGAATAAAAACATTCAAGTTCATGTCAGATGCCACTATAGCTTTTCTCATTTTTTAAATTTCTCAAATATTCAATATGATATGTAGATCATATGCTGAAAGTTTCATTAAATTCCGTTCTTTGAATCACATCAACTGTTAGTTTGGTTTAGTTTTGGTAGATGGCGCTGCAGCAGTGAATCTATTTGAGTTTTGCCAGCGCCGCTTCTAGAAGTGATGTGACGTAATGTGTTAGTGACATGGCGCTCGTTCGAGAAGTCGCGGTTCGAATCCCGATCGGTGCAACTAATGTTAATTTTTTTAATTGGTTCAAAATATTTTTATATTTTCATAAATGAGTTTTCTATTTAATTTATATTTTTAAATACACCAAAATTGAAATTTTAACCATACTAAATGTGCGTTTTTAAAAGTTTGGTTATTCTAGCAGATTCTTAGAATCACATCAGCAGTTAGTTTGGTTTAGTTTTGCTAGATGGCGCTGCAGCAATGAATCTATTTAAGTTTTGCCAAAACGGCTTCCGAAAGTGAGGTGGCGTAGTGAGTAGCTGCGTGACACTCGATCTTTTTTATTGGTTCAAAATATTTTTATATTTTATTAAGTGAGTTTTGTATTTCTTTTATATTTTTAAATACATCGAAATAGAAATTTTAGCCATAGTAAATGGTCATTTTCATTAGTTGGGTTTAGGGTAGTATCTAGTCGAGCACTCTCGACTAGAGTTTTCTTACTTGTTTTTTCATACATACATATTTCGTTTTTTATAAAATAAATATTTTATTGGGAAGGTGCGAGCTGAATGAATGGCATTTAATACTTTTCTTTTTCTTAGTCAAATAATTATATCAGTTTAAATTTGTTTCTTCTTAAATAGCCCTCAAATGCATATATGCAACTATTGTACATATGTACATGTGTATATATGAATATATGTAAGTCTGCACGCATAGCATCGAGCATTCCAGCGCGCTCATTTGTATGTGTGTATGTATGTACACATAAATGCGTACTCTAGCATATTCTAAGAATCTAAGTTGCGATTGATTTGCCTTTGCATTGTTTTTGAATTTCCAGCCGCTACACTGGCTTTTCTTTGCTATGTGGCGTCATAACAATAATGTAATTTTGTTTTAACTACTGTTGATTGATCGACGCGGTGGTGCTGTAGGCTGAAGCGCCGGCGATCTTTATTTTAAATATTTTGACATGAACATGCTTTTCGGCTTGGGTGCGAGCTCAAATCCCGCGGAAAACTCGTTTTTGTAAACTGCAAAATTTTTTTTATTTTAGCATTTTCATATATCATTAATTTTATAAAAATGTTTCCTTCCGTGCTATCTGTTAGGCCTATTTATGTGTACAAATACATAAATAGATGGCTGACGCATATAAATGCCGCAATGTGGGCACTATAATTGCCGATTGCCACGCCCCTAGTGGCCGTAGACTCCTCATTTTTGATCAGTTCTTAGAATGAGCAACCGGTAACCTAAATGCAAAATTTGAATTCTTACGCTCAAAAAATGTGAAAATTACAGGGTATTTTTTGATATGCCACGCCCCTAAAGAGGCTTTAAAATTATTTTTAGGGCATCGATAAGATATATAAGCTTTTGAGATAAGATAAAAGATATAACATTTTGCGGTTTGCCACGGCCCCTATGGGCGGACATATATCTACCATAGCTCGTTGGACTTGGGTGGTCAACCCGCGTATATATACCCAATTTCAGGTCTCTAGCATCAATAGTGTCCAAAATATAGCCGAATTCGAAAAATCACTATATCATCAGGTCCGATTTATAATTTTTCACCCATTTTTATAGAATTAAAACATCAGCTTACTTGCAAAATTTCAGAATAGTAGGTTTATAACTTTAGGAGATACAGCTGTGTCCGATTTTCCACGCCCCCAATATGCGTAGATATATCCGCCATAGCTTGTGATCTTGGGTGGTCGACGCGGATCTAACTTCCAAATTTCAGCTTTCTAGCTCATCAACAAACATGATTTCTGGTATATCGGAAAATGCATTTTCCGATTTGCCACGCCCTTAGTGGGCGGATCGGGAAAATTTTAACACTTTATAAATCGGAGATATACACAAGTATGTGTTCCAAATTTCAAGTCTCTAGCTTCAATAGCGACGAAATAGATTGCGTTCATACGGACAGGCGGACAGACGGACGGACAGCAAGACGGACATTGCACAAAACCAATATACTAATTCACTTTCGTGAATGAGTCTAAAAACAGAACAGAACGTAAGAAAGCTCTAGTCGAGACTGCTCGACTACGAGATCTCCTGAACCCTTGGAGTATTATCTATTTCAATAATTTTTCGTGTCCTTCAGCTTACACTGTAACGAACCTTTGGTTTATCCCGAGTCTAAGCTGGGCTAGTTTCAGCTGACTGTGGATTCGTGCCAACAAATTTATTTGTTGAAGCCCCTGCGATATTAATTAGTCACTTATGATTTAGGTTTTATAGCGTAAATGTATATTTTCTGGATAAGTTTGAAATTTACACGTCACTTAAATTTATGCTGATTCGCTGGTTGGCTTTAGCGAAGCACACCTACTGAGCGCTGGTTCAACGCACTCCGGCTGGGAGAGTGTTGTGCTAAAACACGCTAGTTCACCGGGACGATTCGGGAAACGCCAGGATTTCGATCTGTAAACTCTGGCGGTTCGCTCAGATATACAAGTCTCTCCTACTATCCCACTCGTTCACAGCACAACACTAGCTACGTTTCACTCACAAACACTTTTCTTGCGTACGGCTACGTGAACTTACTCAGATATGCAGGCCTCGCTTAAGCTGCTGGGCTGCACCAATGTCCTTGTTGGTGCCGCTGACGATCCTGCTTGCCTCTTTAGTCGTCGCAAGGATTCCCACTGGATGTTCTTGCTGTCCCACGATGTCCTTGCTGTTCTTACGATGTCCTGGGAGTCCTGATCTGTCACTCGGCACTTCGACACTTTCGTCACTCTGACATTCACTCTTAATAATCACTTTTTTCCTCCATTCACCCCGTATGGAGCTGCCGGTGGCCTTTTATAGCATAGCCGCAGGCTCTGCTTCAGGTAGTAACGGGGCCTGTTCAGCTCTGGAGCGGTAAAAACGGTAAAGTGGCGTAATCTGGGTGACGCCACTTTACCGCCAAATTGCGTGGCAGCCTCCCATTGGCCGAAGTACCATTGTTGCCATGCGAGTGAAAATCTCCACTGCTATCACCCGGCCCGAACGGCACCTCGGCTAACGGTCACCGATGATCGTCGTGCGTGCGACGCGAACCCATTGCTGAATCTGTAGCAGCGAAGGAGACCGCCTCTAACAGGACTTTGACCCCCTTTCCAGTGCGAGGGTCGCTCCTACAGTATTCGCGTCGCTGTGTGGAGCAACATGCATATGCACGTATATGCATATAAACGCACAGCAAATACGTACGTTCATATACATAAATACGTGTATACCTATATTGCTCCTCACAACACAAGAAACACGCACACACACAGGCATACATACACACACACACACATACACAAACATTTACACACACAAGCATAAACACGCATGGGCGCAGTGTGCGCTTACCATGAGAACTTAATTGTTTAATAATAATTTTTTTGTGGACATACGATCTTCATGAAACTTTCAGATTATGATTATAACATAGATATGCATGTATTTGCCAAACCACAAGTATCTAGTATTTTTTACGAAAGTGAGGGTGAGGAGGTGAATTTAAGGGTGGGGGGTAAATTTTAACAAAAACCGAAACTGTAAACTATAAATTGCATATAAGCATACATTAAAAATTTGGAGACTCTAGCAATGAAGGTGTAGAAGATATAATTTTATAACTGGTTTTCGATAAGGGTTTTTATCGATAAAAAAAAGATCGGGATAAGTTATCGATTTTTAATGATAAACTTGATATGCGCGCTGTAATTACGGACATTTTAAAAAAAATTTGAAGTCTCTAGCTTTTATATCTTCTGAAATCGACGCGTTCATACATACGGACAGACGGACAGGGCCAAATCAACTCAGCTCGTCGTCCTGATCAAGAATATATATATACTTTGTGGGGTCTGCCACGCCTCCTTCTGCCTGTTACATACATTTCAACAAAACCATTATACCCTGATTTCCCATTGAAAATGGGTTCAGGGTATAAATATCAGGTGCATTCACTCTAACAGCTGTTAGTAGTGCTGGAAATTGCAGCGGACAATCAGCTGCTCACTAACTTTGGTGAGTTGCTAAGTCTTAGCAAAGACAGCAACCTAACATGTGGTGTGAAGACGCAGTTACTTAAAGTAGTGCATACTTTCGGGCTCTTGCTGTTAAGCTGAGTTTAAGATACTGCGGTCTGTAAAGTCAAAAATATGTTAGTAGCCATTGCCCACTGCAGGCTTCACGTCGTTGTAGTTGGAGCAAAAAATGGATGCCAGGATGAAGGACGAGCTGCAAGCTTTCGCGCGTCGTTCCTCGTTGCAGCGATCACCTCAGCAAGAACAGAGGGCGCTGCCGGAGCCGTCGACTTTTAATCAGTCCCCAGTGGCTGAGTGCCAGGCACCCAACTCATTAAAAGAAGCGTTAGCCCAAATAGGAGTTATTCTAGAGGGCTTGACTGCCTTATTTGGGGGTCAGCGGTATATTAATGCCCTAATGATGGAGGAGCTGGCTAGGCTGGTCAATTTCCATAAGACGGCTGAAAAGCTCGAGGGAAGTTGCCACCGATCAGAGGAAAACACCCTCAAAAAACCCGAGGCCCAATAAAGGCGCAGCGAACCCAAAAGAACCAATGGCTCTACGAGCTACAGCTGAAAATTCAAATCAGGCAGGTCAAAAGACAAACCCGAACAGCTGGACAGTCGTTAAGGGACGCAAGACCGTGCAAAAACGACCCAGAAATGACGCAATCGCGATTTCAGGCGTGGGTGGTTGCAGCTATGCGGACATGCTTCGTGTAGTCAAGACCGACCCAAATTTAAAGCATATGAGCAGCGATGTTCAAGGCATTAGGAAGACAGCTAAGGGGTACCTTTTGTTGCAACTGAGCAGAAAGCCGGAGCATAGCGCTGAGGCCCTTCACGAAGCTGTAGGCAAGGCCTTGGGTGACCGAGCTGTAGTTAAAACACTTACCTAAATCGGAGATTTGTGACATAGATGAGTTAGCGAGCAAAGAGGAGATCTTGGAGGCCATTAGGGCGGAGTTGAAGGATAGCTCACTCCCCATTGAGGCTATCAAGTCGCTTCGACCGGCTTTTGGTGGAAAGCAAAGAGCTATTCTTCCAATTGGAAAAGCCAAAACTCTGCTCGAGCTGTCTAAAATCTGAATTGGATGGGTTGTATGCCGGATCCGGGCCGTTGACAGCCTAAACGCTGTTTAAAGTGCCTCGATTACGGTCATATGGCAGCAAACTGCGGCAGCGACTGTGACCTAGAGGGCGCCTGTTTCAGGTGTGGAGAGATGGGTCACAGTGCAAAAGCATGCACCAAGCCACCAAAATATAGCCTCTGCATCCGGAAAGGTGAAAAGCAGACGGACCACTCAGCAGGCAGTTTCAAGTGCCCATCCTACCGCAAGGCTGCTCGTAAAATGAAATGTTAAGGTTCCTTCAGCTTAAATCATTGTGCTGCTGCCCAAGACCTTCTAGAGCAGACCATAAGGGAAAAATGTATAGACGTAGCATTTCTCAGTGAGCCTCACCACTGTAGAACCAGCTGCCCTAGGACATGGGCAACAGATGCTAATGGCAAAGCGGTGTTGTGGGTATGTGGCAACACAACGAATGTTCTTTCGAATGTTAAGTCATTTAATGGGCTCGTACGTGGCCAATACGGTAGCCTATGGCTCTACAGCTGCTACCTGGCCCCCAGCATGCAGCTCAGTGATTTCACAACGGCGGTTGACGAGCTTGCCGAGGATGCTAGGGGTCAGAAGGCCATTATAGCAGGAGATTTTAACTCATGGGCATTAGAATGGGGTAGCCACACAACAAATGTCAGAGGCCATATCTTACTAGAAATTTTTGGCGACACTAGATGTTGCACTGCTCAACACTAGCCACGAGTTCATCTTCAGTCGGGCTGGATACGGATCTGTAATTGACATTACATTTGTCACTTCATCCCTAGTTCGGGAAGCAACATGGAGCCACTGCGATAGCTATACGGGCAGCGATCATACAGCACTTCTGTTCACAATAGGTGAGCCACCTGCCAGGGCGTCAACCTTGTGGAGGGAATCGTATCGGCTAGATACTTTTGATCCCGCGGCTTTTTCAGAGGCCATTCAGTCTCTGGGCACAATTGGTAATGCTGTGGACAGAGCATGCCAAATGGTAGCCCAAATTAAAAGTGCCTGCAATAGGAGCATGTTACGTCGCAAGCAGTTCACGCGACAACAAGAGCCTACGTATTGGTGGAATGCACAAATAGGTGACATTCGTCGCAAATGCATCCAGGCGAGAAGAAGCTATCAACGGGCTTTGAGTAGGTCTACGTTTTTCGAAAAACAATTAGCTTACCAGGCAACCAGAAGACAGTTGAAGAAGGCTGAACGAATACACTTGACTTTGATTGTGTTTAGTTGCGTATTGATCTTTATTCTTTTGAGTCTGGGTTTATATACCCACACTTATGCATAATTTCAACCCTTAAATCTAGTGCGTCTATTGCTGAGTGTGTAAGGCTCAGCATTGGTCTATTACATATTCTTATCTTATCGCTGAGGTTGTATGGCTCAGCGTTCGTCTCTTACATATCTGACTCTGGGGTTGCAAGGGTTGGTGTCCATTTGTCTATTTATAGAGTCTGTACATGTGACCCTTATCTTTTCCCAGCGCACTACCTGCTAGTCGTAGAGTGCGTCGGAGGCATGTATACGATCTTCGTATATTCATATGTTCATGCGTGAACATTCTGCATATATGTAAGTCTGCACGCATAGCATCGAGCATTCCAGCCTTATACACGCGCTCATTTGTATGTGTGTATGTATGTACACATAAATGCGTACTCTAGCATATTCTAAGAATCTAAGTTGCGATTGATTTGCCTTTGCATTGTTTTTGAATTTCCAGCCGCTACACTGGCTTTTCTTTGCTATGTGGCGTCATAACAATAATGTAATTTTGTTTTAACTACTGTTGATTGATCGACGCGGTGGTGCTGTAGGCTGAAGCGCCGGCGATCTTTATTTTAAATATTTTGACATGAACATGCTTTTCGGCTTGGGTGCGAGCTCAAATCCCGCGGAAAACTCGTTTTTGTAAACTGCAAAATTTTTTTTATTTTAGCATTTTCATATATTATTAATTTTATAAAAATGTTTCCTTCCGTGCTATCTGTTAGGCCTATTTATGTGTACAAATACATAAATAGATGGCTGACGCATATAAATGCCGCAATGTGGGCACTATAATTGCCGATTGCCACGCCCCTAGTGGCCGTAGACTCCTCATTTTTGGTCAGTTCTTAGAATGGGCAACCGGTAACCTAAATGCAAAATTTGAATTCTTACGCTCAAAAAATGTGAAAATTACAGGGTATTTTTTGATATGCCACGCCCCTAAAGAGGCTTTAAAATTATTTTTAGGGCATCGATAAGATATATAAGCTTTTGAGATAAGATAAAAGATATAACATTTTGCGGTTTGCCACGGCCCCTATGGGCGGACATATATCTACCATAGCTCGTTGGACTTGGGTGGTCAACCCGCGTATATATACCAAATTTCAGGTCTCTAGCATCAATAGTGTCCAAAATATAGCCGAATTCGAAAAATCACTATATCATCAGGTCCGATTTATAATTTTTCACCCATTTTTATAGAATTAAAACATCAGCTTACTTGCAAAATTTCAGAATAGTAGGTTTATAACTTTAGGAGATACAGCTGTGTCCGATTTTCCACGCCCCCAATATGCGTAGATATATCCGCCATAGCTTGTGATCTTGGGTGGTCGACGCGGATCTAACTTCCAAATTTCAGCTTTCTAGCTCATCAACAAACATGATTTCTGGTATATCGGAAAATGCATTTTCCGATTTGCCACGCCCTTAGTGGGCGGATCGGGAAAATTTTAACACTTTATAAATCGGAGATATACACAAGTATGTGTTCCAAATTTCAAGTCTCTAGCTTCAATAGCGACGAAATAGATTGCGTTCATACGGACAGGCGGACAGACGGACGGACAGCAAGACGGACATTGCACAAAACCAATATACTAATTCACTTTCGTGAATGAGTCTAAAAACAGAACAGAACGTAAGAAAGCTCTAGTCGAGACTGCTCGACTACGAGATCTCCTGAACCCTTGGAGTATTAGCTATTTCAATAATTTTTCGTGTCCTTCAGCTTACACTGTAACGAACCTTCGGTTTATCCCGAGTCTAAGCTGGGCTAGTTTCAGCTGACTGTGGATTCGTGCCAACAAATTTATTTGTTGAAGCCCCTGCGATATTAATTAGTCACTTATGATTTAGGTTTTATAGCGTAAATGTATATTTTCTGGATAAGTTTGAAATTTACACGTCACTTAAATTTATGCTGATTCGCTGGTTGGCTTTAGCGAAGCACACCTACTGAGCGCTGGTTCAACGCACTCCGGCTGGGAGAGTGTTGTGCTAAAACACGCTAGTTCACCGGGACGATTCGTGAAACGCCAGGATTTCGATCTGTAAACTCTGGCGGTTCGCTCAGATATACAAGTCTCTTCTACTATCCCACTCGTTCACAGCACAACACTAGCTAAGTTTCACTCACAAACACTTTTCTTGCGTACGGCTACGTGAACTTACTCAGATATGCAGGCCTCGCTTAAGCTGCTGGGCTGCACCAATGTCCTTGTTGGTGCCGCTGACGATCCTGCTTGCCTCTTTAGTCGTCGCAAGGATTCCCACTGGATGTTCTTGCTGTCCCACGATGTCCTTGCTGTTCTTACGATGTCCTGGGAGTCCTGATCTGTCACTCGGCACTTCGACACTTTTGTCACTCTGACATTCACTCTTAATAATCACTTTTTTCCTCCATTCACCCCGTATGGAGCTGCCGGTGGCCTTTTATAGCATAGCCGCAGGCTCTGCTTCAGGTAGTAACGGGGCCTGTTCAGCTCTGGAGCGGTAAAAACGGTAAAGTGGCGTAATCTGGGTGACGCCACTTTACCGCCAAATTGCGTGGCAGCCTCCCATTGGCCGAAGTACCATTGTTGCCATGCGAGTGAAAATCTCCACTGCTATCACCCGGCCCGAACGGCACCTCGGCTAACGGTCACCGATGATCGTCGTGCGTGCGACGCGAACCCATTGCTGAATCTGTAGCAGCGAAGGAGACCGCCTCTAACAGGACTTTGACCCCCTTTCCAGTGCGAGGGTCGCTCCTACAGTATTCGCGTCGCTGTGTGGAGCAACATGCATATGCACGTATATGCATATAAACGCACAGCAAATACGTACGTTCATATACATAAATACGTGTATACCTATATTGCTCCTCACAACACAAGAAACACGCACACACACAGGCATACATACACACACACACACATACACAAACATTTACACACACAAGCATAAACACGCATGGGCGCAGTGTGCGCTTACCATGAGAACTTAATTGTTTAATAATAATTTTTTTGTGGACATACGATCTTCATGAAACTTTCAGATTATGATTATAACATAGATATGCATGTATTTGCCAAAGCACAAGTATCTAGTATTTTTTACGAAAGTGAGGGTGAGGAGGTGAATTTAAGGGTGGGGGGTAAATTTTAACAAAAACCGAAACTGTAAACTATAAATTGCATATAAGCATACATTAAAAATTTGGAGACTCTAGCAATGAAGGTGTAGAAGATATAATTTTATAACTGGTTTTCGATAAGGGTTTTTATCGATAAAAAAAAAGATCGGGATAAGTTATCGATTTTTAATGATAAACTTGATATGCGCGCTGTAATTACGGACATTTAAAAAAAAATTTGAAGTCTTTAGCTCTTATATCTTCTGAAATCGACGCGTTCATACATACGGACAGACGGACAGACGGACAGACAGACGGACAGGGCCAAATCAACTCAGCTCGTCGCCCTGATCAAGAATATATATACTTTGTGGGGTCTGCCACGCCTCCTTCTGCCTGTTACATACATTTCAACAAAACCATTATACCCTGATTTCCCATTGAAAATGGGTTCAGGGTATAAATATCAGGTGCATTCACTCTAACAGCTGTTAGTAGTGCTGGAAATTGCAGCGGACAATCAGCTGCTCACTAACTTTGGTGAGTTGCTAAGTCTTAGCAAAGACAGCAACCTAACATGTGGTGTGAAGACGCAGTTACTTAAAGTAGTGCATACTTTCGGGCTCTTGCTGTTAAGCTGAGTTTAAGATACTGCGGTCTGTAAAGTCAAAAATATGTTAGTAGCCATTGCCCACTGCAGGCTTCACGTCGTTGTAGTTGGAGCAAAAAATGGATGCCAGGATGAAGGACGAGCTGCAAGCTTTCGCGCGTCGTTCCTCGTTGCAGCGATCACCTCAGCAAGAACAGAGGGCGCTGCCGGAGCCGTCGACTTTTAATCAGTCCCCAGTGGCTGAGTGCCAGGCACCCAACTCATTAAAAGAAGCGTTAGCCCAAATAGGAGTTATTCTAGAGGGCTTGACTGCCTTATTTGGGGGTCAGCGGTATATTAATGCCCTAATGAGAGAGGAGCTGGCTAGGCTGGTCAATTTCCATAAGACGGCTGAAAAGCTCTGCAACCGACCGGTTAAAAACTGCGAGGTGCAGACCATGTCACTCCAGAAAGTAGTGGAGAAAGCGGTCACTAGCGCGATCTCAGTAAGCAATACGCCCAAGCGGTCGAGGGAAGTTGCCACCGATCAGAGGAAAACACCCTCAAAAAACCCGAGGCCCAATAAAGGCGCAGCGAACCCAAAAGAACCAATGGCTCTACGAGCTACAGCTGAAAATTCAAATCAGGCAGGTCAACAGACAAACCCGAACAGCTGGACAGTCGTTAAGGGACGCAAGACCGTGCAAAAACGACCCAGAAATGACGCAATCGCGATTTCAGGCGTGGGTGGTTGCAGCTATGCGGACATGCTTCGTGTAGTCAAGACCGACCCAAATTTAAAGCATATGAGCAGCGATGTTCAAGGCATTAGGAAGACAGCTAAGGGGTACCTTTTGTTGCAACTGAGCAGAAAGCCGGAGCATAGCGCTGAGGCCCTTCACGAAGCTGTAGGCAAGGCCTTGGGTGACCGAGCTGTAGTTAAAACACTTACCTAAATCGGAGATTTGTGACATAGATGAGTTAGCGAGCAAAGAGGAGATCTTGGAGGCCATTAGGGCGGAGTTGAAGGATAGCTCACTCCCCATTGAGGCTATCAAGTCGCTTCGACCGGCTTTTGGTGGAAAGCAAAGAGCTACTCTTCCAATTGGAAAAGCCAAAACTCTGCTCGAGCTGTCTAAAATCTGAATTGGATGGGTTGTATGCCGGATCCGGGCCGTTGACAGCCTAAACGCTGTTTCAAGTGCCTCGATTACGGTCATATGGCAGCAAACTGCGGCAGCGACTGTGACCTAGAGGGCGCCTGTTTCAGGTGTGGAGAGATGGGTCACAGTGCAAAAGCATGCACCAAGCCACCAAAATGTAGCCTCTGCATCCGGAAAGGTGAAAAGCAGACGGACCACTCAGCAGGCAGTTTCAAGTGCCCATCCTACCGCAAGGCTGCTCGTAAAATGAAATGTTAAGGTTCCTTCAGCTTAAATCATTGTGCTGCTGCCCAAGACCTTCTAGAGCAGACCATAAGGGAAAAATGTATAGACGTAGCATTTCTCAGTGAGCCTCACCACTGTAGAACCAGCTGCCCTAGGACATGGGCAACAGATGCTAATGGCAAAGCGGTGTTGTGGGTATGTGGCAACACAACGAATGTTCTTTCGAATGTTAAGTCATTTAATGGGCTCGTACGTGGCCAATACGGTAGCCTATGGCTCTACAGCTGCTACCTGGCCCCCAGCATGCAGCTCAGTGATTTCACAACGGCGCTTGACGAGCTTGCCGAGGATGCTAGGGGTCAGAAGGCCATTATAGCAGGAGATTTTAACTCATGGGCATTAGAATGGGGTAGCCACACAACAAATGTCAGAGGCCATATCTTACTAGAAATTTTTGGCGACACTAGATGTTGCACTGCTCAACACTAGCCACGAGTTCATCTTCAGTCGGGCTGGATACGGATCTGTAATTGACATTACATTTGTCACTTCATCCCTAGTTCGGGAAGCAACATGGAGCCACTGCGATAGCTATAAGGGCAGCGATCATACAGCACTTCTGTTCACAATAGGTGAGCCACCTCAACCTTGTGGAGGGAATCGTATCGGCTAGATACTTTTGATCCCGCGGCTTTTTCAGAGGCCATTCAGTCTCTGGGCACAATTGGTAATGCTGTGGACAGAGCATGCCAAATGGTAGCCCAAATTAAAAGTGCCTGCAATAGGAGCATGTTACGTCGCAAGCAGTTCACGCGACAACAAGAGCCTACGTATTGGTGGAATGCACAAATAGGTGACATTCGTCGCAAATGCATCCAGGCGAGAAGAAGCTATCAACGGGCTTTGAGTAGGTCTACGTTTTTCGAAAAACAATTAGCTTACCAGGCAACCAGAAGACAGTTGAAGAAGGCTGAACGAATACACTTGACTTTGATTGTGTTTAGTTGCGTATTGATCTTTATTCTTTTGAGTCTGGGTTTATATACCCACACTTATGCATAATTTCAACCCTTAAATCTAGTGCGTCTATTGCTGAGTGTGTAAGGCTCAGCATTGGTCTATTACATATTCTTATCTTATCGCTGAGGTTGTAAGGCTCAGCGTTCGTCTCTTACATATCTGACTCTGGGGTTGCAAGGGTTGGTGTCCATTTGTCTATTTATAGAGTCTGTACATGTGACCCTTATCTTTTCCCAGCGCACTACCTGCTAGTCGTAGAGTGCGTCGGAGGCATGTATACGATCTTCGTATATTCATATGTTCATGCGTGAACAAAGGCCATTCGGGCAAGCAAAAGAGAATGCTTTCTAGAGTTGTGCGACTCATGCCCCGGAGTCCGAGTCTGCTAATCAGGGCTCAACGAGCACTCTAATTATTTTAGTTACAGTCGAGGAAATCTTAGTAGCTCTCAGAGGTCTTAGAACCAACATAGCTCCAGGGCCGGACGGGATCCCAAATCGTGCGCTAAAGCTAGCCCTTGCAACCTAGTACGTTCGCCGAATAATTCAACGAATGCTTAATACAAGAGACGTTCCCTGCAAAATGGAAGACCCAGAACCTGGTATTGCTACCCAAGGCTGGCAAACCACCAGACGAGCCATCTTCATACAGACCGATCTTCCTCTTAGACACCATAGGAAAGGTGGTTGAGAAATTGATCTGCTCTAGACTGGAGACTGCTATTGCTAGCGCCGGAGGCCTATCACCAAATCAATTTGGATTCCGGAAGGCCCGGTCAACAACGGATGCTCTAGAAAAAGCTGTTGGCCTGGCAACTTCCGCCATCCAAGGCACCAGATGGACGCACGGGACGAAGCAATACTGCATCATCGCGACCCTGGACGTTAAGAACGCCTTCAACACAGCTAGTTGGGATATGATACTGAATGCGCTGTCACAATATAATATCCCTAAATATCTTAAAGAAACAATAAAGAGTTACTTCAGAGGAAGAACACTGGTACACAATACGAGTGAGGGTCCTCAAACTCATACAGTGTCAGCTGGAGTACCCCAAGGCTCAGTGCTGGGGCGACGGCGTACTGCGCTTGGAAGTACCAGCAGTTGCGCACATCATTGGCTTTGCTGATGATGTGGCTGTCGTTGCCATAGGCAAGGAGCTCAAAGATACAGAGGATATGTGCAGCGAAAGTATCAATCGCATACGAAGCTGGGCTCGAGCTTGCGGCGCACAAGACGGAAGTTGTCCTAGTAAGCAGTCGCAAAAAAGTGGAGACTGCCAATATAAGGATAGGCAGCGTCAGCATTGCGTCAAAGAGGGCGATTAAGTATCTTGGCGTCATGTTAGACACAAGATTAACTTTCCGCGAGCACTTAGAATATGTGCATAAAAAGGCAGCTGATTCTTGTAGAGCTCTCTCAAGAATTATGCTTAACACGCGGGGACCTAAACAGCAACGATGGCTTCTTGTTGAGGATTGATCTCGAAAAACTCATCATCAAGTGGGCATTTGAGCTAACGGTAAACACAGTCGTCGGCTGATCGCACATTTGTCTCTAGAATAAGAAACCGAATGTTCTGGATTATGAAATAGACGCAAACATAGAAGCATAAGGAGACATCCAGAACATTCGATATGCAGTAGAAGTAGGTATATAAGCGTGCTGTAAGTCGAGCCAAAGTTCATTCAGTAAGTTCATTGTGTAAGATCAATGTCAGTGTGTCGGCTCGGTTAGTTAAGTTCAAATCGTCGCGGTACGTGAAGAAGTGTACTTGTTACTGAATATTGTGTTAAATAAACTTTTTGCGTTGCGCCTACATATACCGTGTTTCATTTAAGAAAAACCTTCAACACTTCTCCTAATGAGCGTCATTAGGTCTGTCATCCTCTATGCTGCGCCAATATGGTCAAGAGCGATGGCAACGCCGAGCTACAGCCGAGGCATTTGCGCGATCTACAGGCTGAGCGCAATCAGAGTCAGCTGCGCTTTCAGGACTATCTCCGATGATGCGGCGCTTGTCATAGCCGGCATAGTGCCACTGGAGTACCTGGTCGCCGAAGCAGTGGAGCGGAATTCACTCGCACCTGTGCGACACAACGCTATCAGGGTGAACGATGGCAAAGAAAGTGGAATAGCTCAGCTAAAGGGCGGTGGACGCACGAGCTCATCCTGGAGCTCGAACAATGGGTTAACCGCAAACACGGCGAGGCTAACTTCTACCTTTCGCAGATCCTCTCGGGCCATGGATGCTTTCGGAGCTATTTGAAGCGCTTTGGCCACGAGGAATCTGACGAGTGCCCCTGGTGCGGGCGAGGGCATGTGGAAGACGCCAACCACATCTTTTTCGTATGTGGACGGTTCCTGGAGGAGAGGCGTCGTATGGAAAAGGCACTGGGCCGCTCCATCAGAGCGGACAACATAGTCAACGCCATGCAGGAAGCTTGGGAATTGACAAGCACCTTCGCGGCCACAGCCGCACGCTCACACACACGCACTCACACAGAGATACGCACCCACGCATAAACACGCATTGGCTGCAGTGGCGGATTACCAGTAAGAAGACCCTAGTCGAGACTGTTCGACTAGGAGATACCCTGAATATGATATTCTAATCACTCTGCACTTCTTTTCGGCACTCATACATACACACGCACGTATCAGAACTCGCTCTGCTAACTGCGCAATGAGCAGCGACTGCGCTTGGGCTGCGCTGCAGTGTGGGCAACATTATAAGAAGTTATTTGTTGAATAATTTAATTTCTAGACGTACAATCTTAATGAAACTTTCAGAGCGTAATCATATTGTAAAAATGTATGTACATGCCAAAGCACAAGTCTCTAGTATTTGAGGGCGTCGATATAGGGGTGGGGGGTAAATTACAACAAAAATCGAAATTATATAAAATACATATAAGACTACATTCAAAATTTACAAGCTCTAGTTTTAAAGGTGTAGGAAATATAATTATAACTAGCTTTCGATATGGTTTTTAATCGATAATAAAATATCGGAAGTAATTATCGATATATAGGGAAAAACTCGATATGCGCGTGATATACACGGACCTAGGAAAAAAACTTTCAAGTCTCTAGCTCTTATATCTTCTGAGATCGACGCGTTCACACATACGGACGGACGGACAGACAGACGGATAGGGCCAAATCGACTTAGCTCGTCGCCCTGATCAAGAATATATATACTTTGTGGGGTCTGCCACGCCTCTTTCTGCCTGTTACATACTTCTAACAAAACCATTATACTCTGATTTCCCATTTTCAATGGGTTCAGGGTATAATAACGGGAAGACTTATCGATTTATGGAGAAAAACTCGATATCCACGCTGTATATATGGATATTAAAAAAAAAAACAAGTCTCTAGGTATTATATTGTGAGGAGCAATATTGGTATGCAAGTATTAATGTATATGAACGTACGTAGTTGCTGTGCGTTTATATGCATATACGTGCATATACATGTTGCTCCACACAGCGACGCGAGTACTGTAGAACCGACCCTCGCGATTAGAAAGGGGTCAAGGTTCGACTATAGTCGGCCTCTTTTGCTCCTATAGATTCAGTAATGGGCTCGCGTCGCACACACGTCGATCATCGAGGACCGTTAGCCGAGGTGCCGGTCGGGCCGGGTGAGAGTAGTGGACCCGAAGCAGGTCCTGTGGCTGAGCTATAAAAGGCTACCGGCAGCTCCATACGGGGTGAGTCAGTCAGTTAAGAAAGTAAAAAAGTGATTATTAAGAGTGAAAGTCAGAGTGACAAAAGTGTAGAAGTGCCGAGTGGCAGATCAGGACTCCCAGGACATCGTAAGCACAGCAAGGACATCGTAAGAACAGCAAGGACATCGTGGGACAGTGGGAATCCTTGCGACGACTAAAGAGGCA
This sequence comes from Drosophila arizonae, assembly GCF_054131065.1. Classification (NCBI taxonomy): domain Eukaryota; kingdom Metazoa; phylum Arthropoda; class Insecta; order Diptera; family Drosophilidae; genus Drosophila; species Drosophila arizonae. The sequence goes on from NC_142927.1 coordinate 34,029,547, forward strand.
AGCAGGATCGTCAGCGGCACCAACAAGGACATTGGTGCAGCCCAGCAGCTTAAGCGAGGCCTGCATATCTGAGTAAGTTCACGTAGCCGTGCGTAAAAAGAGAAGCGTTGTGAGTGAAACGAAGCTAGTGTTGTGCTGTGAGCGAGTGGAATAGTAGGAGAGATCTGTATAGCCGAGCGAACCGCCGGAGTTCACAGACCCAAATCCTGGCATTTTCCGAATCGTCCCGGTGAACTAGCGTCTTTTAGCACAACACTCTCCCAGCCGGAGTGCGTTGAATTAGCACTCAGCCGTTGTGCCTTGCTAAAGTGAACCAGCATAAAATAAGTGACGTGTAAATTCAACAAATTATATTCAAGAAAATGTACTTTACGCTATAAACTAAATCACAAGTGACTAATTAATATCGAAAATTCTTCAACAAATAAATTTGTTGGCACGAATCCACAGTCAGCTGAAACTAGCCCAGCTTAGACTCGAGATAAACCGAAGGTTCGTTACAACTGGTGCTCAACGTGGGGCCCTGCGATAAGAGTTTAATTAGAAATTGTGATTATGGTGCGAGCGTGGGTATGTTACTTGAAAAAGGATGAAGTGCTGCGTTATGGTGACGAGTTCGGGGTGAGCTTGTCAGGCACACTGGACGCGATGTGGAGGCAGTTTGGCGAGTGGGTTGAGAGGATCGCCGAGCTGGGTCGACCGCATGGACGCCGTGCCTCACTCAGGGATGAGGCTACGACCGCCGTCACGGAGGACGATCTGGAGGCAGAGCTTGCCGCATGGAGGATGAGGCGAAGCCTTTGCCTGCGCCAAGGACATGCGCAGCCGGAGCAAGAACACACATCCCAAATACAGCCAGGGCATGCCGAGTGTGTGGTCAAGAGGGGCACCGCGCTTTTACGTGTCGCAACAAGGATTTCTGTTGTCAGTGCGGGCGCATTGGAGTGCGAACGTTTTACTGTTGCTAGTAGGGAGCAGCGGCACCCGCCATCCAGGGGCGACCGGGAGCAGCGGCCAGGAGCCCCCAGGCGCTAGTGGGCCGTCTCCAGGACGTTGGCAGCCAGGTGACAGCGATCGAGGCCATTGGAGCCACTCAACAAAGATCAACACGGGAGTGCAGCTTAACCAGCGAAAAGCTTGCTGACAGGCTCAGAGGAGTGGGCGTGGTGCGTGCCACATGGCGGCGCATACGCTTGGCGGACGGCAGTTGCAGTCATGCGGACTCGCAGCTGGAGACGACGATCAGCCTGGGAATCAGCAAACCCAAATCCCGTTGCTGATTCCGCCAGGAGTGATCGACGATCTGGTGCTGGGCTGGGATTTCTTGGCCAGCATGGGCACCACACTGGAATACGGCGGCTTGACACTGAAAATCGAGCCGAGAATTCGAGCAGACAATCAGAAGAGAAGCTGTCCGTGGCTGTGGCCAGCGTGGAGGCGGACCCAGAGACGCCAGCAGAGGCGAACATGGAGCAGCCAACGCCAATGCACGAGGACCCAGAGGTGGACGCTTTTCTTAGGCATGAGCTGGAATAGTTCCAGCAAGTGAAAGGCACCACCAGGATCACGGAGCACTGGATCAAGATGCAGGACAACAGGCCCATTAAGCAGCGCTACTTCCCCAAAAATCCAAAAATGCAGGCGGAGATCAACTTGCAGGTGGATGAGCTGTTGGCCAAAGGCTGCATCGAGCCCTCGCAGAGCCCACATAGCGCACCGATTATCATGGTTCGCAAGAAGAATGGGAAGTGGCGGCTATGTGTGGATTTTCGACAGCTGAACAGCAGGTCGATTAAAGATGCATACTCTTTGCCGCGAGTGCATAATATTCTGGATCAGCTGCGAGAGGCGCGCTACATCAGCAGTTTGGATCTGAAGGAATTGAAGGTATTGGCAGATACCAATGGAGAAGACCAGCAGACCGCTGACGGCATTCACGGTGCCAGGAAAGGGGCTGTTCCAGTGGAAGGCCTTTTGGGCTTCATTCCGCGCCGGCCACATTTCAGCGGGCGCTGGACCAGGTCATCGGCCCAGAGATGATGCCCAATGCCTTCGCCTATCTGGGCGACATCATCGTCATCGGCAGAACGCGGCAGGAGCACATGGACAACCTACGAGAGGTATTCCGGCGACTGCGAGCAGACCTCGGAGGAAGGAGAGCGCGTCATTTCGTATGCCAGCCGGACACTGAACAGTGCTGAAAAGAACTACTCAGCTACTGAAAAAGAGTGTCTGGCTATCATCTGTGGCATACGGAAGCTCGGGCCATACCTAAAAAGCTATAAATTTGTAGTGGTTACTGACCATATGGCTCTGAAGTGGCTCAATTCTATCGAGAGCCCAACGGGAAGGATTGCCAGATGGGCACTGGAGGTGCAGCAGTACGACTTCGAGATTCACTACAGGAAGGGTAAGCAGAATATAGTAGCAAATGCGCTCTCACGGCAGCCTCTGGGCGAAGAGACGTGCCGTTTGGTCAAGAGCAAGGAGATGCCAACTGGGACAGGATATCGCTGGCTCACCAAGATTCGTCAGAACCTAAAGAGGGCGTCACATAAGTTTCCAGACTATATGGAGAAGGCTGGAAACTTATATCGGCACATCCCTCATCAAGCCGGCCACGAGGATGTGGCTGCATGAACGTTGTGCGTGTCGGCGGACCGGCGCAAGGAAGTACTGGAGGAGAGCCACGACGCAGCCACCGCTGGCCACCTTGGGAGCCGAAAAACAATCGTTTGGGTGGCAGCACGGTATCATTGGCCTGGCATGTACAGGGATGTGCGGGCATACGTGCAGCGCTGCGAAGTGTGTCAGCGATACAAGCCCAGTCAGCTGCAGGCTGCTGGTCAAATGCAAATGCTGACGCAGGTGCCCGAGGAGCTATGGGCAATAGTGTGTGCCGATTTCGTGGGCCCACTGCCGAGATCAAAGCACAGCAACACCACGCTTTTAGTCTTCATCGACCGCTTCTCGAAATGGACGGAGATGGTGCCACTGCGGAGTGCGAATACCGCGGCTCACCAAAAGGCATTTCGAGAGCGAATCGTGGCGTGATTTGGCACGCCGAAGGTGCTCATCATAGACAATGGCATTCAATAACTAGTCGGGCGTTTAAGGTGTTCCTGGAGGAGCTTGGTGTGCGACACCAGCTAACAGCACCATACACTCCTCAGGAGAATCCCACTGAGAGGGCCAACAGGACAATGAAAACAATGATTGCGCAGTTCACTGGAGGCGACCAGAGATGCTGGGATGACGCATTGCCGGAGTTGACGTTGGCGGTCAACAGCAGCGTGTCAGCATCTACAGGGTATTCGGCAGCCTTTATCACGCAAGGGCGATAGCCAAGGCTGCCCAAATCTCTGTTCGATGCGCAAACTATAGGCACAGGCCAGGAAGCACAGAGCCCAATGGATATACGCTAAGTGTTCCAGATAGTGCGTCGAAACCTGGAGAGACCTGGACAGGATCAGGCGCAGCAATATAACCTACGGAGGCGGCAGTAGAAGCCGGCCCTAGGTGACAAGGTGTGGGCAAAGGAACGCCACTTGTCGAATGCCGCAGAGGGATTTGCAGCAAAACTGGCCCCATGCTATGGAGACCCTTATTTAGTGGCCAGTTTTGTGTCCCCAGTAATCTGCCGGATCAGGAGACACGGGTGAGCATTAGATCTGTTTAATTTTTTTTCAAAAAAAAAAAAAAGAAAAGGGGGGAGTGAATACACAGCGAAGTGTATTGCTTCTAACTTAAGCACAGAAAAAGAAGAAGAAGAAGAACACAGCAAAAATGTTGCTCAAAATGCATGATTTTGTCGTCGAAACGCATCTGTGGCTGGAAAACCACAGTTACCACCGGGAAATTAGCTGTATAATTGCGCAACAACAAATGTTTAAATTGCGCTCGCATGGCAACAAGCAGTGTACAGTTCGGTACCTAAAACTTAGCTACCAGTGCATGCGCAATGCAATACAACAACAAGCAGTGCAGGTGTAAGCAGCATCCACCTACAGTGCATGCGCGCTCGGCAACAACAACGCGCGCAGCCCAAATTATGCATTTTCTAACGAAAGCGAAAACAAAGGAGTAAGAAGACTAGTCGAGACTGCTCGACTAGGAGATACCCTGAACCCCTTCTTTACGACACACATACATACACACGCACGTATTAGAATGCGCTCTGCTAACTGCGCAGTAAGCAGCGACTGCGCTTAGGCTGCGCTGTAGTGTGGGCAACATTATAAGAATTTATTTGTTGACAAGTTACAACAAAAATCGAAAACATATAAAGTACATATAAGTTTATATTTAGAATTTGCAAGCTCTAGTTTTAAAGGTGTAGGAGATATAATTAAATAACTAGCTTTCGATAAGGGTTTTGATCGATAATAAAATATCGGGAGTAGTTATCGATATATAAAGAAAAACTTGATATGCGCGTGATATACACGGACCTAGGAAAACGACGGACAGGGCCAAATCGACTCAGCTCGTCGCCCTGATCAAGAATATATATAATTTGTCTGCCACGCTTCCTTCTGCCTGTTACATACTTTTAACAAAACCATTATACCCTGTTTTCCCCTTTTTAAATTGGTTCAGGGTGAAAAAAAAAATTCAACAAACCGCACGCATTCCAGGCGAAAGAATTTCTGCACACACACACACAGCGAAGCGAGAGCAAGCGAACGTAGGCAAGGGTCAAGGGCCTACGTCGGCTGCTCAGCGATCGGTAGCGCATGAAGATGTCAAAGCGAGCGACATCTAAAACGGCCAACAACAAAAGCGACAGCGACATTTAAAACAGCCAACAACAAAACACACAGCGACATGCAAAACAGCCAACAACAAAACACACAGCAACGTTTTATATGTATATGTATGTATATATAAACACCACCAAAGAGATACATAAAACGGCCAACCACAATGTATCGCAGCAGAAGAGCTTGCACTAAAATGTTCGGCCACCGAAAGGCTGTGTGTGCGGTGAGTGCATGTGTATGTGAGAGTGGGGAAAACGGTATCAAGGCGATACCGTAGCCTGCCTGGAATTCAGCCATAAGGCAGGGAAAGCTAGAGTGGGCTGAACAGAGGACACAGAAGCCGTTATATGCTGCCGAGGGTATAAATGGGCATGTGGGTATCGGGCCGATTTCGCTCTTACCAGAGTGGACCGACGGCGTTCGAGTGCAGTGTGTCGAGTGGAGTGTTCCAAGTGAAGACGAAGAGCATGCAGCCATATATTTGGGTGGTCTGTCGGGAGATCGCGTCACCATCGATGCCTGTCACGCGACGAGTCCATCCGGTTGCCCGTACTGAGGCGTGGCGCCGAATCCTCGCGCAATGGCCAGCGACTTTGCTGTGAGCTGTGCGCAAATGAGGAGTATGGCGCAAAATGTCAGTCGGTGTCGAAGTTCGGCACCGGTGGCAGTTGCGAACGACATCGATGTGGCCAGCTCCCAACAGCAATCCAAAAATTGTCTGTAGTGCCGCAACGGAGACTCTGCAGCAACCAGGAGAGTAGCTGCTATTATGAACGCCTTCATCAGCAACGGAGAGGACGACGAGGTAGTTGACGTAGCAGGTGGCCGCCGCACGGGTGCCAAAGCCACCGGGGGCTGTGAAACCAACTGGTGAGTTTTGCAGCAGCGCTCGGCGTGGGCAGAGGCAGCGGCGGCCCATCGTGTAAGCGGGGCATGCAGTCGGGCATGTGGCTGTTTGCTGGGAGAGTGTGGTTACAGACGCCTGCCACGCGACTGTCCACCGGCTACGAGTCTCTGAGCGTCCGAAAAGCTTGGCAACCGATCCTCGCGCACTGGCCAGCGACTTTGCTGGAGCTGTGCGCGAAAGAGGAGGGGCCAACAAGCGTACCGACACCAAAGACTTGACGCCGGTGTCCATTTGCGAACGACGTCTGTGGCCCGATCTCCTAGCAGCAGTACATGAAATGACTGCAGAGCCCCACCGGAGCATCCCCAAGGGTCCAAAGAGCAGCAGAAACCAGCAGCAGCACGGGGGGTTGCAAAACCGAAAGGCGAGTTTTGCAGCAGCGCCCGGCGTGGGCATTGGCAGCGGCAGGCCATCAGGTCAAATTTGATGGGAACTTAGAAAAATATTAACTTCATTTACCAACCGGCAGCATACAGCATTGCCAGTGGTAAATATCAGGACAGCTGACGTCGTTAACAGCGAGAGACGCAAAACGAAGCAGCGCAAAATTCAAGCACGATGGTCTCGTGTTTTCCCGAAGAAAGAGGGGTGTGATGAGCAATATTGGTATGCACGTATTAATGTATATGAACGTACGTATTTGCTGTGCGTTTATATGCATATACGTGCATATACATGTTGCTCCACACAGCGACGCGAATACTGTAGGAGCGACCCTCGCGACTGGAAAGGGGTCAAGGTCCGACTATAGTCGGCATCTTTTGCTCCTACAGATACAGCAATGGGTCCGCGTCGCACACACGTCATCGAGGACCGCTAGCCGAGGTGCCGTTCGGGCCGGGTGAGAGTAGTGGACATTTTCACTCGCAGGGAAGCAACGGTACTTCGGCCAATGGGAGGCTGCCACGCAATTTGGCGGGAAAGTGGCGTCACCCAGATCACGCCACTTTACCGTTTTTACCGCTCCAGAGCTGAACAGGCCCCGTTACTACCTGAAGCAGAGCCTGCGGCTATGCTATAAAAGGCCACCGGCAGCTCCATATGGGGTGAATGGAGGAAAAAAGTGATTATTAAGAGTGAAAGTCAGAGTGACAAAAGTGTCGAAGTGCCGAGTGGCAGATCAGGACTCCCAGGACATCGTAAGAACAGCAAGGACATCGTGGGACAGTGGGAATCCTTGCGACGACTAAAGAGGCAAGCAGGATCGTCAGCGGCACCAACAAGGACATTGGTGCAGCCCAGCAGCTTAAGCGAGGCCTGCATATCTGAGTAAGTTCACGTAGCCGTGCGTAAAAAGAGAAGCGTTGTGAGTGAAACGAAGCTAGTGTTGTGCTGTGAGCGAGTGGAATAGTAGGAGAGATCTGTATAGCCGAGCGAATCGCTGGAGTTCACAGACCCAAATCCTGGCATTTTCCGAATCGTTCCACTGAAACTAGCGTGTTTTAGCACAACACTCCCAGCCGGAGTGCGTTGAACCAGCACTTAGCCGTTGTGCCTTGCTAAAATGAACCAGCATTAAATAAGTGACGTGTAAATTTAACAACTTATATTCAAGAGAATATACTTTACGCTATAAACTAAATCACAATTGAATAATTAATATCGAAAAGGCTTCAACAAATACATTTGTTGGCTCGAATCCACAGTCAGCTGAAACTAGCCCAGCTTAGACCCGGGATAAACCGAAGGTTCGTTACAATATCTTCTGAGGTCGACGCGTTCAAACATACCGACAGACGGACGGACGGACAGAGGAACAGAGCTAAATCTACTCAGCTCATCGCCCTGATCAAGAATATATATATACACTTTGTGGGGTCTGCGATGCTTTCTCCAGTTACATACTTTTCACAAAACCATCATACCTTGACCTCCTATTTTAAATGGGCTCAGGATATAAATAGCGTATAGCATATGAAAATGTGATTATGTATGTTTGTGCGCTCGGAGTGCACTGATTTTCTCGTACCGTATATATACAGGATGAGAATTAATTTGATAACATGAATGTCATACAATTTTGTTATAGAATGGCGTTATTGCGAAGTTATTGGATCATAAGTTAGCGCTCCGACAAGCTATTGAACAAATATGTAAGTTAGTCCGAAAACAAGAATTTTTGATGTCGATTATTGAGCTCGGTCTTCTGGAGCCATCTAATCAATTACTGCATGAACTCAAGCTTGCTGACTCCGAGAATAATTTGGATAATTTAGGTCAGGGGAGTAACCGAACGAAACCTATGAATCAATATCACGAGTACATAAATTTTAAGGTACGGTATAGTAAAAACCTATTTTTATTTCATATTTAGAAACCTAATTACTATCATACAGCTCAACCTAATAAAAAATTTGTGCGAGTCGCCCATTGCAGCCCACAGTAATTTATCAAAAAATGCATTACGCTTACTTCACTCGGCACAAATGGCGGATATGGAATTTGAAGTTCATACTTATACATCATCAACATCAAGCGACAAAGTTTGGGCTACATTGATGATGTCGCACATTGAAGACAGAAATACGCCGCTTCAAGTTCATAGTTTTAAGGCACATCGTGTTATTGTGGCTGCACGCTGTGAATGGTTTAAAAAAGCGCTAATGTCTGGAATGCAGGAATCTATTAACAGAAAAGTCGTTATTACGGACACTTCGCCGGTAATCTTTCGAAGACTACTGCTCTACATATATGGTGCTCCTATAGATCGTACTGTGGGAGCAGATCAAATATGCGAGCTAATGCTGCTGGCCGATAGATACTCAATTGATAATTTGAAGGTAGTTTGGCCAAGATCCTAATCATTTGATTTTACCTCTATATACATATATCACTATATATATAAATATATATATATATATATATATATTTTATTTTTTTTTTAGGAAATATGCGAGAGTTCCCTTAATTCCTTGATAGATGAGGATTCTGTCGTCTTTTTGCTTGGGATAGCGGATCGATACCTTGCAACTCTGCTCAAGTCCAATTGCATTTCATTTATATCGAAGCACGCTCATCTTACTAAATCTGAAATCTTCAAGGAACTGCCACAAGCTCTTCAAGTAGCCGTAACATTAATTAAAATTAAGGTTTTTATAAAATAGTAATTTTTATAGGTAGAGGTGATTGACTTAGTAAATTGGTTCGGACGCGCACCGGAACCATGGAATGACAATACCTGTAAGTCACGAAGCAGTTCACGTCACAGTTTAAAAAGTCCATTTGTGCCTCATTCACGCAAATCGTCCCCGTCTTTTATGAGACATTGACAATGTGCCACCAATAACAGCAATGTGATTATCATTCATACACAATTTTTTACAATATTAATATGGTTCTTATTACAATGTTTCACATCGCTACAAATTCGTATATTATGAAAATCTAAATATGAATACAAAATAAATACATACATAAATACTCATATATGTACAGCTAGAGACTTGGAATTTAAAACACATACTCGTGTATAAAGTGTTCAAAATTTCATGGTACGCCCATGAGACGTGGTAAATCGTAAAATGCATTTTCCGTTTCACTATTGATGGTAGAGACCTGGTATATAAGTTATGATATTTTGAATTCTAGTATTAGGGTTATTAACACGTACGAAGTAACGGCGTTAACGGTTGTTATAAAACAACGATGTTGCGTGAAATGAGAAGACTTGGATAATTCCGTGGCGACGACCTACGTCCTTTATTTCCAAAAATCAACTAACTCTAAGTGACAATAATTCTAATAATCGAAGCTAGCCCTAAGCCCTGAAAACGCTGGCATTGCATATAGTGCTGGGCAGCAACACTGTTGCGCGTGGACGCTTCTGCCATTGTTGTGCAATATCCGCTTGAGACGGCTGGTGTCGTAAGCATTCATGCTGAGAATGCATGGTCAGCTTGAATATTTATGCTCTGCTGGTCAGTTGTGTTAACTCCTCCCCCACTTAGGTGAATAACGTCCTCGGAGTTCTTGAAACTGTTAATTACAGCTTGAAGATCACATTGACGTTTGTTCCTCTGATGTCTTTGGTAAAGTTTCATTAGGGCGTAGCAGGAAAGTAGAAGGATGACCACGGTTAGATATTATTGGTCTTCTTACCTGGTCTCGGGAATTTCCTCACGTAGTTTTTAGGATTTCTATATACGGTGTCGTTTATCTTTATATTGTTAGGGTATACGTATATTGTTAATTTCTTACTATGTTAGGATTAGGGTACTTTATAACAAAGTGTAGAAAGTTATTATTTAGCAAGACTTTAACTTGAGATACTTCCATTAGGTCATATTTTTTAAGTCAGAAGAATCCAATATGGAGGGGTTTACAATTCCAACTTTTGCAAGTGTTACTGATAGCATTAAGGTTTCTAATTCTGAAATAATTATTCTGTTTCTTGAGAGCAGTGTTTCATACAAATGTTCTGTGTCTATTTGCTTTGTTTTTATACCCTGAACCCATTTTCAATGGGAAATCAGAGTATAATGGTTTTGTTGAAATGTATGTAATAGGCAGAAGAAGGCGTGGCAGACCCCACAAAGTATATATATATATATATATATGTTGAAGCACTAGTATTCTCTTTACTCATTGTTGAAGCACCAGCGAGTTTCGGCGACGGACAAGTTCCAAACGTTACTGACCTCTTTGTCTCAACTCTTTCTTGTGCTTGCCACCGAACCACACTCAGCGACAGCTGCAAACGCTGTCGCCCAGCTACAACGGGACATTTCTATGCTACAAATCATATTCGACCAATTACAATGCACCAAACGGCTGACGCAATATTCTTATGAAATTACAACAGTCGCGAAATAGCAAGCAGCTCCTATTTCACATACTGACCACCAAATACTCTCAATAACTTAACTATGCAAGTTGCGCTCATGTGTGACCAAAACAACCACCATACTCTGTCATAGAGCATTCTTTGTTCAAGGGCATCGAACACACAGGCTCAACTCACACACACACAAGTGCGAAGGCATGCAAAAAGGGAAATAGGCAAGTAGGTAGAAAGCGCAATTACAGTGCGCGCCAATATATTAATACTACTTGCGCTTCGACACGGCCATCCTGACCTTAACACGGCCTCGTGTAATATTATAACAAGCTTTTCCACATACATCAATTTATTTACCAATTATTAAGCATAATAATAACTTTCGCTTTATCTCATAAATTGATCAATTACAACTATATATATTTCTTTTTCTAATTCTTTTTTTTTTTATAGTTCTGTATAAAATCTTATTTCCGACTTTTAGTTTTATTCTTAGATTGACATAAATTTATCTTCCTACTTAGTTCAGATTTCTTCATACTTGTTCACATTATAATAACCTTAACTTGTTCTACATTAAATTATCTCATGTGCCACACGCCACGATCAGAACATTTCACCATCTCTTATTCCATTACTGTCTCTTGCAACAGTGTCTTCTTCATTTACTTCATTACTGTCTCTTGCAACAGTGTCTCTTTCATTTTTTTTTATTACTGTCTCTTGCAACAGTTTCACTCTCAATCAATCCATTACTGTCTCTTTCAACAGCTTCTCTTTCAATCAATTCATTACTGTCTCTTTCAACAGCTTCGCTTTCAATAATATTCAAATCCTCGTCGCAACTTTCCATTTCAATTGGTACATACCCCTCCGGTAACTTCTTTATATCATCATGAGCATACTTGTACTTTCTATTATTCGTCAATGACTTGAGAATGTACCTATCTCCGTCTAACAGTTCAAATATCTGCAAAGGCCCTCTAAACTTGGGACTTAATTTCGTCTGATGCCTTTCTTCATTCCTCAACAACACAAAGTCGCCTATTTTATATCTAACTAATTTAGTTTTGGTTTTATCAAATCGCGCTTTATTGTAAGCTCCTGCTGCTGAAATATTTTCCGCTGCCCGTGCTCTTGATGCTACCAAATCGACCTCATGTGTCGTGTCGAACAGTGGGAGCAACCCAAACGGACGAGCAACCTTACCAATAAACAATTCTAAAGGACTTGCCTTTGTTACACGACTTGCTGTACAATTTAAGGCCAACTGAACCTCTCCTAACGCGTCCTGCCAAGATCGATTGCTAGTCTCAACTGCAGTTAACAGACTTTTCAAGGTGTTCATAGTCCGTTCAACTTGCCCGTTTGCTCTACTTGCACCCGTCGCAATTAAATGCAAGCATATTTTCTGTTTAGAACAAAACTCGCTAAACTTTGTGCTGGCGAAACACCTACCCTGGTCTGTAATTATGCGGTTTGGTACTCCAAACAATGATACAGCTGATGTCACAGCACTTATGCAGCTCTCAGCATCAATCTTGACCGTGTGTGTTAAATAGACAAATTTAGTGAAAGCATCTATTTGGACAATAACGTACTTCTTTTGATCAGACTTCCCACTTAGTTTTCCTGTTCTGTCTATGTGTATTGTGTGCCACGGTGTGTCAACCTTTGGTATAGGATGAAGTCTAACCTGAGTTTTGCCTGAAGACGACTTTGAAATCTTGCAAGTAATACAGCTTTCGACGAACTTTCGTATATACTTGGACATGTTTTCAAACCAGTAAGAGTCATAGGCCTTATCCAACGTCTTCTCCCACCCTAAATGCATGATTGATTCATGAATCTGATTTATTACAGACCATCTGAACGCTCTAGGGACAATTGGCAAGGATCGAGTTCTACCATTTCTCTGGATTTTGCGATATAATATTCCCCCTCTTAGCTCATAAGTTTCTATCAAGTCCTCGGGCAAAGAATTCTCTTTCAACTCTTTCACGATGTTACTGATATCAACATCTTTGCGCTGTTCAGCCATTAGCCAATCACTAGATATTTCTGAAAGATTAACTCGCTTTTCCTGGATCTTATAAATATTAATCGCATTAGTGGATGGAAGATTTCTCGAAAAGAAGTCGGCATGAGCCATTCTCTTGCCCTCTCTATACTGCAAATCAAACGTGAACGTTTGTAAATATGCCCACCACCTTTGTGCTCTGGGAGATAGGTCGCGTTTAGTTCTTGATGCTTTGAGTGAGTTACAATCAGTAAAAACGACGAACTCTCTGCCCGTCAAATAATGTCGGAAATGCTTTATGGCCATGACAACCGCAAGGGTTTCTAATTCGTAAGAATGGTATCGTGACTCAGCAGGGGAAGTTGCCTTACTGAAAAACTCAACGACATGAGGCTTATTGTTGATTCTATGTAATAAAATGGCTCCGTATCCTAGAGCACTTGCATCCGTATGCAACTCAATTGGGTATTGGGGGTCAAAGATTACTAAGACTGGCTTCTGCGTAAGCTAGGAAGCAACTTTTTGTCTTATTTGTTCATGCTCTGGCTTCCAGACAAACTCATTCTTTTCCGACGTCAAAATATATAATGGCTTCATCAAACACGAAAATCCTTGTATAAATTGCCGAAAATATGATGCTAATCCGATAAATTGTCTTTGGAGGTGGTAGAGCAGTTAGTGCTGAGGTTTTAAGTGGATTTGGGCGTATTTGGCCTGCGCTTACTTCATATCCTAAATATTGAACCGTCGACTTCAAGAAGGAACACTTTTTAATATTGAACGAAAACCCGGCTTTAGTAAGAAGATCCAGAGTGATCTGTAGTCTTTCCAAGGCTTCACTTATCGTTGCACCCATATATAGTCCATATAAACTACAACAAATGTATTTGCAAGTTCTCCAAGTGTTTGCATAACTGTACGCTGAAAGACTGAAGGCGCGTTTTTAAGACCAAGCGGCATTGACAAATACTCGTACTGGCCATCAGGGGTGACAAAAGCTGTAAACTCGATCGAATCTTCATGCATAGGGATTTGGTAATATCCGCTTGCCATATCTAAACACGTGAAATATTTCGCTCCATGAAGTCTTGCTATCTGATCTGCTATGAGGGGCAAAGGGTACCTATCTGAAACAGTATGAGCATTTAATTCGCGGTAATCGACGCACAGTCGATGGGAGCCATCTTTTTTGTTTATTAACATCATAGGACTTGCAAATGGTGAGCAACTTGGTCTGATAACTTTGCATTCCACCAACTCTCTAATCTTGTCTCGTACCAACTCTCTTTCATTTGGACTAAGTCTGTACGGTCTTCTTTGCACAGTTTTTCTAGGGTCTATTAATTTAATTTTCATGTCTCCTGTATTAACTCTCGAAAAAGGAATCCCTTTAATAAAAGATTTTGAATATTTTTCCAATATGGAGGATAGCGTATCTTTATCTTCGTCAACGAGATCGGTATTCAATTCAACAAATATATTATCATTTGAGCAACGGTTTACAATTTTCGATCTGATAACTTCAAATTTTCCGGGAGACATAATGATATGAAACCCATTAGACAATATTTCTCGACCAATCACGACATCATTTTTCAAGTTTTCATCCCCCAAAACATGGAATAGTATCTCAATGCAATAATTGTTAATTCTTACATTACTAAGTATTTGCAATGTACTACAAATACTACCATTGCCGATACCCTTTAGCATAACTACATTGTTAATTCTTTTACCAACTAACTTAGAACTTATCTTTTCTTTGACCAATGAGCATTCCGCCCCAGAGTCGAACGTTGTTATGAAAGTTTCTCCTTGATGAACCATCTCTCCTTTGGGCTCGACGACTTCGCAAAGATGCACTCGTTTCTCGTTTCTGATGCGCACCCTTGTCCTTTTCCGTTCTAGGCTTACTGCAGTAGGTTGAAATGTGGCCAGCCTCACCACACTTGTAGCAAGTCACACTTGATGGATGATGATGACCAGATGCGCTCTTGCCATTACGCTCTGCAACATGGGGAGGAAAATTGGCCTGCAATCTAGCTCTACACTCAGCGATCTTGTGCCCCATTCTTCCACAGTGATGGCATCTTATTATTGACAGTTTCTGCCGCTTCATATCCAGTGGAGCCGAGTCATCTTGTGGAGCTTTCTTGCGTTTATTGAATGTAAAAGCTTTAAGTTCGAATTTCAGCTCATTCCTAGTGCGCAAGTTCGATGTGAAAGTCAATCGCTGCAACCTGGGATCAACGTGGGCCAAGTGAGCAAGCGTCACAGAAGTAGCAATCTGTTCTACGTCCATCTCACGCCATTTAGCAGTGAGTAATGTCATCATGCGGCTAGCGTAATTCGAGAGGCATTCTCCGTCGGCCGGGCAACTTGATAACATTGCAAAAAAAGTAGCTGCTGGTGTTTCTACACTGGAAAAGCGTTGAACAAAAAGTTCCTTGAATTCGGCCCAAGTTATGTCAGGATAGCATGTTTGTGGGAGCCACTGCGATGCACTGCCCTCCAACGCTGCACTCAAGGCCATCACTAATGCACTGCCTTTTATGGGATTTTCCGCCATGATGATATTCACTGTAGCGCACCATGCTGCTGCGTCGGCACCAGCAACTTCTGCGTTGAATTTTGGCAACACTATTGTCTTATTATTTGTTGTTTCAGCTGCCGTTGATTGCAACGCTTTTACAAGCTCGATTAAATTTTTATTTTGTTGCTCCATTAATATTCGCCATGGCTCATTCGAAGTGTTAGACAGTGAGCCAGATCCCACTTCTGATGTTGAAGCACTAGTATTCTCTTTACTCATTGTTGAAGCACCAGCGAGTTTCGGCGACGGACAAGTTCCAAACGTTACTGACCTCTTTCTCTCAACTCTTTCTTGTGCTTGCCACCGAACCACACTCAGCGACAGCTGCAAACGCTTTCGCCCAGCTACAACGGGACATTTCTATGCTACAAATCATATTCGACCAATTAAAATGCACCAAACGGCTGACGCAATATTCTTGTGAAATTACAACAGTCGCGAAATAGCAAGCAGCTCCTATTTCACATACTGACCACCAAATACTCTCAATAACTTAACTATGCAAGTTGCGCTCATGTGTGACCAAAACAACCACCATACTCTGTCATAGAGCATTCTTTGTTCAAGGGCATCGAACACACAGGCTCAACTCACACACACACAAGTGCGAAGGCATGCAAAAAGGGAAACAGGCAAGTAGGTAGAAAGCGCAATTACAGTGCGCGCCAATATATTAATACTACTTGCGCTTCGACATATATATATATATTCTTGATCAGGGCGACGAGCTGAGTTGATTTGGCCCTGTCCGTCTGTCCGTCCCTCCGTCCGTATGAGTGCGTTGATCTCAGAAGTTATAAGAGCTGGAAATATTTTGCATGTAGACTCATGTGTACCATACGCAGTAAAAGTTTATCATATTTTTTGATAGCTCATCCGATAGCTTTGTTATCGAGAATAATAAAAAAAATTGATTTTGTTTTTTCAGCACAATTTTAACAATTTTAGTTTTAACGCACTGGCAACAGGGGGACCAACGAGGTATCCGTACGGCAGCACAGGCTCACCAGGCTACATCGATTTTGCTCAGACTAAGGGATTGCTGAGCATCCACGCTGACATAAGAACGGTCGTTAATCTCAGCTCTGGTCACCTACCCCTCATAATTACGCTGGATGCGTCTGCTCTATGCTATCCTAGGACGGAACCAAGGATTTGACAGGATTCCGGTAACCAGAGAAATTCTGCTGCTCATTGCCGAAAAGATGAAGTCTCGTCACCCCTTGGACAAAAGCGAGTGGAATAGAGTACGGAGTAGGCTGCATCGAGCACTTGTGGAGCACAAATCTGCATGGTTTGATGAGAGACTTGCCAATACTGGGGTTGCAAATGACGCAACGCACTCACTCTGGAAGGTCACGCGTGGTATTAGCAGTCGTTGTGCAAGGAGAGCGCCTCTGGCTAACGAAAACGGAACATGGTGCCGGACGGACTTGGAGCAAGCGGAGGTGTTTGCTCGGCACTTTGCCGAGCGTTTCCAGCCATTTCATCTGGCCAACCTTCAAGAAGTCCAGGATACTGAGGACCAGCTGACTCAAGCGATTCAAATGAATTTGTCTATTGAGTTTCAACCCAAGTGAGGCAGCTGACGTTATTGCTAGTCTGAACACAAATAGAGTGCCGGGACCCGACGCCATCTGCAATGCCATTCTGAAGGCACTGCCTAGACATGCGGTTCGCTTCATAGTGTAGGTGTTCAATGCTATAGTAAGGCTGCAATACTTCCTTCCCCAGTTGAAGCTTGGATTAATCACAATGATCCACAAGCCGGGTAAGCCGGAAAGAGAACCATTTTCAGACCGATAAGTCTCCTCCCTTCAATATCGAAAGTGCTGGAAAGACTTATTGCCGTCTGGATGGTAAGGATTATGGAAGCTCGAGGAATAATCCCGGAGCACCAATTTAGATTCCGTGCTGGTCACAGCACATAAAGTTGTCGACCAAATACTAACGGAGCTACAACAGATGACACGGTTGACGGAGTCTCTTTTGCCTCTTCCGAAACAAAAATCTGAGTTGTGAAGGTGGAGATCGTTTCTGGTATCGTCTGGTATCGCCAACCAAAAACAGTCTCCAGACCTATAAGAGGTCCACAAATATTAGGATGATAACCTCCCTGAATGATAGTCGGATGTAGGGATGCAAAACTATCGATAGTGAGGCCATGGATTTTATCCCATCCGATAGTGGAAAACATCGATATTATCAATAGTACTATCGAAAATTTGAAATTACAATTTACTCAATTTTTTCTTAAAGTCTGCATATATAGAACGGTACTAAAAAATGTTTCTGACTTCATTTACAGCACATAAAGTTGTCGACCAAATACTAACGGCGTACAACAACAAGGAGTACTGCAATACACTCTATCTGGACATCCGCGAGGCGTTCGATCGAGTGTGCCACGCCGGAATGCTGCTGAAAATCAAACGAGCTCTCCCTGCGCCATATTTCGGACTGCTCAGGTCGTACCTCGAAGGAAGGCGATATAAGCTACGCTTCCATACGGCGTTATCCACTGAGAATGATGTGGCAGCTGGAGTACCACAGGGTAGTGCCCTTGGCCCCCTGCTATACTGGCTGTACAGCCGCGACATGCCACAGCCTGATAATAGCCTGTATGGATCGCAGATGACGTATGCATCACATATAGGTCCCGATGTGAGTACGATGCTGCTGACGGCATCCAAGATTTTGCGACAAAATTTGCGGACTGCGCAAGGCGATGGAATATTGCCATCAAAAGCAGCAAATAGTCAATGTTTCCGCAGGACGCCGCCACCCGTGCTCTTGAAGGGAGATCCAGTGCCGCAGGCGCATGATGCTAAGTACCTCGGAATAATACTGGATGGGAGACTCCCCTTCTCCAAGCACGTCACGGCCCTTACAATGCGCTTACGTGGGGCTGTGAAGAAGCACTATTGGCTCCTCTGCTCGCGCAGTAAATTGTCACTTACTAATAAGGTGACAATTTATAAATTTATGTTATTTAATTTATATTTGTTATTTAATTTATAATCACGCTTCTATGGAGATATGGGTGCCAAATCTGGCTTGTGTTAGTCAAATTCGTCGAATTCAGGCCTCCAAGAATAAAATACCGGTTGTGAAGGGTTAATAAGAAATACCATATTGCATCGTGACCTGAAACTCTCCACGGTCTTTGACGAAATAAACCAGCACTCAAGTCGGTACAGATTGGAGCGGCACAGAAACCGGCAAGCAAACGTGCTAACAAGAAAATGAACTCCTATGAGGCTCAACAGAAAGCAGCCAAGAGATCTAATCCTGTGATCTCCACATAGGTCGGTCAACAGAAGATGACGTAGATGTGTCATCTGTATATTATTATACCCTGAACTCATTTTCAATGGGAAATCAGGGTATGATAGTTTTGTTGAAATGTATGCAACAGGCAGAAGGAGGCGTGGCAGACCCCACAAAGTATATATATTCTTGATCAGGGCGACGAGCTGAGTTGATTGTCAGTATGTTTGAACGCGTCGATTTCAGAAGATACAAGAGCTAGAGACCTCAATTTATTTTTAAAATGTTCGTGTATAGCACGCGGATATCGAGTTTTGCTTTAAAAATTGATAGCTTTCCCGTTATTTTTTATCGATAAAAAACCTTATCGAAAATCAGTAATAAAATTATATCTCCTATATCTTTAAAGCTAGAGTCTTACTTGGAAGATCGATTAATTAGGAGGCTGAATTGATTCGTTACTAGAACATGACATGAAAGGTAGTTTGACGGCACAAGGAGGACGAGGGTCGGGTTGGAATGATGGGCCTGGACGAAGAATATTATTCAGGCTCTTGTCATTCAATAATGGACGGAGAGCATTGAAACCGATCCTCACTTTTGGAGTAGTGCTATTGGAAGCTCGGAATGGAAGAGCTACAACAGATGACACGGTTGACGGAGTCTCAAGTTTTGCCTCTTCCGAAATAAAAATCTGAGTTGTGAAGGTGGAGATCGTTTCTGGTATCGTCTGTGAAAATGGGCCTGTCAGTACCCAACCAAAAAGTCTCCACACCTATAAGAGGTCCACAAATATTAGGATGATAACCTCCCTGAATGATAGTCGGATGTAGGGATGCAAAACTTTCGATAGTGAGGCCATCGATTTTATCCCATCCGATAGTGGAAAACATCGATATTATCAATAGTACTATCGAAAATTTGAAATTACAATTTACTCCATTTTTTTCTTAAAGTCTGCATATATAGAACGGTACTAAAAAATGTTTCTGACTTCATTTACAGCTATTATTTATAACTGTTGTATATTTATATAAAACGAAAACAAAACCTAATATTTGAAGCAACTTAAAAATAGATTCATTCATAATTTTCACAGCAGTAATAGGTAAATATGTAATGGAATGTAATATAAGATAAAAAAGAAATAAAAACAATATTCAAACTTAAAAGTATTTAAACAACTTAAACCGAAAATCTTCAACAAATATAATATTAATATTATTATTGCATTGATACTAAGTACTTCTGAGGGAAAAATCCAAAATGAAATAACTAAAATTACAATTTTTACAATTTACTTACGCGTTCGAGCTTTGAATTAGACTTGGGTAGCTCATGACTGAGTGAGTTCACTGAACTGAGCCACTGAACTTGTTCTTTCAATATTACTCATTTTGTCACACTAGCTCATATGGCTCATTTTGCGTTCTTCGGAATTGGCGTTCGCCAACTTAACGTTCACTTTTTTTAATGTCAGACTATCGATAGACGAAAATAATATCGAGGTATCGCCGTTTTAGAAAACCATCAATAGTATCGATAGTACCATCGATTGTTTTGAATCCCTAGTCGGAAGGATATCCGCGCCTATCAGGACATCAATTTCCGCACTCTTGTAAAACTGGGGGTCTGCTAGCTGGACTTTCGGAAGTTCGTTTAGCAAAAGTTGCGGAATTGGAGACGAAGGGATGTTACCAGCCAGATTTGGAACGACGAGGGCAGAAGCTTCGATTCGCAGTCTCGGCTTCAAACGAGAACCAATGTCAAAGTTGCATAGCTTGTGTGCCTCAGCTGTAACTGCTTGATTTCGGCCGGAAACTTGAATATCGGACCCTGAGTCGACTAAAGCACGGGCGGGATAGGTTGCGCCGAAATGGCATATAATGATCATCGCCGTGCCGAGGAGGACACCTCGCGTGTTGGCAGCCAGATACGTTTGGACGTTGGACATAACGTCAGTCGGAATCGGAGCTACAAGTGTTGATAATGCAGCTGCGCTCTGCAGACTATTGTCCCTGTGGAGGAGTGTGTTGTGACGATCATCGCACTGAAAATCACAGGCTGGGATTTCTGTTTTTCGTGTTAATGAATGCTCCCAGAGAGAGCGAGTTTGTTCCGGCAAATTGGGCGTGCACAGAAACACGAGAATGCAATCCCAATTCTCAGTGGATATCTGAGCATGTTCGAGTGCAGTGATACATTTGTGCATAGTGCTATGCAACTCTCTGAGAACCGAGCCTGACTCCTTGGTGACTTTGGACAGGTTTGAGAAGAATTTTAAGCTGACTGTTGACTAACAGCTGGAAGGCGACAGCCTCCAGATGAGGCGAAGGGAACGGAAACGGGAGCGGACGGCGCACTCGATGCCGAAATAGCGGCGAGTTGCCTGCTTAGTTGCGCGGTATACCGCTCAAAAACAGTATAACAGTGGTCGAAATGCGTCTCCATGGCTTCGATTTCGCCACTACCAGCCCTCTGGCTGAGCGCTTTGGAACACGCTTCATACTGCTGACTTTTCCCATATGACCTTGACCCCATCCCGTCGGATTTCTAGAGCTTGAAGTTGTGCTGCTAGAGTGGAGCCAACCTCCTCAGAATAGTCAATACGGGACTCAAATTTGATGAGCCGCAGACAGCGACATTTTACGAAAGTTACGACCGGACTGCGCTGGAACGTGCTGGTGGTCTGCGGTTTGCGGTCTGCGGAAATTTCTGACGTGGAGACAGAAAATCACTCAAAGAACAACACACAGAAGTTGTCAACGGAGTAGGGAACAAATTAGCAAATAAATATTGTCTCGATAAGCAAATAAACAAAAAATGAATAATTTAATAAATTTAATTAGGATACATTAAACAATTAAATTTGTTTATGTAGCTTGGAAGCTTTCCTTTTAATAATAAAAGAAAAAAAAAAAGAAACAAGTAAAAAAGCTCTAGTCGAGACTGCTCGACTACGAGATCCCCTGAACCCTTGGAGCAATAGATATTTCAATAATTTTTCGCGTCTTTCAGCTTACATAAGAAACACGACACGAACTGCGAACTGCGAACTGCGACACACATACACTCACACATGCAAACACACACAAACGCACACACAGGCACACATACACACACACGCATACAGACACACATACACACACACATACACACACATACACAAACACATACACACACAAGCACCCACGCATAAACACGCATGGGCTGCAGTGTGCGCTTACTATGAGAACTTAATTGTTTAATAACTTTTTTTATGGACGTACGATCTTCATGAAACTTTCAGATTATGATTATAACATGAATATACATGCCAAAGCACAAGTCTCTAGTATTTGAAATACGCTTTTTACAAAAGTGAGGGTGAGGGGGTTAATTTAGAGGTAGGGGGTAAATTTTAACAAAAACCGAAATTGTATAAATTGCATATAAGCATACATTAAAAATTTGGAGACTCTAGCAATAAAGGTGTAGAAGATATAATTTTATAACTGGGTTTCGGTAAGGTTTTTTATCGATAAAAAAGATCGGGATGAGTTATCGATTTTTAATGATAAACTTGATATGCGCGCTGTAATTACGGACATTTTAAAAAAAGTCCGTCTCTAGCTCTTATATCTTCTGAAATCGACGCGTTCATACATACGGACAGACGGACAGACGGACAGACGGACAGACAGACAGACGGACAGGGCCAAATCAACTCAGCTCGTCACCCTGATCAAGAATATATATACTTTGTGGGGTCTGCCACGCCTCCTTCTGCCTGTTACATACATTTCAACAAAACCATTATACCCTGATTTCCCATTTTCAATGGGTTCAGGGTATAAAAATAGATGGATTACTTGGGCAAAATACAGAATTTGGTTGGATTGTATCAGGTTGTACAAAATCGAAGGGTAAAACAACGATAGTAGCGACAAGTATTGCAATAGAAGACCTAGATCGGTTCTGGGAGTTGGAAAACGAAGAAGAAGAAGATGTCAAAGAGATTTTGTGAGAAAAATTTTCTGAATACAACAAGAATTGATTCAAGGGGTCGATATGTTGTTACAATTCCGTTCAAAGAAGAAAATGAATTAGGAGAATCAAAGCCACAAGCTATAGCTCGGTTTCTTAGCTTAGAGAAAAAGCTGCAAAAGAATGAAAAATGAAGAACAGACTATACAAATTTCATGAACGAATGCTTGCAGTTAGGACATATGATATCTACAAAGAAAGAAGGAAAATATTATTTACCACATCAGGCAGTGTTAAGAGATAGTAGTCTGACAACGAAGCTAAAGGTAGTTTTTGACGCATCTGCAAAAACAACAAATAAGAAAAGTCTAAATGACATTATGTGGACGGGACCAAGAGTTCATAAAGATATATTTGACATTATATTAAAATGGCGACGCTGGGAATATGTAGTATCAGCAGATATAGAAAAAATGTATAGGCAAGTAAAAATAGTAAAACATGACCAGGAATTTCAATATATTGTCTGGAGAGATTCTCCAAGTAAAAAATTAAAGAACTTGTAAGGTTACATTATTTTCCAGCCGGGGTCAGAGTCTCAGTCTGCCCAGGGCCATAACTCACAAGAAATTTGTAAGTAAATACGGGACGTATTGAGTTAGAGAAATGGGAGAGGGGGGGGAAGTTGTATAGGTTAGGCGACCACGTGGCCTGAGCTCGCCGCCCACGCGTTCGCACGCGGGAGGGCGGCCGCAATCGAGTGGCGCGATCAAGCGCACTCCAGATTGCGGGGGTCGGGGCTGCGAAGGCGTGTTGTGGATTGTTAGTGGGGTTACTACGATTGGTAGACCGCGGATCGAGGAACGGCCAGCGTTGCCGCCGGCGTTCGCTCAAGACCACGCGGTTTTACTGCCAGAGTTTTAACCCTCTGGCGAACGGGTCGTGACCTCGTTCAAACTACCCGTTAGTGTTAGTTATGATTAGTAAACTAACAAATTGATTATTAAACTAGCTACGAATAAATACGCAACCATCTCTACGTGCATTTTCTTACTTTATTAAACTTGTCGCCTTATAACCTTTATATCTGCTAGTTAGTTTTATTTTTTCTTTTTGAGCGCGTCTGCTCACATCGAGAGCTCCAGACTGACTCAATAAAACTAACAACTTGTTCTACTTATTACTTAACTTACTCGCTACCAGTGCTGCCAACTTTTTACCAGAAAAAAAGCTACTTTTAGATGGAAGAAACGGAAAAAAAAGCTGAAAATTTTTACAAAAAAGCCTAAAAAAATTATTTAATTTACAAGATTTTCAACATGCTATCTAATTCGTCGCGACTAGCATCGCTTTCAGAATCGTACGACCTATTAGTACCTATCATGTGAAGATAATTTGGAGGAACTTTGTATTCATAGCAGCATCTGCCCAGTCTTCGCAAACCATATCTGTGTGTTATATTAAATAAAAAAGTAATATATAAATCGGTATCATCTTTTCACTCTTAATAAAATATTACCTTATGCTAAGTGTTCGGCGCAGCAGCTAATAATTGCTCTTAATAATTAAATAAGCTTCTCTTAAGTTAATCTCTTGCCTTTGTCATTCTCCTTCGCTGTTAGCGCACTCTTGCACATAACAAAGCATAACACACATACATATGCAAATCTCATCCGCTCTGTTAATTGCATACTCCTCTTTATTTATATTCTTTTAAACTCTGTACGAAAATAGTCTTCATTCGCGCAACACCTACAAATTTGTCACCCTCGCGTCGAAATAACTTTGCCTAAACAGTGTCCACAGACTCGGCATTAAATTAATAAATAATAAGCTAAATTATATCGTTTTGGTTTTTATTTTTTGCCTTCGTAAATGATTGGAGCCAGAGTTGTCGAAAAAGCTCGGCAGCTTCAAACACTAAGAATACTGTTTATTGTGTTTAGGCTCATTGAGTTCCTTAACTTGGACTTTACCAAGTTAAGCTGGCTAAATACGCGTTCCACCTCCGCGTTGGACCATGGTAATGAAAACATTTGCAGGGCAACAGCTGCCAAGTCAAGGAATCTTCGGTTGCCGCCAGAATCTTTGTAATTAGAGACTTCATTCCAAAATTTGGAGCTGTCATTGACGTTAACTAGATTAATATCATAGTACTGCCGCTTAATGTCGGCTATTCTGTCTACTTGGAGGTGTTCTAACAATTCTGTGATTCCTTTTTTTTTAGTTGACAGAATTTTGTCAACGGAAAAAACGTCAATGTTTTTTTAAATTTTAAAATTGTCGGGGAGCCTGCAGATAAAATCAAAATTATTTAACGGTCGGTAGAAGAATCAGACAAATTGGTTACCTCTGCTTTAGCTGCTTGATAAGAGCAGCGAGCACGAATTTCTTGCTCGATATCGTAGTCTTACAATAACTGCAATAGACCCTTGTCGCTCTTTATCCAAGCATCACGGCACTTTTGCTTATATTCCTTTGGCATGGCGAAATTTGTAGCCGAAACAAATCCCACTTATTATGATCACAGTTTGTGTAAAGTAGTGGTGGTGATATTGGCGAATATCGATATAAACGTATGATAAAGCTGCCATTCTTTGACACATTTGGTATATTTTTACCAAACTTCTTCACAGGTTTATCGAAAATGGAAGATTTTAATACCAAACTTTTTTCACAAGTGGCAACCGCGCTGCTACATTTTTTTTGGTGGCAGTATTAAAAAAAAGCGAAAAAAGCCTAATTCATTTTTTAAAAAAGCCAGAATTCCCGCTTCCCGCAGTTCCCAAATATTTCCCGCAATTGGTCTTCGGAAACAGTCAGATTTGACGGGAAAAAAGCTAAATTGGCAGCAGTGGCTTCAACGTGTACTATACATAAATGTGTAGGTAAATTGGCATAAATAAACAATACTGATGGCGAAAACCCAGTTAACTATGTCCATCAACATTCCTGCTGACTTTTTGGCAATTTTATTCAATTTTCAATGAACGAACCAAGCGGTAATAATATGGAACTAACTAAACTAGGATATGATTTATATTTAATTCAGAATAACTTATTGTGAACAACAATATCGAACTTTTTGATTCTATGTAAATGAAACGAAAAGATTAAAAAATGTATGCAACTCTTTTGATAGCGTGTAGTACAAGAATTTACATACATATGTGTTTAAGGTTGCCGACAAATTTTCAAATAGTGAAAAATGTTGATTCCTTTTCATGCATATTGTTCAGGCACGAACATAAGGATTGCAAGCATGATCAGTTCGTCAAGAATACTAACAATTATTAAATTTGTATTTGTCCTGAATATTGTTTAGAAATCCACAGATAGCAGTTCTGGACGTTACCCACTTTGGACCCCCGCAGAATGTTCATGCACATGCATGAACATAGAAATATGATAAGTAGGGGAACGTACGCGCTATGCACTCGACAGCTAGCATAAAATAAATAACATATGTTTCAAGTGTGAACTGTCAAACTGGGCATAAATTATGACCCTGACCCTTAGCGATTAGAATACGTAAGAGGCGAGCGCTGAGCATTACAAACTCAGCGATAGCATAAGAATAGCTAATAAACCAATGCGGAGTCTTACAAACTACGCGATAAGTTAATAATATGTAATAGACCAATGCTGAGCCTTACACACTCAGCAATAGAAGCACTAGATTTAAGGGTTGAAATTATGCATGAGTCTGGGTATATAAACCCAGGCTCAGAAGAATAAAGATCAATACGAAACTAAACACCAACAAAGTCAAGTGTATTCGTTCACATATATATTTTTGGAGAACATTGATAGTATTGAACCCCAATATAAGAACATCCACCCAATTCAGTAGGAAACTATTCAAAACGTACAAAGATTTGAGTTGAGAAGCGTGTTCTAAGGGTTTGATAGAATATAAGAAATTTAGGAACTGGGCCACTTTTGCATTGCTTTCTTTGCCAATGCCCAAGTGAGTAACATTTTTCGTCAGATCAATACTGTGATGCTTAACTCAATTTCAAGCATCAGGTAAAACATATATATTATAAAACTTCACAGATACGGTTTGCGGTGGTTGAAGAAACGATACCATGATTATAAGTTGTTAAAAATATATTTAAATATCAATCAAATCAAAGCAAAAAAACATCAGTTTTTTCCGATTTTTTTCACAAAATTTCTGTTTTTTTTTTAAAGTATCTTCCCACTAAAAACAACTTTTTTTGCTCAACACAAATTGGCAACACTGTACTCCACAGACAATGTCGAAGTTGATGGATAAAATAATTCCCACTGTTGGAGTGGTGGCGTCTCCGATAAGTAAAAAGACCGGGTTGTAGTTTCTTTGTCTTTATTTGTAGGATGGTAACTGTTCAGCTCGTGTAAAAGTGTGTAACATACATATGTATATATATGCCAGAAGAGGCAAGTGACCAGTGTGCGGAGGGGTGTGAGAATCAGTACCCCGCGAACCAGTAGGAGAACTGGGGCTATATTATTAACAAAGTGCTGTTAATAGCATAACACTGTATGACGCGGGAGGAGCAATGCTTGTTAATGGGATCTGGCATTAACACCCACTTATTTGCGTCGTGAAGTTTTTAATTATTTATATGACTTGTAGTATCAGAAACTTTTGAGCGGCATCTAAATATCCTAAAAGAGCTGGTAAATCAAATAAAAACAGCAGGTTTTACCATCAATATTGAGAAAATTCATTTCTGCCTCAACAAGGTAAAATTTTATGGTCATGTGATTGGCAATGGTACAGTTAGCACAGACTCCGATAAGATTGTATCTATTACAGAATTCCCAGCTCCTAGGTCAGTCAAACAAGTTAGTAGATTTTTAGGCATGACTGGGTGGTATTCATAATTTATTCAGAGCTTTGCCACCATTGCATCTCCTATAACAGAAACGCTGAAACAGAAAGAAAAATTTGTATGGGGTGAATCAGCGTAAAATGCGTTCGAGGAACTCAAGGTGAAGCTTAGTACGGCTCCAGTTTTGCATAGCCCAAATTTTGATACACTATTCTCTATACACTGCGATGCCAGCCATACAGGTGTTGTTGCTGTGTTAGTTCAGGTAATGGACAATAGTGAAGAGGTACCGGAGGCTTTTATGTCTCGTAAACTTAACCGTTGTGAAAGAAATTATTCCGTAACGGAAAAAGAATGGGTGGCAGCTATTTTAACCATAAACAAGTAAGACAGCTCTAGTCGAGACTGCTCGACTACAAAATCCCCTGAACCCTTGGAGCATTAGCTATTTCAATAATTTTTCGCGTCTTTCAGCTTACACAAGAAACACGCACACGCACACACACACACACACACACACACACACACACACACACGCACGCATGCACACACAGGCATACATACACGCACATACATACACACACACACATACACAAACACATACACACACAAGCATAAACACGCATGGGCTGCACTGAGCGCTTACTATGAGAAATTAATTGTTTAATAACTTTTTTTGTGGACATACGATCTTCATGAAACTTTCAGATTATGATAACAACATGCTTATGCATGTATTTGCCAAAGCACAAGTCTCTAGTATTTGAAATACGCTTTTTACAAAAGTGAGGGTGAGGGGGTGAATTTAGAGGTGGGGGTACATTTTAACAAAAACCGAAATTGTATAAATTCCATATAAGCATACATTAAAAATTTGGAGACTCTAGCAATAAAGGTGTAGGAGATACAATTTTATAACTGGTTTTCGATAAGATTTTTATCGATAAAAAGATCGGGATGAGTTATCGATTTTTAATGATAAACTCGATATCCGCGCTGTAATTACGGACATTTTAAAAATTTGAAGTCTCTAGCTCTTATCTCTTCTGAAATCGACGCGTTCATACATACGGACAGACGGACGGACAGACGGACAGGGCCAAATCGACTCAGCTCGTCACCCTGATCAAGAATATATATACTTTATGGGGTCTGCCACGCCTCCTTCTGCCTGTTACATACATTTCAACAAAACCATTATATCCTGATTTCCCATTGAAAATGGGCAAAGCCAATGGTGTGCGCACCTGCTGGTAGTTCCAAGCGCAGTACGCCGTCGCATTTGACATTCCATAGGAGAGGCCCCAGCACTGATCCTTGGGGTACTGCAGCTGACACTGTATGAGTTTTGGGAAGTAGCTCTTTATTGTCTCTTTTAGATATTTAGGGATATTATATTATTACAGCGCATCCAACATCATATCCCAACTAGCTGTGTTGAAGGCATTCTTAACGTCGAAAGTCGCCATAATGTACTATTGCTTCGTCCCGTGCTTCTATCTTGTGCCTTGGATGGCGGTAACTTTTTCTAGCGCATCTGTTGTTGACCGGGCCTTCCGGAAACCAAATTGATTTGGTGACAGGTCTCCGGCACTAGCAATAGCAGTCTCCAGTCTAGCGCAGATCAATTTCCCAAACACCTTTCCCATGGTGTCTAAGAGACAGATCGGTCTATATGAAGATGGCTCATCTGGTTGTTAGCCTTGGGTAGCAATACCAGTTTCTAGATTTTCCATGCCGCAGGGCATGTTTCCTGAATTAAACATTCATTTTATAGTTCGGTAAACGTACTTGGGTGCAAGGTGAGGGCTAGCTTTAGCGCACGATTTGGGATCCCATCCGGCCCTGGAGCTGAATTAGATCTAAGACTTCTGAGACTTCTGTGGTATGCACATATCGAGAGCTCACTGTGCTCACCACTATGTCAAGTATATACTCTCTATATACCAATAATTGTTTACACTAGAAGGCAACGACACTTACTCATAATTGCATAAACTTATTCATATTCAAGTGCAGTTCAAGTACACCGAAATATGACATACTAAGAGTGTATCGAACCCCAAACAAGCCGACGCAGCATGAATACCATGCAGTGACCGCTTGCAGAATATATGTATGTGCATAACACGCTTTACTACAATAGCTTACTTTTCACTTCTTATATATAAGCTACCTATGTTAGTATTACATATTCCATATATATAACAGGCAGCGCTGCCACTGAAGCCAGCGACACCCCAGGTTAAGTTATACAAATGTGTATTAAAAGTGTATTAAAAGAACAGAAAGAACAGAACAATAAAGTCGTCGGAAGCGATAGCTACAGTCGCTCCTATCAACGAAAACAAATCCCGTGCGTTTCCCTTCCTTACAGGTGCTCGTTGAGTCCTGGTTAGCAGACCCAGACTCAGAGGCATGAATGGAGCTTAATCTTTCTGGAAAGAGCGTTTCCACAATAGATTTAAGCTCCAGACGACCCGTAGGCTGCATCTATTCACCTGCGTATAGTCTCTTAACTACTATCTTATATGCTCTACCCCAAGGGTCATATTCGGCTGAGTCGCACAACTCTAGAAAGCATTCTCTTTTGCTTGCCCGATTGGCCTTCTTCAGCTGTCTTCTGGCTGCCTGGTAAGCTAATTGTTTCTCAGTAAACGTAGACCTACCCCGAGCCCGTTGATAGTTTCTTCCCGCCTGGATGCATTTGCGTCGAACGCCACCTATTTGTGCATGCCACCAATACGTAGGCTCTTGTTGTCGCGTGAACTGCTTGCGGCGTAACATGCTGCTATTGCAGGCACTCTGTACTTGGGCATGTGTGTGTGTGTTTCTTGTGTAAGCAGAAAAAAAATTATTGAAATAGCTATTGCTCGAAGGGATCAGGGGATCTCGTAGTCGAGCACACTCGACTAGAGCTTTATTACTTGTTGTTATAAAAATTGAATTGAAATATCTCTTGAACTAAATGAGTTAGATCGCCAACAAATTTCAATTTTTGTGCGCTGCTGAGTTCGGTGATTTGAGCGACCATAGAGAGAGATACAGAGAGAGAGAGAGAGAGAGTAGGACAAAAGCGCATAGATGTGCTTCATATAAGAATGGGACCATTTCGTTTGAGCGCTTGCAGCGCACTGACTTTGTCGTGCAATATTTTCACTGCTCGAACCTCCAGCGACCGAGCCGAGCAAATACGAAGTAAAGTGGTCGACCAACTTAACATTTTCTGCTGTAGAAAAATTTGTTCTACATGTCTAGTCTATGTGTTCTCTGGTCAGTGATGTTATGTTTCTTTAGTTAAAGCTTCGCAAATTTCAATTTTAATATAAAAAAATTTGTAAGAATTTAGCATGTTTTTCACTTTTCTTAATAATGGCACCTAAGCTAAAAGAGACATCGATAGCTCAGAGGAAAATGATCCTGCATTTGGATGATCAAGCAAATTTGATGCATAAACCAGAGAGATAATAGAAAGAAACCTATTTTCTATTCGAAGCTAAGTGCAGCTCTCCAAGGAAGCCCGCAATCTGCAATGTTCATAAACATACAGGTCGCCTTAAGTTGTTGAATGAATGCAGGAAAATCGTTCGAAAGGTGCAAGTGAATCCCAAAATAACATCTACACAGATTGTTGCTGAAGTTACAAAAGAAATGGGGAAGAATATGCACCCGATTACGATACGAAGAGTACTGCACATGGCCAAATACAAAGTGCGTATGGCTAGACGAAAACCGTGCATCAAAGGTGCTTATTAAAAAAAGCGTTTGGAGTACGCTAAGGAAAATTTTAGCAAGCCATCTGATTATTGAAGTCAAGTCTTCTTCTGTGATGAGTGGAAAATCTATATATTTCGATCGGATGGGCGTTAAACTGCTTAGAGAATGCCGAATACCTCGTTTCACAAAATCAAAATTACGCCAAGCTTTAAGCATGGTGGTTGTGGGGCGATGGTCTGGGGTTGCATATCTGCTGCAGGTGTGCCCGAATTGGTATTTGTAGACGGTATAATGGACAAACATTTGTATCTAAATATTTTGAGTGATAACTTTTAAAAAAATTTTGAAAAGCTACAACTACCAAGCTCGTTCACATTTCAACATGGCAATGACCCCAAGCATTCTGCCCATATCGTCAAAATATGGCTACCGCCCATGTGTTACCGCACTCACCACTATCTCCAGACCTAAATAGAATTGAACGCTTGTGGAAAGAATTGGATAGGCGCATCTCAAATCGGGTAATAACAAAACAAGTCGACCTAAATCAAGCTCTTATTGAGGAATGGCGAAAAATTAGTGGAGACGTCACTCAAAAATAATTTTTTTCGATGCCAAACCTATTATTAGCCATTATTAAAGTTAAAAAGATACATACCCAATGTTAATTATAGTTATTATCAAATTTTTTCATAACATTTTTATGTTTTTTAATTTTTTGTTTTTAGTGTGCCAATAATTTTGTTCAGTAAAATCGAGCTGTATTTTTGGTTATTGAATTTTTTAAAAAAGTGCGTTGAAGTTTTTCGCAATATTTTTACTGTATAATTTAATAAATACCACTGACCAGAGAACACATAGACTAGACATGTAGAACAAATTTTTCTACAGCAGAAAATGTTAAGTTGGTCGACCACTTTACTTCGTATTTGCTCGGCTCGGTCGCTGGAGGTTCGAGCAGTGAAAATATTGGACGACAAAAACAGTGCGATGTGAGCGCTCAGACGAAATGGTCGTGATTATGTATGAAGCACATCTATGTGCCATTTGTCCTACTCTCTCTCTCTCAGTTCCTCTCTCTCGCTCTCTATGGTCGCTGAAATCATCACTCTCAGCGGCGCACAAAAATTGAAATTTTTGTTCGCGACGATCCCAGCTTTTTCCTTTTGAACGAAGGGTATACCTAAATCATAAAAGCGTTTGTAAGGCTCATGCAAACAAAATGTAGCGTTTCGATGTATATTCGTGGGAAGGGTATGAAAGCGTTGATACGCATAAAGAATATGATTTCGCGACGGGCAAGCACACACACACTTGCAGTCTCTGGAAACATGTGTGAGCATTTGTGGCCTGCGTGCGTAACTCTTGCTGCCTGAGCAAATTGTAATGCCCAAAATTTACCGTTGATTGGCCTTTGAGGGAGCACATACATTTGCATACATATGTGTATGTATGTCTGAGATGGGATAATAATTGTCTGGCGATTCAGTAGTTTGTCAATTTTGTATTGTTTGAATTGTAGAGTGACTGTCAAATGAGCCTTTATGACTTAATCAGTAATTTTGGCAGTAAAGATAATTGTGCCACTGGTTGGTTGGTGTTACGGATATTTATAGTCCACTAGCCAATATATTGTAAAGCATTTAATAAACATATATGTAAGTGTACCCCGATAAAATTTTTTCGGTTGAAATTTGAATAAAATATTTAATTATAATTATATATATGTATATATATATGATTAGATAAATTAGTATATAAATGTACGTAAATATGTACATATACATTTGCGTGAAGTGGATATCCGTAACACCAACCAACCAGTGGCACAATTATCTTTACTGCCAAAATTACTGATTAAGTCATAAAGGCTTATTTGACAGTCACTCTACAATTCAAACAATACAAAATTGACAAACTACTGAATCGCCAGACAATTATTATCCCATCTCAGACATACATACACATATGTATGCAAATGTATGTGCTCCCTCAAAGGCCAATCAACGGTAAATTTTGGGCATTACAATTTGCTCAGGCAGCAAGAGTTACGCACGCAGGCCACAAATGCTCACACATGTTTCCAGAGACTGCAAGTGTGTGTGTGCTTGCCCGTCGCGAAATCATATTCTTTATGCGTATCAACGCTTTCATACCCTTCCCACGAATATACATCTAAACGCTACATTTTGTTTGCATGAGCCTTACAAACGCTTTTATGATTTAGGTATACCCTTCGTTCAAAAGGAAAAAGCTGGGATCGTCGCGAACAAAAATTTCAATTTTTGTGCGCCGCTGAGAGTGATGATTTCAGCGACCATAGAGAGCGAGAGAGAGGAACTGAGAGAGAGAGAGTAGGACAAATGGCACATAGATGTGCTTCATACATAATCACGACCATTTCGTCTGAGCGCTCACATCGCACTGTTTTTGTCGTCCAATATTTTCACTGCTCGAACCTCCAGCGACCGAGCCAAGCAAATACGAAGTAAAGTGGTCGACCAACTTAACATTTTCTGCTGTAGAAAAATTTGTTCTACATGTCTAGTCTATGTGTTCTCTGGTCAGTGTAAATACCTATTAATGAATATCATCTGTTACAATGCGACACGATATATCGATAAACGTGTGTACCATATCTAGCTGATAGGTACCACCTCTAAGTAAGTTAGTCACAAATAAACCTTTGCTACGAAAGCACACAAGCGCGGCATTTTATTATTTCTATATTTCAAACATAGATAACTTCCAGCAACTCGGATAGAGAAGAGTCTCCATCCAACAGGTTATGGGCCCAGTTGCAGATATCTATGCATTTGAAATATAGTGTTTGTTTTTAGTTATGAACTATTAACATTGGTGTGACTCAGGACTAATTGATAATAAGCTATGAGCGGAATTTATCAAATAGAAAAGTTGGACGAAGGCAATTATGACACTTGGCGCGTGCAAATGCGAAGTGTGTTGGTACACCAGGAGCTATGGAGTGTAGCATCAGGTGAAGTGCTACCAACGGATGCCCCGGAGAATGTGAATCGGCAGGCCACAGATGAGAAGGCGCTGGCAGTGATCACATTGAGTGTAAAGGCTTCACAATTGGGCTATTTAAAGGATTGCAAGACGTCGTCCGAGGCATGGAATCGGTTGCAAGATGTCCATCAGCCAACTGGAGCAACACGTAAGGTTCAGCTCTACAAGAAATTGCTTTTCAAGCGCATGGAGCAAGGGCAAAGCATTTCGAGTTATATAAATGAATTCATGGAATTCTGGATGCCCTTGGGACAGTAGGAATTGAGCTATGCGACGAATTGCGCAGTATTATTTTGCTGTCGAGTCTTCCAGAAAGTTTCGAAAATTTCGTTGTCGCCATAGAGACGCGCGACAGTCTGCCGGCCTTCAACGCTCTATGCATCAAAGTGAAGGAGGAGAGCGAGCGGAGGGAGAACGCAGAAGAAAAGAACGAATGCGAAAAAGCATATAGTGCAACTTACAAGCCAGCCGCGCAGAGAGCGCAAAAGCAGAGAAACAAACATGTGGTATGCTTCAAGTGTGGCGAGCGCGGGCATATGAAGGCTGAGTGTAAGAAAGAGAGCGCAAGTGAGAAAAAGGCAGAAAGAAGAGAGAACAAGCAGTGCAGTTTATTTAATGCGTTAAGCGCAGATCATTTGAAAAAGAGTATGTGGTGTTTGGATAGTGGCGCCACAAGCCATATGTGTTGTGATAAAAGGTTATTCACAAAGTTTGAAAAACACACAGAAATGATCAGTCTGGCTGACTCTGGTCTGCTGAGAGCAGAGGAGAAGAGGAGAAATAAAGCTAGAGACGGAATTATGCTGCTGTTAAAAGATGTTCTCTATGTGCCGAAAATGAACGGCAATTTTTTCTCAGTGAGCAGCGCTGTGAAATATGATTGCTTTATTACGTTTGGGCAAACGTATGCAAAAGTAATGCAAAAGGGTGATTGCATTGTGAAAGCAAATAAAGTTGGCGACTTGTACATGTTTCAAGGAAAGCTAAATGGCTGTAATTCTGCGGTCAAGGCAGATGGTGTGCTATGGCATAAACGATATGGCCATTTGAATGTAAATAGCTTGAAAGACCTGATCAAGAAAGGAATGGTGCGCGGTATTGAAAATATGGTTTTCAATGATAACATGAATTGTAAAACTTGCATGCTATGCAAAATTCAAGTACAGCCATTTCCTGATGCAACTGCCAATAGAGCACAAGGCATATTGGAGTTGGTTCATGCAGATGTGTGCGGGCCTTTTAGCACACAGTCTCTGGCTGGATCGAGGTACTTCTTAACCTTTATTGATGACAAGTCAAGGCGTATCTTCGTATATTTCCTTCGGAGGAAGGATGAAGTCTTCAAGAAGTTCGTCGAGTTAAAAACGTTGGTTGAGCGGCAAACAGGCAAGCGTCTCAAATGTATCCGGAGCGACAAGGGAGGTGAATTCGTCAATAAGCCGTTTGATGAATATCTGAAGAGTCAAGGGATTGAGAGGCAGCTGGCAGTAGCATACACTCCACAGCAAAATGGCGTAGCTGAGAGAGCAAACCACACTCTGGTGGAGATGTCAAGATGTATGTTGACGCAATCAGGATTTGGTGAATCTTTGTGGGCTGAAGCAGTCAACACAGCCGTATATATACGAAATCGATCGCCAACCAGTGCTTTAGGCAGTATGACGCCTATGGAAGCGTGGACTGGTAAGAAACCTTTTGTCGGTCATCTAAAAACGTTTGGTTCAATTGCAGTGGCTTTAGACAAGGGTCCAAGAAAGAGCAAACTGCAACCAAAAGACAAGGAATGCCGGATGGTTGGGTATTCGGTAGCAAGCAAGGCCTATCGTTTGTACGACCCAATAACTCACCAGGTGGTTGGTTTCGACGAGACTCAAGACGACGACGATTCATTTGTATGTGTGTTGCCAATTTCGAGTGCTACCAGTCAGCGTGGTAGCGGGAATGATGACTCTGGCAGCAGTGGACGCAGCAGCGATCGGGAGAGCAGCCATGGGCGTAGCAGCGACAAAGACAAAGTAAGCGTGGACGAATCTGTGAATGTTCCTCGCATTGGTCCTGGCAGACCAAGGCTGATTCGAACCGGCAAGCCAGGCCGACCTCGAAAGCAGCACAACGCTGGCTCTAGTAGCCAGCGACGTGAAGGTTCCATCATCCTATGAGGAGGCGATGAAGAGTGCTCATGCATCAGATTGGTGCGATACAATGAACGGGAATATGACGCACTGATGGCCAACCGGACCTGGCAATTGGCAGATTTGCCGAAAGGACAGCGAGCTGTTGGCTGTAAATGGGTATACAGTCTGAAGCGTGACAAAGATGGTCAAGTAGACAGATTTAAGGCACGATTGGTGGCAAAAGGTTGCTCCCAGCAGTATGGCATAAACTATGCAGAAACTTTATCTCCAGTATGCAGACTAGAGAGCGTGCGATTCATCTTTGCACTGGCAGCGAAATTAAGATTGTACGTACACCAAATGGATGTATGCACGGCATACCTCAACAGTGACCTGAGCGATGCAGTGTACATGAAGCAACCACAAGGGTACATTGATCGGGCTCAACCAGATAAGGCTTTATTGCTGAAGAAGGCGATATATGGATTGAAACAATCAGGAAGGGAGTGGAACACAAAACTAAATGATGTCCTGATTGGTTTGGGTTTCGTGGCCTGCGAAAACGAGCCCTGTCTCTACCAACATATAGGGAAGGATAATTTGTCTTTAATCCTGGTATATGTTGATGATTTACTGATAGCATGTCAATCCAAAGAGGACCTGGTCAGCATCAAATCGGCGATTTCGAATTCATTTGAATGTGTCGATAAAGGCGTGCCTGAATTGTTCTTAGGCATGGAGGTGATGCGTGAAGATGAGGTTGGGCCTATCACCATAGGCCATTCGCAATATGTTAAGGAATTATTGCAAACTCATGGTATGGACAATTGTAGACCAGTAGCAACTCCGTTGGATGCGGGATTCCAAGTAAATTGTGCCAGTGGACAGTGTCAAAAGGTTGATCCTGTGAAATATCAATCGATGATTGGTGAGCTGATGTGGCTGGCACTCACGACCAGGCCAGATATTTTGCATTCAGTTGCAAAGTTGTCCCAGAGGAATCAAGATCCGCACGCCGAGCATTTGGCTGGCGTAAAGCACATTTTGAGGTATTTGGCAGCGACGCTAAATTTCAAATTGCACTACACAGGAAGTCATCAGCCTCTCACTGGATATGTAGATGCTGGTTGGGGTGGAGACCGAACTGACCGAAAGTCGTATACTGGCTATGTATACTTTCTGGCAGGTGGACCTATTTCTTGGCGGTCCGAAAAACAACGTAGCGTGGCACTAAGCAGCACAGAGGCGGAATATATGGCACTGTCTGCGGCTTGTAAGGAATCGTTATTCTTACGACGACTAATAATCGAGATTGGTTGTGGAGATGAAGCGACATCGACTACTCTGTATGGCGATAATCTTAGCGCACAGGAGTTGGCCAGAAATCCAGTTCACGAGTCGCGGACCAAGCATATTGATATTAGGTATCATTTTGTACGTCAAGTTGACGAGGGTCAAATTAACTTAAAGTATGCTTGTACAACAGATATGATTGCGGATATCATGACAAAGAATCTTCGTAAGAACAAGCATGTTAAACTTACTGAAATGTTAAGTTTGAAATGAATTATGTTAAATGTTAAGTTAATTTGAAATGGATTATGTAAACTGAATTTGTAATCATGATCGCATTGAGGAAGGGTGTTAATGAATATCATCTGTTACAATGCGACACGATATATCGATAAACGTGTGTACCATATATAGCTGATAGGTACCACCTCTAAGTAAGTTAGTCACAAATAATAGAGCTGGGAAACCATCGATGGAAGGCTCCATCGATGGTTTTCCCATCGATGGAAAAAATAATCGATTATATCGATGGTTCCATCGAACATTTTTTCCTTTCAAATTTTAAACATTTTTTTTGTATATAAGTCGTACTTTTCATTATAGAAATAAATGTAAGTAATGCTCTTGTACTTTCATACTTTTCCTTGTACATATTTACAGAATAAGAATAAAGAATATAGACAAATATAGAGAAAATATAAAGGTTCAATTCATTGAATTTTCAGTTCCAAAACATAACACAAATTCAACATAACGATTTTAAAGATAACTTAAATATATATATCAAGCGCAATCATTTCAGCCAGTGAATTAGCAAGACATGCTTTTTTCGCCGAGCTGGGGGCGCATTGATCCAATTTTGGAGCAGTTGTTTCAACGTGGTCTCTTACCATGAAGGGATGTACACGTCTTAAGTATTCCATCATATTGGAAGTGTTGCCGCTCGGGCGGTACTCTTTTCCGCAATGACGGCATTTGACAAGCATGTTCATCAGTTTCTCAAAATGTAACCAAACTTCTGATGTTTTTTTTTTTTCGTTTCGTGCTAGGCTCATTGGATTCAGTCAATGCATTTGAAGATGAAATTGTAGTGGAGGCATTGCAGGTTTTATCTAAAATGTGAAAAATACGTTGAGGCTAGAAAATAGCACTTTTTTTTAACGTAAAGTGCCCCTCCACAGGGTATAAAATACTTACTTGAAACGACAAACTTGTCCATGTTGAAGAAAAACTACCAATGTTTAACAATGTCCATATACTATGCTTGTCAACTATTTATTAAATTTCCAAAAAATAGATCAAGTACGCAAACAATAAATTTTATTTTGTTTCAAAAGAAAATTTCACATGTTT
The DNA here is from genome assembly GCF_054131065.1 of Drosophila arizonae. NCBI lineage: Eukaryota > Metazoa > Arthropoda > Insecta > Diptera > Drosophilidae > Drosophila > Drosophila arizonae. Next base: position 34,068,173 of record NC_142927.1, read on the forward strand.
GACACATGTTTACTCAAAGCGGCGATATATCGATATCGACAAAAGTCAATCGATATATCATAAAAATTAAAGTCCATCGATATAATCGATGGTTGCATCGATGGTTTCCCAGCTCTAACAAATAAACCTTTGCTACGAAAGCACACAAGCGCGGCATTTTATTATTTCTATATTTCAAACATAGATAACTTCCAGCAACTTGGATAGAGAAGAGTCTCCATCCAACAATACCCAATTCTATTTAGTAAATTTTTGGTTTCACTAAAAAAACGTTAACAAACAATTACAAAATTGCTTTAAAATTTAAAAACCTTGCTGTGCCAATAATTTAGTTCGTCACTGTACATAAAAAGATGGCTGACGCATATAAATGCCGCAATACGGGCACTATACTCTTCATTTTTGGCCAGTTCTTTGAACGAGCAACCGGTAACCTAAATGCAAAATTTGAATTCTTACGCTCAAAAAATGTGAAAATTACAGGGTATTTTTCGATATGCCACGCCCCTAAAGAAGCGTTAAAATTATTTTTTTGGGCGTCGATAGAGGAGGCTACCAGTAACTAAACTATCCAAATTTGAAGCTTCTAGCTCTTAAACTGTAGGAGATATACACTTTTGCGGTTTGCCACGCCCCCTATGGGCGGACATATATCTACCATAGCTTGTTGTTATACCAAATTTCAGGTCTCTAGCATCAATAGTGTCCAAAATATAGCCGAATTCGAAAAATCAGGTCCGATTTATAATTTTTCACCCACTTTTATAGAATTAAAACATCAGCTTACTTGCAAAATTTCAGAATAGTAGGTTTATAACTTTAGGAAATACAGCTGTGTCCGATTTTCCACGCCCCCAATATGCGTAGATATATCCGCCATAGCTTGTGATCTTGGGTGGTCGACGCAGATCTAACTTCCAAATTTCAACTTTCTAGCTCTTCAACAAACGTGATTTCTGGTATATCGGAAAGTTCATTTTCCGATTTGCCACGCCCCTAGTGGGCGGATTAGGAAAATTTTAAAGCTTTATAAATCGGAGATATACACGAGTGTGTGTTCCAAATTTCAAGTCTCTAGCTTCAATAGCGCCGAAATAGATTGCCGGAACGAGATCTCAAAAGATATAAGAGCCATATACAGAGGCTCACTGCTTATTTCGTGCAGCAGTATAGTAAAACTTGAAAGCCGTATTCCCGCTAAACCAGTAAAGATATTCATTATATAGATATTCATTATTCATTAAGGCACTTCATTATATTTCTATTCTAATAAATATTATTTAAAACTAAAATAACTGGCTTTTTGTATATCAAAGTTTTTTTCGTGCACTACAGTTATCTATTAATTAGAAATATAACTTGCTTAAATATATTTTAAAGGATAAAGCTGAAGACCCCGACTAAAATACCCAAATTTTGACTGATAAATAAAACCCCATTTAAATTTTTGGATATCTTTACTAATTTAACGGGAATACGGTTTTTAAATGTTAGTATATTTTGTTGTTGCCAAGCGAAAGAGTCCTGCGGACGATTAAGCGATCATATTGCTAGAACACAATATGGTAACAAAGCTCTTATTTTATTTATTTAAAATTTTCATATATAAATTGTATTATTTTATTGATTTATTCAACCTTACCCTTACAATTAACATATATATAATACAATTAACTTATATATATTTCAGTATATAGATATATGATAATTTTTTATTTACATTGCGTAATCTAATATAGTGTTCTCCAAGAAATATTGCGAAAGCCTTCTATATCGATCTTCTTTCCTGGTTTTTTGTACAAGCGGAATATTTTTGGTTTTCAACATCGATTTAACATATAATTCACACACATAGTTTGGTTAATATATTTAAAAATTCTATGAAATTGGTGTCACACATGATTTATCGAGACTCGACTATATAATAATTGTATTTTATTCATAAGTATAAGAAACAAATTATATTAACCATTTCGACTACTTAGGCATATGACCCCATAACCTTTAAAATAATAAATTAATAAATCATTTAATGTATACAGATGTTTTATATAAACGGTAAGGCCTACGGCTTTATAAGTACATATAATTTGTTACATATTTTCACTTACAAATGTAATGAACATTATTTACAATCCAATAAAAGCTTAAAAGTCATCAGTTTCAGTTAAGCATGATGAGCAGTAATGCAGGACATTAACAAGCACATTAAAAAGTAAGTCCTACATTCTTTGCTAAGCTATATCTTGTTTTACACATTCCACCCATAATTTTGTAAGTAGTCACATTGCAAGTGTTTCTTTAATTATCTTTTTCACTGCATTTCCCATTGAAGGTGCTGTCGACCCAGAGGTCGAATAATCAAATTTAAACAAATATGGCTGTATATCTGGAAACGAGGTATCAAAAATTAGATCTAGCTCGCTTTGACTGGGAGTCTTCGGTACATAATCGTGACGGTTCATTAATTCTGTAATGTATATAACTTTCTCAGTAAGTAGATCAGATATATTTTCGCGGGAAAGCTGCCGATCATCTTCGTTCTCGTGTTTAATTAAATCCAAATGAACTGTCCACACTTCCCAGGGAATAGACTCCTGTGTGAAAAGCCAGCGATTTTTCTTTTTCTGAAAAAATTCTAAACTTATCTGACCGGAGCCACAGCTATCATTCGAGCGCAATTTTTCGCTAAAAACATTGATGGCACGCTTCACTTTGCGTGTAAGGCTTTCCGAAGTACAACAAACATAGGTAAAGTCAATAAAGTCACAATCAACATCGGAATAACCCACGGTACCTATAGAATACTGTGCATCTCCAGTATACATATATTTACCAGAACAGCGATGAAATAATACTGTATGAAAGATGCTAGCCACCGCTTCATCCACCTGCCGACCTTCCATGGTAAAATCAAAAATCTGTGAACGTGCATTCATGTTACAATTAATTCTTATATTTAAGGGGTTTTACTGAGCAGATCTTTTCGGGAGCACTCCCTGGAAATACTTCTTGATCTATACACCGTATTATATATATTATATATTATTTTTCCTAAGATAACATTATTTCTACTCTTAACTCGATTGTTATATTTTGTTTTCCTTTTAAAGATCTAAAATATTTCAATAACAAATGTTGTGGTTACCACTTACTTTATAACACTTTTGAAAATGTCACTACCTGTTTAAATCATAATTGATTGACTTAATGTAAAATTATTGCGTTCCTCAGCTTGAAATCATAATTCATTGCAACAGTCTTGAAGAGAAAATCTGGACAGGAAAAAATATTTAATTATTTAAATCTATATATATGTATAAATATATATGTATATACAGTAGAATCCGGTTCTATCGACTCTGTTTAGAGCGTCCGAACGGCTTTTGCGATGAATCCACTGGCAGACTTATATGTTTATAGCGTCTTCCGGGTGTAACGACGGACCCTTGAGCGTCGCTATAATCGGATTCAACTGTATACATACACTAGTCGGCATAAGTGTTCTGACGAAATCGTTTTGTGACTATTGAATTTGGCTTTACTCAGTAACGTTAAATAAAATAGCGAAAATGATGATCAAAGCACAGAATCTATGAAGAGCTCTATGCATGCAAAATTTCTTGTTGTTTACCTGTTGCATTCTTTTTCTGCTGATAGGAATGCATGCAAGCATCGAATTTTTACATAGCATAAGTATTTTGACGAAATCTGTTTATCTGTCTTTTCGCCCGTATGATCGATCTCAGAAGATATAAGAGCTAGACTTGAATTTATTTTCTAGATCCGTGTATATCAAGTAGAGTATATAAGCATATCGAGTTTTCTCTAAAAATCGAGAGCTACTTCTGTTTTTTTTTCTCTAAATTTCTAAAAGGCGTCTTTCAAATACTAGACATTTGTGCTTATGCACATTCCAAGGTTATAATCAAAATCTGAAAGTCTCATAAATAGTCCATTTACAAAATAAGTACACTACGAGATCCTTTGAACCCTTCGAGCAATAGCTATTTCAATAATTTTTTCGCGACTTTCTGCACACACATACACACACACACACGCGCACGCGCATACACACACACATATACACACACATACATGCTAAGTCTTAGCAAAGACAGCAACCTAACATCTGGAGGAAAGACGCAGTTACTAAAAGTAGTGCATACTTTCGGGCTCTCGTCGTAGTTAAGCTGAGTTAAAGTTACTACGATCTCTAAACTCAAATTATATTAGTAGCCATTGCCCACTACAGGCTTCACGTCGTTGTAGTCGGAGCAAAAATGGATGCCATGATGGAAGACGAGCTGCAAGCCTTCGCGCGTCGGTCCACGTTGCAGCGATCATCGCAGTAGCAACAGAGGGCGTTGCCGCAGCCGTCGACTTTTACTCACTCTCCAGTTGCTGAATGCCAGGCAGCCAATTCACTAAAAGAAGCGTTAGCTCAAATAGGAGTTACCCTAGAGGGTCTGTCTGCTTTATTTGGAAGTCAGCGGCATATAAATGCCCTAATGAGAGAGGAGTTGGCAAGGCTGGTCAATATCCACAAGACGGGCGAAGCGTTCTGTAACCGACCGGTTAAAAACTGCGAGGTGCAGACCACGCCACTTAAGAAGGTGGCGAGAAAGCTCAAGCAGTGAGCTCTAGTGCCATAGCACGCAAGCCTTTGCCAAAACGACCCAGAAGTGATGCAATCGCGATCGCAGGCGTAGGTGGTTGCAGCTATGCGGACATGCTTCGCGTAGTTAAGAGCTACCCAAATCTAAAACATCTGAGCTGCGATCAAGGCATCAAGGCATTAGGAAGACAGCTAAGGGGGCTGATCTCGGCTCAGATTGAGATCCGTGATCTAGATGACTTAGCTATTAAGGAGAAGATCTTGGAGGCAATCAAGGTTGCGTTGAAGGATAGCTCATTGAGGCCATCAAATCGCTACGGCCTGCGTTTGGTGGACAGCAAAGAGTTACGATTGCTCTTCCAGTTGGGAAAGCCAAAACTCTGCTCGAGCTGTCCAAAATTAAAATAGGATAGGTTGTATGCTGTATCCGAGTCGTGGACTAGCCTAAGCGCTGTTTCAAGTAATGGCAAAGCTGTGCTGTGAGTATGCGGCAACACAACGAATTTACTTTCGAATGTTAAGTCATTCAATGGGCTCGTACGTGGCCGACATCGTAACTTATGGCTCTACATTTGCTACCTGGCTCCCAACATGCAGGTCAGTGAATTCACAACGGTGCTTGACGAGCTTGCCGAGGATGCTAGGGGTCGAAAAGCCATTATTGCAGGAGATTTTACCTCATGGGCGTTAGAATGGGGTAGCCACACAACAAATGCCAGAGGCCGTATCTTACTGGAGATTTTCGCGACACTAGATGTTGCACTGCTCAACACTGGCCACAAGTTCACCTTCAGTCGGGCTGGATACGGATCTGTTACTGACATTACTTTTGTCACTTCATCCCTCTTCCGGGAAGCAACATGGAGCCACTGCGATAGCTATACGGGCAGCGATCATACGGCACTCCTGTTCACAATAGGTGAACCACCTGCCAGGGCGCCAACCTTGTGGAGGGACTCGTATCGGCTGAATACTTTTGATATCGCGGCCTTTTCAGAGGCCATTCAGTCTCTGGGCACAATTGGTAATGCTGTGGACAGAGCATGCCAAATGGTAGCCCAAATTAAAAGTGCCTGCAATAGGAGCATGTTACGTCGCAAACAGTTCACGCGACAACAAGAGCCTACGTATTGGTGGAATGCACAAATAGGTGATATTCGACGCAAATGCATCCAGACGATCTTCATGAAACTTTCAGATTATGATTATAACATGGATATGCATGTATTTGCCAAAGCACAAGTCTCTAGTATTTGATATACGCTTTTTTAAAAACTGAAGAAGGCCATGCGGGCAAGCAAAAGAGAATGTTTCCTAGAGTTGTGTGACTCAGCTGAATATGACCCCTGCGGCAGAGCATACAAGATAGTAGTTAAACAAGTAAGAAGACTCTAGTCGAGACTGCTCGACTAGGAGATACCCTGAACCCTCCAATCTGATATTCTAATCACTGTGCACTTCTTTTCGGCACACATACATACACACGCACGTATTAGAACGCGCTCTGCTAACTGTGCAATAAGCAGCTACTGCGCTTGGGCTGCGCTGCAGTGTGGGCAACATTTATTTGTTGAATAATTTAATTTCTAGACGTCAATCTTTATTAAACTTTCAGAACATAATCATAATGTTCAAATGTATGTATTCCAAAGCACAAGTCTCTAGTATTTGAAATACGCTTTTTACAAAAGTCATGGTGAGGGGGTAGATAGAGGGGTGGTTTTAACAAAAACCGAAATTGTATAAATTGCTTATGTTGAAAATGTAATTGAAATTTGCATTAACATAAGCATACATGTAATCTGGCAACACCATACGAAGAATGTAATTAACATTATTCTGTTTATATTTTACTCTTTATTAAACCTTTAACCGAACCACAACGATTTTATTCTAGCTGGCATTGCAGCGCAAACTTTAAGCCAAATATCTTTAACAGCATAAAGCATACATTAAAAATTTGGAGACTCTAGCAATAAAGGTGTAGAAGATATTATTTTATAACTGGATTTCGATAAGGTTTTTATCGATAAAAAATCGGGATGAGTTATCGATTTTTAATGATAAACTAGAATATCCGCGCTGTAATTACGAACATTTAAAAAAATTTTGAAGTCTCTAGCTCTTGAATCTTCGGAAATCGACGCGTTCAAACATACGGACAGACGGACAGGGCCAAATCAACTCAGCTCGTCACCCTGATCAAGAATATATATACTTTGTGGGGTCAGCCACGCCTCCTTCTGCCTGTTACATACATTTCAACAAAACCATTATACCCTGATTTCCCATTGAAAATGGCTTCAGGGTATAATAATAATAGCTTAATATGCAGGTGTTAATTTTGGTCAATAACTTAAGTAAATTGAATTTATCGCAGGGGGCGCTAATCTGATGAGCAAATTTTAGCTACATTTTTTTTGTACATTAAAAAAAAAATATATATATATTAATAAGTAAGAAAACTCTAGTCGAGAGTGCTCGACTAGATACTACCCTGAACCCAACAAATAAAAATGCCTATTTAGTATAGCTGAAATTTCAATTTCGATGTATTTAAAAATATAAATAAAATACAAAACTCATTTAATAAAATATAAAAATATTTTGAAACAATTAAAAGAATTAACATCAGTTGCACCGCCCGGGATTCGAAACCGCGACCTCTCGATCGAGCGTCACGCAGCTACTCACTACGCCACCTCACTTCTGAAATGTGCGTTGGCAAAACTGAAATAGATTCACTGCTGCAGCGCCATACAGCAAAACTAAAGCAAACTAACTGCTGATGTGATTCTAAGAATCTGTTAGAATAACCAAACTATTAAAAACGCACATTAAGTATGGTTAAAATTTCAATTTCGGTGTATTTAAAAATATAAATTAAATAGAAAACTCATTTATGAAAATATAAAAATATTTTGAAACAATTAAAAAAAATTAACACCAGCTGCACCGATCGGGATTCGAACCGCGACTTCTCGATCGAGCGTTATGCCGCTAACACACTACCTCACCTCACTTCAGCAAGTGGCGCTGGCAAAACTCAAATAGATTAACTGCTGTTGCGCCATCTACCAAAACTAAACGAAACTAACAGCTGATGTGATTCAACGAAAGTTTCTAGAAGAAGTTTGAATGTATGTGTGCACACGCATACGATGCTGTTGTAGCTGCTGCACGTGCGTTTGTTAATTGGCCAAATATTTTATGATTTTTTATTAATTTTTGACTGAACGGAATTTAATGAAACTTTCAGCATATGATCTACATATAATATTGAATATTTTAGAAATTAAAAAAAATTAAAAATTATTCACAATTAGCTATAGTGGCATCTGATTTGAACTTGAATGTTTTTACTCGATAAAAACATAACGGAATGATTTATCGAATTTTAAAAGCAAACTCGACGTCCGCGCTGTATATACGGTCATTTTAAATTGAAGTCTCTAGCTCTTATATCTTCGGAAATCGACGCGTTCAAACATACGGACAGACGGACAGGGCCAAATCGACTCAGCTCGTCGCCCTGATCAAGAATATATATACTTTGTGGGGTCTGCCACGCCTCCTTCTGCCTGTTACATACATTTCAACAAAACCATTATACCCTGATTTCACATTGAAAATGGGTTCAGGGTATAAAAAAAAAAAAAAAAAAAACACAAACACATCCACACACAAGTATCCACGAATAAACACGCATGGGCTGCAGTGTGCGCTTACTATGAGAACTTAATTGTTTAATAACTTTTTTTTGTGGACATACGATCTTCATGAAACTTTCAGATTATGATCATAATCTTGTATAATAAAACATATATAATATTACATATATAATATAACATATAACATATAACATGGATTTACATGTATTTGCCAAAGCACATGTCCCAAGTATTCGAAATACGCATTTTACAAAGGTGATGGTGAGGGGGTGGATATAGGGGTGGAGATAAATTTTAACAGTGTCCTAAATTGTATAAAACAGGGACCGCAAATAAGAGTTATGAATATAATAAAATATAAAAATTGTGGCTCAAAATAAGCCCCAAGAAGGGAGAGAAAATTTCACATAAGTTATTTTTTTACGGCAAATTAAAAAAAATATAAACTTTTATTTGCAATTTTTTTTAACAAAAATTTGTTTAAACTATTATAAATAATTTATATGATAAAAATCAAAAATATTCATTATAGATCAATTTTTATATACATTAATCAAATCATAACTCTTATTTTAAATTTTTATTTTTATAACATAGATATGCATGTATTTGCCAAAGCACAAGTCCCTAGTATTTGAAATACGCCTTTTACAAATGTGTGGGTGAGGGGGTGAATTAGAGGTGGGGGGTAAATTTGGACAAAACCCGAAATTGTATAAAATCTATATAAGTATACATAAAAAATTTGGAGACTCTAGCTTTAAAGATAATGTTTTTAATCGACAACAAAATACCGGGCCAAGTTATCGATATTTAAATAAAACTCGATATGCGCGTGCTATACACGGAGCTAGGAAAAAAATTTCATGTTTCTAATTCTTATATCTTCTGAGATCGGCTTGCTTATACGGACGGACGGACGGAAGGACGGACGGATAAGGCTATATCGACTCAGCTCAGCTCAGCTTATATGCATTTTATACAATTTCGGTTTTTGGCAAAATTTACCCCCCACCTCTAATTCACCCCCTTACCATCACATTTGTAAAAGGCGTATTTAAAATACAGTCGAGTCTCGATAATTCGTACCCCGCTAAATCGAAAACCTCAATAATTCGTAAGAAATTGCTGGTCCCTTGAAAAAACTTCGTTAATTCGTAAAAATCCCATACATTTTAGTCCCCTCGTTAATTCGCCTACTCGGCCATGATCTTGCCTCTTATGAATCGTTTCGAAACCTCTTATAATTCGTAATTTCGTTTCGTAACCTCTTGTAATTCTTGATTTTTCTGTTAAACTAGCGTTAGGCTGCAAACAGTGCGCGCTGAGACGAAGATGAACACACACACACAAATTTTGACAAAAATGAATAAAATAATAAAATGAATATAAGTATGCATAAAAATTTTGGAGACTCTAGCTTTAAAGATGTAGGAGATATAAATTTCTTACTGGTTTTCGATATTTTTCATCGATGACAAAATAACGGGGCAATTTATCGACATTTAAAGCAAAACTCGATATGCGCGTGCTATAACACGGACCTAGGAAAAAAAATTTTCAAGTCTCTAGCTCTTATATCTTCTGAGATCGACGCGTTCAAACATACGGACAGACGGACAGAGCTAAATCGACTCAGCTCGTCGCCCTGATAAAGAATATATATACTTTATGGGGTCTGCCACGCCTCCTTCTGCCTGTTACATACATTTAACAAAACCATTATACCCTGATTTCCCATTGAAAATGGGCTTAGGGTATAATAATAGTGCCGACTAGTGTATATAATACTCACCAATAACAATTTTGGCAATTTGTACCCCAAATTCTAGGGTTGTGACTTTATCTGCTTGTATTGAACGTATACTCAGGCTCTAAAAATATGTAAAAATTGAATAATGTATGTTATTATGCTAAAAATACAAACGCAATAAAATATTTTAAGAATTATAAATCTCTACAGGACAACTTAATGGCCATTAAATTTATATATAAAACTAAGTTAGAAATGTTAAAGACTGATTATAACTATGTATATAATGCAGAATTTCACCATATCAACCATACATTACATAGATGGGACATCTAATACAAAGTTTTTCAAAAAATAAACGCTATACATACGTTTTCAATTACCCACACACACACACACACTTTACAAAAACTATACCAAATTTCCAATCCAAGTGATGTGTAAGTGATAATACTCAGTCACGATAAAAAAAAAATTAAATATTAAATTAATTAAATAATAATACATTTTAAATTTGAATCTGCTTTTCCGTTTTCAATTTATGGTACATCAAAAGAGGATAACAAAGACTCACAATTTGCAATAATATACATCTATAGAATTTATAAGTTCTCCCGGTATACGTTGATATACACTCATGATGAGAATAATAGGCACACCCCTTAAAAATGAACTCTATTGTGTTTACTTTAGCAAGACATGTTTCTACTGCCCTAATCATAAAATTTGTAACGCATGCTTCTGTATTAGGTACATCTTAGTAAAAATAAGTAAATTTTGAAAGCAATTGTCTTTTCAAAAGTTATAAACAAAACAAGTATGAAAGCTCTAGTCGAGACTGCTCAACTACGAGATCTCCTGAGCAAATGTTATTTCTTCACAAGCACATGTCGGAAGTGAAATTCGTAAGTAATTTAAGTAAAACACGTAAGAAGGCTCTAGTCGAGACTGCTGAGATACTATGCACCCTCCAAGCTGATATTGTAATCATTGTGCACTTGTCTGTAATACTTCAAATACGTGTTTTACGAATTGGTGGCGAAAGGGGCGTGGTATCCAAAATTTGTAAATTACAAAATCTTCGTATTCATAATATACTCCAGGCCCAAAAGTGTTTAAATTAGGCTAAGAAAACAATATCAAATAATCGATTATTCTCGATAAAAAAGAAATATGATAAGTTATCGAAAAACAATCCTCTAAGCTGATATTCTAATCATTCTGCACTTATCTTATGCATACACACGCACGTATAATACCGCGCTCTGCGGAGCTAGCAGCGACAGCGCTTGGGCTGCGCTGCAGTGGGCAATTAAGAGAAAGGCGAAGGGGGCGTGGTATCCAAAATCTTTAAATTACAAAATCTTTGTATCCCATAACTTTATATACACAGTAGAAATCAAATATATTTTTCGAATATTCTTGATAAAAAAGTTATCGGATGAGTTATCGAAAAAATATGATAAACTTGTACTGCGTATGGCACACACGAGTATACATGCCATATCTTCTAAAATCTAGGCGTTCATACGGACAGACGGACGGACTGACAGGGCTATATCGACTCAGCTCGTCGCCCTGCTCAAGAATATACATCTTTATGGGGTCTGCGATGCTTCCTTCTACCTGTTACACAAAAACATTATACCCTGATATCCCATTTTCAATGGGTTTAGGGTATAAACAAGTAAGAAGGCTCCAGTCGAGACTGCTCTACTAGGAGATACCCTGAACGCTCAAAGCTGATATTCAAATCATTCTGCACTTCTTTTATGCGCACAGACATACACATGCATCCACACGTACGTATAAGCATGTGCTCTGCTAACTGCGCAGTAAGTAGACTGCGCTAGGACTGCGCTGCAGTGTGGGCAATATTATGAGAATTTACTTGTTGAAAATTTCTTTTGTAGACAGACAATCTTAATGAAACTTTCAGAACATGATCATATGACTAGATTGTGTGTAAGTTCCGCACAAGTTTCTAGTACTTGAAATGCTTTTGTTACAAATTGGGGGCAAAGGGGGCGTGGTATCCAAAATCTGTAAATTCCAAAATCTTTGTATCCCATAACTTTATATACACAGTAAAACTGAAGTCTCCAAGTATAAAAGTGTTCAAATTAGGCTGAAAAATATCAAATATATTTTTCGAATATTCTCGATAAAAAAGTTATCGGATGAGTTATCGAAAAAATATGCTAAACTTGTACTGCGTATGGTACACACGAGTATGCTCTCTAGCTAGCTCTCTAGCTCTTATAACTTCTGAGATCGACGCACTCATACGGACGGACGGACGGACAGACGGATAGAGCTATATCGATTCACCTCGTCATCCTAATCAAGAATATATTCAATCTATTAGGTCTGCAATAATTCCTTCTGCCCGTTACATACTTTTTCACAAAACCATTATTCATATCTTCTTTATCGACTTATCCTCAATAGCAACATTTCCTGATTTCTTTTGCTCATCATAGACTTCACCTTTGCATTGCACAGCATGGTGTCCGGGCTTACCTCATTTAAAACAGCAAAACTCATTTTTTGGACAATTCTCCAAGCTATGCGAATCAGCACCGCATTTAAAACATTTTCTACCACTTCCATCCGAATAAATGCTACAGACTGATTTCACAATCTTATCCGACACTGCCTTTTATAGCTCCCTACCTGTAATTTCAACTGTTTAATTGATCAAGCTTGATACAAACACATTTAATTTTTTTTATACCCTGAACCGATTGAAAATGGGCGTGGCAGACCCCATAATAAAATATATTCTTGATCATGGCGACGAGCTGAGTCAATTTGGCCCTACATCTTAAGAGCTACAGTCTCCAAATATTGAGTGTATATTTATATGCATTTTATACAATTTCGGTTTTTGTTAAAATTCACTTTATATCCATACACCCCCTCACCCACATTTGTAAAAGGCGTATTTCAAATACTAGAGACTTGTGCTTTGGCAGGTGCACGCATATTATTGTTATAATTGCGATCCAAAAGTTTCACGAAGATCGTATGTCCACAAGAAGTTATCACACAAATAATTTCTCATAGTAAGCTTGTGTGTATATGTGTTTGTGTGTGAGTATGTGGGTGTGTGTGTAAACAGAAAGATGCGAAAAATGATTGAAATAGCTATTGCTCGAAGGGTTCAGGGGATCTCGTAGTCGAGCAGTCTCGACTTGAACTTTCTTACTTGTTATACCCTGAACCCATTGATATTGGGTGTAATGGTTTTGTTGTATTGTATGTAACAGGCAGGAGGCGTGGCAGACCCCATAAAGTGTATATATTCTTGATCAGGACGACGAGCTGAGTCGATATAGCCCTATCCGTCCGTCCGTATGAGCAAGCCGTTCTCAGAAGATATAAGAGCTAGAGAGCTGAAATTTGGCATGCATACTCGTGAATACCATAGGCAGTACAAGTTTATCTTATTTTTCCGATAACTCGTCCGATAACACTTTTATCGAGAATAATCGAAAAATCGACTTGTAATTTACAGATCTTGGACACCACGCCCCATTTGCCCCTAATTTGTAAAAAACGCATTTCAGGTACTAGAGACTTGTGCTTTGGAATGTACACACATTTTACCCATATGATCACGCTGTGAAAGATGGTCTCACTATAAAAGAAATTATTCAACTAATAAATTCTCATAATATTGCCCACACGCAATCGCTGCTAAATGCGCAGTCAGCAGAGCGTGCGTGTGAGTTAGAGGTCTGCATGAATGTATTCATTTCCAAAACCTTGCTGTACAATATATTCAACTGTCAAAAAAATTTTATACAACTTTTATACTGTACACACTTACAGTGACTGACAGTAATAGCTGTACTTTTTTTAAATGAGTACAATTTTTGTCTCTTTCCCACATGTTGTACACCAAACGCAATAAATGCGAATGAAAGTGTAAGTTTTTAAAAAATAATATTATATTTTACCTATTAATGGTATATTTATAAGAAATGTGTTATTTTATTAAATATTTGTGTTCGTTTCGTCTTTGTATTTTCATAAAGATAGTCCTGGTTCAAGAAGAATTATTCAACAAGTAAATTCTCATACTTTTGCCCATAATGCAGTGCAGCCCAAGCGCAGTCGCTGATAACTGCGTGTGGATGCGTGTGTACGCATGTGTGCATGAAGGAAGTGCAGAATGAGTAGAATATCAGCTTAGGGGGTTCAGGGTATCTCCCAGTCCAGTCTCGACTGGAGCCTTCTTACTTGTTTAAATATAATTTAAGCTCGTTGTTAATTTTTGGGACTGACTTAAAGGGAATTTGTTTTATTTGGCGAACTATCCAGCTTGCATTGTTTTCTGTTAACTTGGTATTAGCCTGAACTTTTAATTTATTTTGGACTGTACTGTTTGTAATGGTACTTCGAGGTCTATTAACGATTTCAACTATCTCAGTATAACTTTTTCCATTATTATGATGGAAAATAGCCAGCTGTACGATTTTCAGTGACACCATATTTTTGTACAGTTTGAGGTGTTGCCCCATTTTAAGAAAAAATGGGAGTAGCATAACATAATATTAAAACTATTATATTATATATTAAAACTATTTGTACAACCTACCTTTTAAAAAATATTTTGTACAAATATGTTGTTTACTTTATAAGCTATGATCTAAATTTTAAATTCATATTAGCTGTACGATTTTCAATGACGCATACTGTACATAAGTCTGCACACGTAACATGAACCATAAGAGCCTCTCTTATGCACGCGGTCATTTGTATGTGTACTCTAGCATATTTTAAGAATCTCAATTCCAATTGATTTGCATTGATTCTGAGTTCGCATTGATTTTGAGTTTCTAGCCGTTACACAAGCTTTTCTTTCATACATACGTCATAACAATCATGTGATTTAATTTTAGTTACTATTATTTGAAAGCGAGACGGTGGTCTACATTTTAGTTATTTTGACAAACATGCTATTGGTTATGGTGCAAGTTCAAATCCCGAGAAAAACTTTTTTTTGGTAATTCAAAATTTATGTAATTATAATTTAATTTATATTTCTTAAATATCATATGTATACATTTCTAACAGAGTATTTTATGCAGAAATTTTTTGTAATAATTTCGCGATTTTTATACCCTGAACCCATTTTCATTGGGAAATCAGGGTATAATGGTTTTGTTGAAATGTATGTAACAGAGCTGAGTTGATTTGGCCCTGTCCGTCTGTCTGTCCGTATGTATGAACGCGTCGATTTTAGAAAATATAAGAGCTAGAGACTTCTAATTTTTTTTAGAATGTCCGTAATTAAAGCGCGCATATCAAGTTTATCATTAAAAATCGATAACTCATCCCGATCTTTTTTTATCGATAAAAAAACCTTATCGAAAACCAGTTATAAAATTATATCTTCTACACCTTTATTGCTAGTCTCCAAATTTTTAATGTATGCTTATATGCAATTTATACAATTTCGGTTTTTGTTAAAATTTACCCCCCACTCTTAAATTCACCCCCTCACCCTCACTTTTGCAAAAAGCGTATTTCAAATACTAGAGACTTGTGCTTTGGCAATTACATGCATATCCATGTTATAATCATAATCTGAAAGTTTTATGAAGATCGTACGTCCACAAAAAAAGTTATTAAGCAATTAAGTTCTCATAGTAAGCGCTCACTGCCGCCCATGCGTGTTTATTCTTGTGTGTGTATATGTAATTGTTTGTGTATGTGTGTGTATGTATGTGTGTGTATGTATGCCTGTGTGCCCGTGCGTGCGTGCGTGTGTGTGTGTGTGTGTGTGCGTGTTTCTTGTGAAAGCTGAAAGACGCGAAAAATTATTTAAGCGGAGTCGTTATAACCGGATTCTACTGTATAGCTAATTAAAAATATCACTATATCTTCACATCCGATTTGCCACGCTTTTAATAAGCG